>NC_061113.1:182129583-182305521 GCF_002878395.1 Capsicum annuum
TATTACATATAGTTCCCTTTGATTCAATTATTTTATTATTACATATTATCTGTTGTTGCTACTATTCTCTGCTCCTTTATTTTAGCATGACTTGTTTCGTACTATATTTTCTTCTTGTAATTATTTTTGGCATGTTTCACTTGAGCGAATAGTCTACCAAAACCAAAACCAATTTCTCTATCTTCACAAGGTATAGACAAGACAGCGTGCACACCATTCTTCAGAAACCCACGTGTACTGGTGGGATTTCTGGATCCACGGAAATTGTATTGTTGATCATAGATGATTTCCTTTCACTTCTCTTTTTCTATTTTGTGGTATGCATTAAATATGAAATCAATTAACATCCTTCACGAAGACCGGCTCATCAAATTCGTCAACCTGTCATTCATTTAGAATTTACGCAACCTCGAAGATGAAGCAAACCTAATAAATGTTCTTCAAGTATCTGCGGAGATAATCTGAAATGACACATTAACTGCAAAGATCTATGTTTATTTGATACTAGTAAATTGCAATGCTCCAACACAAGTTCAATCCCAAGTACAAACCTTTCAATGGCACGTAGGTGCTTTTAATGCTTTAAACCATCAATTGCATCCCAACAATCACCCCATAACAAAAAACTGAGCTATAAACACAAGTTCTGCACCTATGCCTATCCCAATCAAGAATTTAAAAAGCCACGGTTACACTCCTAAATGTAAAGAGACAATAAAGTATGATGACAAAGCA
Source organism: Capsicum annuum (assembly GCF_002878395.1). Lineage (NCBI taxonomy): Eukaryota > Viridiplantae > Streptophyta > Magnoliopsida > Solanales > Solanaceae > Capsicum > Capsicum annuum. The sequence continues at coordinate 182,130,319 of NC_061113.1, forward strand.
TTCCAAACTTTTTTCTGATGTTCACCATGGATAAAGACATTCTATATGTGCAATATATCCAATCTGAGTCTGATTTAATACTATCGCCAAACAGTTTCATTTGCATCGGTAAATATGGCATTATGATGTTCGATTAAACATTGAATGGCATCAATAGCACCCAAGTCGATTGGCAGCCCATCATCCAACGGGATGGGAGAAGATGCATCAACATTTTCACCTTCATCTGGATGCAAAAACAATCACAGGTCAAAAACAATAAGTTTTTTTAGAAGCTGTTTAAGTTGCAAATAGCAAACTCAAAATGCAATAAATAAAGAGAACATACTCCCAGATAGTTTACCGTTAAAAGAGAAATATGCCTCGATAAACATAACTTATTTGATTAAATTGAAAATTTATTGATTTTCCATTTGCACAATGACTTTCCACTACAGAAACTAATTCAGGCTGTAGTAAGTGTGCTTAATTTTTTTGCAGAAAATGAAGGGACAAAAGCAATTTTTTACCTACTCCTAGTCTACATTAACAATTGTAAGAAATGGAAACCTCCACTAGCACAAGTCCATCCAAAAGAGAAATGAAAAGGAACATAAAACAAGATATTCTGCCGTGGGTGTCTCCAGAAAACACAAATCTTTGGGAAATAGCCATTCAACGGGCTACAGACACTTCAATACAGAATGTACGCTAAAAAGTAAGGTCTCCATTGCAGTTGTAGAAATATCTCTTTGAAATGCAAAACAAGCTAAAACAGCAGTTATAGCACACAGCTTTAGTTAGTCTCTTCGCGTAACCTCTTTCCACAATTCATTTTGGCATAACATAGTCTCTTCGCGTAACCTCTTTCCACAATTCATTGTGGCATAACAGTTTATGATGTTTCTGTATCTTTCAAAAGTTCGAGTGACTATATAGCCTATTTGAAGTCTTCACGTTCTTGCATCATAACTACCTACTTAGTATGAATTTGTAGTAGTAAATAACCATTTCGCAACTAGCCCACATCTAATTCATCATCACTAGCAATCTCCAAGTGTGGAAGTAGATGCCTGCAGTTCCACTTTTGAACTTCGCACATAGTACTTTAATATGTCGACTGGTTTCTTACCAAAGAAAACTGAGTCACTAGTCACAATACATCGTTTTAAACTTTCTATGTCTGTCCATAACAGAAGAAAGAGATTACCCCTCATTTAATATGATTGGTGTTAAAAATTATAAAGACAAATGAAACATTACACTACCCACTAAGAGACAGAAAGGAACAAACAAAAACAGACCTTCAAGCATCTCCCATGCACTAGAGTTAGAGTTGGAGTCCATATATTTCTTTGAAGAAGTTTTTGCTGAATGATTCCAGAACTGGTCATACAGGTGTGGACTCTGTCCTCTTTGCCAAATAAGGATTGGAGCCATTTCAGTTGCAAGAGTTCTAGCATCCATCTGCCAGGAAGAAAGTATGGGAAGCATATAAACGGCCGTCAAGAAAAGAATTCATACATTTGTAAGGCTCACCAGGAGCAAGATTTTTGGATCTCAATCATCTGGGCGACCTTTTTAAAGATGAAGTTTCCGTAACACATTTTTTAGATCTCAATCATGTGGGCAAAAAGAAATAAAACAAAATTCAAAATAAGTAAAGGCATATCATAGCAACTAGGCACCACAATAAGCAAATTCATAACCCAAGTGTTAAAAGTTGCATCACGTTTTACAATTCTCCACTACAGAATTTCTTCATCTTAGAAGGAGACACAGGTTCTGTGAACATCAATTCCGAAAACCACAAGTATGATAAGTACACTAAGATAATTTCAAATCCAAAGATCTGCACATATCCAGATCGACACGGAGAGATGGGTGCTATTCTGTTCGCTCGGAAAGGAATAAACTTACCTTGTTAACCAGAGATTTCTGGCTTATGCGGAGCAGCAGCGCAGTGATCAATTCCAGTGTCATGTAGTTGACGGTTGGAATCTTCTTTAAGGTATTCTTCATCGCGTGTATGCTTGAGCGAGCACCTCTTATTTCATTATAAAGCTCAAAGGTTGTCAATGGCTCAGGTAGACTTGCAAGGTAGCACTTCATCAGAGCTGCAATATCTACTGGATTTACCCCCTCAGGTATTGGTGCATTTTGATCTACAACACAAAAGCAAACTAAAGAGTAAATAGATTGACCCCTGAACAAATAAAATATGTTAAGAGATTGGAAACTGAATACCTTGATTGTAGAAAGAAACCAATTGATGTATGACCTTTTTTTCTCCTTCAGCCTTGAACAGCTCAGGTGAATTCAGCCCTAGACCAAAAGTAGGATCCCAAACATCATTTAGATGTCTCCAAGAAAATTTACATAACAATAATGAAGTTTACAGTATGTATTGGCACATCTCTCACCTGATAAGACAAGATAATCTGCACATCTCACCATGATATAAGGAACGGATCTAGTTGATTGTTGCCTCTGCACAAGGATATCAATGGGGACTCCAAACACTGGATAAACCAAGATATGTCACTAGTAATGCCTCCTGAGAGCTTTGTCGGAGCAGATAATCATATGGCTCATTCCATATTCATAACTGTAGAACTGATTTCTACAGCTCATGGACATTGTGTAGAAGTGCTAAAGAAGTGTGACCAAGTATAACAGACACCTCCTGTTACACCTTCCTTAATTCTTAAATGAACTCAAAAGACTCCAGTAAAAGAGTGGCAAAGAAAAATTAAGTAGAAGAAGTTTCGGAATAGATGGATCCAACAAAAGCCATACCATCCCCCACTCCCCACTCCCCATCCCCACCCCCCTCACCCCACAAAGAGGAGGAACACTAAAATCCTTCTAATCAAGTTATATGATGATCAAGAGAGAAGAAATTTTACCATCTGTGCTGGCAACTCCCTGCATTTCAAATAATAAAAGTTAAGATTCTTTGAACTTTGTGCCGTAGAGAAACTTTCAAAGGAAAAAGATAAAAGAGTGAAAATTATCATGGACCTTCTGCCACCGCTCAATATCAGTCAGCAAAGTCTTGCTTTTCTGTGCAGTTTTCTTTGCCACCTGGAACATAAAATTATTGCATGTGCAAAGACTAAGACTCACGTTGCAAAAGATTCCAAAATATCATATCATGTGTACTTTAGTAGAAAAATAAATTCTTCTATCTAACTTCCCTTGGCTTAATTACAGACCTTGAATTTCAAAATCCAAATTTCCATACTCTCCTGAACCCAATCTCTCAATTTATGTTTTGGCGGGGTGGTGAGGGACCAGGGGATCAATAGTAAGTTCCCTAAACCCAAATCTTGTAATATCAAAACCTGCAACTAATGGATGAGCTTTGTATAGTAAAAGCTTCATGATTCTGTTTCTAATAAGAAGGGTTAAATACAGTTTCTCTTTGTGGTTTAACTGTCACAAAACCTTCTGCTATTTAAGGATAGGCTCATGAACCCCATCAGTATCTAGCTAAAGCACAACAGTCACTTCTGAACCAATAAAAATTAAAGACTATGTGATCAAGAACCTTGTGCCCCACACAACTCCAGTGGTCATCCCGAGAGATATGTTGACATCACATCACCTAGGGTTCTATAACAAGGTAAAGGCTACAAAACCACAATGGTCCCTATTATGGATGACTGTAACAGGAATAAGGGAAACTAATACTGAAAGCATCACTTGATCCACTGTGTTGATTATTCACAATTGGAAAATGTTCCAGAAAATTTTTGATGTTTTTAATACCTCCTCGACCTTGGTCTTTCCAACAGTAACCTTATCTTTTGTCTCCAAAAACCCCTTCCTCAAGAAGAAGCTGGTTGTAGCAGCCGCAGAAATAAAGCGCTCCTGCATGGCATGTCTTGTTGATGGCTGTTGTAGGAGCGACCATCGACTTTTGACTACTGATCCAACTTTCTCAGCGACCTCGCCAACGTTTCCCTTAGCATCTTTGGCAACCTCCCCAACAAATGATCCAGCAGACTGCCCGGCTTCTTTCAACTTCACCCCTGTATCAAATATCAGTTATCAAACATACAAAAGCAAAAGGTAGAAACTAGAAATTGCATTTCCAAATAAGTTACCGGAAGATTGGAAGAATCCACTAGCTTTCTCTTGCCACTGAGGCGAAATTACTGAAGGCATTGAAGTTGCAACAAGTACTTATATTAACTGTAAACAGTATCAGATCACCTAAAAATGAAGACAAACAATTACTGGTGTTAATAAAACTTGTATATCGCCAAACGCTATAGCTCCATTTATACAACTATAAAATATTTCTAAAAATCCGAGTCAATAGAATTTGCATCAGACGCAAAAATAAACAAGAAAAGACAAGTGAAGAATCCAAGAAATTTCTGTTAAGCAAAGTGGAGTAGTCCATGAGAAAAATAAGCAATTATTGCTAAAATCCAGATATCACTTCTGAAGGAAGCCTTGAGATAACTAGTAAAGTTGGGTCATGGGACCAGGTGGTCATGGATTCAAACAGCGAAAACAGCAAGATAAGTACGCATAGATCATTGTGGTCCGACCCTTCCTCGCACCCCGCTTATAGTAGGAGGTTCAGTGCACCAGGCCGTCCATTTTATCCGGATATCATTTTGACGAAAAATTACTAACATAAAAAAACCCCGCCATCGGATCACAACATAAAAGAAAAAAGAAAAAGCGGAATCCGCAGAATAAGAACATGATGGCTCCAATAAATTCCTAATCATAAAGATTCGCAATTTTCAGAATTGAGAAGAAATAAATGGCAGTCAGTTTCAATTACTAAACCCACTCCCAAAATTAACCATAATTTAGCTCTTTTCCAATAATTAACAAAAAAGAACTGCTAAGATTGATCATAATCTGTAACAGGAAAAATCGATAAACCAAAATCCAAAATCAAAAACCCTGATTAATAGATATTATAAGGGTTTTACCTTTGATTAACGGATTGAAAAACTTTGGAAAAATGAATCGTTGAAGGAGAAAATATTAGTCAATTAATAATAGTGTATTTTGTGATGATTAATGGGGGTTATCTTTTCTATGCTTTAGATAGAAACAATAAAATGGGATTACGTGGAATTTATTTTGGAGAAAAAATAATTTGTGATAGTCCCACTTCTGGAAGCTTCCAACGGACATAACGGCAATGCGCCTCTTCTGCTATTTTCTCAAACAAATGTTGCCGCAGAATATATTACTACCATGTTTCATTTTACTTGTCAACTTGACATATTTTAAAAAAAATAAAAATTAGTTTAATGTATATTTTATTAAATTAATTTTATTATAATAATTTTAAATTTTAAATTAACTATTGCTATTTTTATATAGAAAAGAAGCAATAAACTAATTTGATTTCATAAATTTAATAAATAATTGAAATGATTATTTTTAATAAGAGATCAACTAAAATAGTATGTAAACTATTTTATAAGTGGACGAAAGAGAGCGAAGAAGCACCGCTGTATACCCATTTTAATTTATCACTAGCTTACAAAGTTAAATATAATTTTGCAGAAACATTCAGACTCTAGAGTGAGTAAAGGCTACTCCCTTCTATCGACTGTTTACCTTAAATTGTACAGTAGTTGTTTTGCACAAATAACTAGTTGATATAGCATAATTATTTATATCACATAATTATTCAATAAAAATATTCAAAATTAACCAGTCAAAATGATCCAGTATAGCCTTTTTTTAAGCAAAAAGTCATAACCACGCGTCCAAGCCTATAGTACTACTCAGTACTTACCACTCGAGTTGAATATTTTAACCCTTCTGCTCCCCGACTGATATTTACTGTGAATAAGATTATGACCAAACAACAGGAAGGCTATGATCATATGACACTGTTGGTGAATATGCATTTTAATATTAAAATGATACTCTCTCCGTTTCATAATAAATGAATTGTTAGATTTTGACACAAAGATTAAGGAAAAATCATTAAAAACATAAATTTAACACAACTGTTCATTTTTACCCCAAAAAAGAAAAAGTTGACCTTGTAATACCTTTTCAAAAGTTAATTGGTTGTTAAATTATAAGGGTAAATTTGAAAAAAAATTCAATAATTCATTTATTTTGAAACACCAATAAATACCCCAACAATTCACTTATTCTGAAACGGAGGGAGTACATCAATGGGTATAAATTGTAGTAGAGGATGATCACTAGTTTTTATACCTCTCGTGGTCATTAGTTTTTTATAACTCAACGATTATTACTCCCTTGGTTTCATTTTACTCGTTCCAATTTGATATTGCACATTAATTAAGAAAAATAATTAATAACATGACTACTTTACGATAATACCCCTATTAAATGATGTTTACATTTTAATTTGGAGATAAAATAGTTAATACTAAGGGTAAAAAATGAAAAACAATATGTCTTGTCTTGATTAATGAAAAATGACAAATAAAATGAAAAATCAAATTAAAAATTTTGGAACGAATAAAATGGGACAGATGAAATAGTTTTTTGTAACTTATATAACTTCTGTCACATTCATCTACCCAATTTACCACCCCATCTTCTTCCTATTCAATATAAGGAAGCATTCCTCACCTATAGACAGTGGTGTTTCTTTCTTTGTGTGGTAAGCAGAGAAAATGATGAGTTTGAAAAAATATTACAGTGTGTAGTAGTGAAAAAGAGAATTGAGATAAAGAAAATACTCTAAGTTTTCAATTATATTCACTATATAAAATAAAGTAATAATATATTGACGGGATGTGTTGTTTAGGTGGAGCTTTGAATTTTTCAACTAATTCGGAGTTACTTGAGTTGTACATCGTGATAGACTGATGTATCTTGGAGGCGATAAGTCAAGACTAATACTGCTGGATTGATGTAGATTATGCCGATATAGACTTGAATCTCCATAAAGAGAGCGAGATATATGTGCCTCAACCGTAATATTATTTATTCATTTTATTTTCAAGTGTAACTTGTTGTAATTTGTGGTATATTACGGTAATAATTTTAAGGAGATCATGTTTTGTTACAGTTTAAGAAATTATGAATATCAAGACGAGATATCTCAACATTAACCCACTTCAACATCACTAGATCTCTTTAAGAGATGGAAGAAAAGAGAGAGACAAGTAAAATATTTTTCTACTTGCTTAATTCAAGCAAAGGAAAAGTAAAACGCTTTTCTACTTGTTGCGGAGGAAAAGTAGAAAAAGATATTTACCTAATATTTTTCATAAATAAGTGATTGTACTTTTCATGAATATTTGATTTTATCAAATTCTTGAAATAGTGAGGTTTAATGAAATGAGAAAAAGAACATTATCATGGACGATGTGATGTTTGTACTTTTGAGAATGAATTTTGTAAGAAAATATTACAAGTGCATATATTAGTCTTGAAATAAATGACATGATACTAGTTGCATATGAGTTGATGTCTTTGACTCTAACATGCTTGTTATCAAAGAAATGAAAAAATTGAGTAGTCATTTTGATATAAAAAAATTAGGTGAGATAAATTTCATTCTTGAAATGAAAAATACCAAAATTATATGATGACATTTTTCTCATTGTGTTGAAAATAGTGAAATGCAATTTTACTGATTGTATGAAGCTTTGTAACTTCTTTTAATTTAAATGTGTGAAAATGGTATGATAAATTAAAAAAAGAGTACTAATTGAAAATATGAGATATGTGGCTAATTTCACTTGGTCTGATATTGTGTATGCAATAGAAGTATTTAACAGCTACAAGCAAATTAGGTATATTTACTTGATAAGAAAGTTGTGGCTTGTTTTATTTTTGTTTTAAAAAAATTCTACAATACTTAAAGGTATTCCTAGTGCAAATAAAAAATCATGGTGCTATTTTTTGAAATGAAAAAAATAAACTATCATTTGCCAACTCTACTATGAAGGTTGGTCTAGTTATTTTAACTTTAAATAGTGAAAAAAGTGAATTTATCAATCACTTTATTTTGAGAAATTAATTTCTCTAATTTTAACTTATTATGATAGCACCAATGTTATTGATAGAGTTTGAAGCTATTATTATAACTATATTCATACCTATTTTGTGATCATATTTAACATGTGATACCGATAAATGATTATGTCAAATCTTCCAGATGAACTAGCCAAGATCTGAGCAAGATAAAGAGTCTGAAGCACATCAAGGGAAAACAATGAAGCCTATAAAAATACATGAGTTGTACATGAGGAAACCAAACATAGGGACTAGAGATCCTATAACCAGGTTCAATGGGAAGAATAAATCATATGATGACTTGGTGAAGGATGCATTATTATTTAATCTCTTCCTATGATGTGAGTGCATTTTTTCCTGTAATAATTTGCGAAGGTTGAGCCTAAGAACTCTTAATGGAATTTTGTATTTCATATTGATAGTATCTAATTTTAGTGTTTGACAATTTGCAGGTAAGATGAGTAGTAGATGAAAAGGGAAGAATTCATCTTGAGCTCTCCATAAAAGGAAAGAAGTATCAATAGAATTAGAATATATTCTCCATAGATATCTAAAAGGAACAAATCAAGCATGAAGGCCTCAACATTAATTCAACATCTTTTGCACATGGAAAGAAGGCCTATTCAGATCTCAAAATCCCTATTTTAGGGATTATATATTGCGAGTTAAGTGGCTTTTAAAAGACCCATTATGGTCCAACCTTATTCTTTGAAAGAAGATATTTTACTTTTTATTTTCAAGTATTAAAATCTCATGGGTTTCCTTTTATTTTGAATATTTCAAACGGTTAGTAGTTCAACCTCTACTATTTAAAGGATGGAAGATTAAAGAGAGAGATAAACTCTTGTCTCAACCTTCTCTAGCTCTTTGCTCTACTTTAATTAAATATTGTATTTTCTAGAAGTTTACCATATATTCAAAAAGAAAGAGAAGAAAAACATAGTTAGTGAGGCTTTGCATCAAAAGCAAGAAAAGAAAAGAAAAGTGTTAGTAAACGCCAAAAAGCTTTATTCAATTCTTGTAATGTAATGACCCTTCAGGTTATTTTTCATATTTCCTCTTACTTTTTCCATTAGAGATTTTCTATAGTTTCCCAAGTCATTTACGACTTAATGTGATTTACAGTTTGGTCACCAGACAGTTCATTTAATTTTTAGAGCCAATTTCCTGTTTAGAAGTCTTTGTTGGTTCTAAATGGCCACTGAGCAAAAACTTTAATAAAATGATCTTATATGAAAATTCTAACTGCGCCAACAGCTTTGTAATGTTGATTTTAGGCTAGGTAGACTTTTGATTTGGGTCCAGAGGCACCCGAGCTCATTTTGACCTATTAGTTAAAAAGTTGAAAAATTAAAAATATGGGTGTGGAACCCATATTTGATCAAAAAGATATCGGATGAAAATTTGAGTGCTCCATCGTGTTTGGAACATTGAATTTGATATGATTACATAGTTCATTTGTGTTTATGAGATTCCGGATGAATCCTGAGGCTTTGGTGGAGACTTGGAAGATTTCCAAGTCTTTAGTTGTCACCTGGTATAGCTGCTATCGCCATACTAGGACTGCAATTGTGGTGGTGCGATCGCAGTACATGGGTTTCGATCACAACCAACTTGTGCACCCCAAAGATGGTGCGATCGCACATCTCAGGGTCACGATAGCGACTCTCGAGTACCTAGACTAGGTATAAAATGACCCCATTTACCCGATTTTGCTCATTCTTCACCCATTCTCTTGATAGAAAAAGCCCTAAATAGTATCAGAGTTTAAAATATTAAAGCTTGTTGGCAATTGAAAAGCTATATTAACATTTATTTTCATGATTATCATCCAATTTAAGGTAAGAATTCACTCTTTTCTTGGTGAAATTTCTTGATTAATTACTCAAAACCCCAAAATCTTTAGGACTTGATTTTAGCCCTAATTTAACTTGGTTTTCACCTATTTTTAGAGTAATTATTCCTTGATGTTGATATCACGTTGGGTTGGTCTCAAAAATGTGATTTTCATAAGTGGGACCCACATGAGGGTTTTTGAAGTGATTTTTGGACTCGAAGCGCAATGGTGTAATATAGGTATGGATATTCTCATATTGATGAGTAGAATGCATTTTTGATAGTTTGGCATCTTAAGAAGGCTTATCGAAAGAAAAACACGATGGATTAGCAGTTTGTTGAGCTTTTTTCGACATCGAGGTAAGATAGGTTTATCCCTTGTTAGATTGAGTTGTCTCATAGTATTCTTATGATATTGTGTTAGATTTGGGATTGGTTTTAGGTGTTGGAATGATGAAATATAAGACTTCGGTTAGTTGGATCATTTAAACTATTTTGAAATCATAAAGTTGAACACTTAGCTTGTTTTCCTTATGCCTTAGGTTAATTGGAATTCATTACTTATGTTTAGCATGAGAATGCCTTAGAATACTTATGTTAGGTAATAATGATTTAGACACTCATGCTTAGGATAAAGTGGTTGTAGTTTCTTACACTAATGGAGGTTGCCTTAGTTCCCATTTGAATTAGTTTAAGTGCTTAAGAAAAATCTCTAACTTAGGACTAATGGTGGCTTATTATACATCTAAATGTGAATTTAGATACCATAGCCAAGTTTAAAGTTGTGTTTGACTTAGAATGTATTTTGGAGATTTAGAAGTGTGCTCTTTGACCTACCACAAGTCAAGATTGATGAGTAGTTATCTTGAGACCCTTATACGCTTATTAAATGCCTAGAGAATGCCCTTTTAAGGCAATATTAAGGAACCTTGGCACTTGTTAGTTATGATGAAAGATGTTAGAGGTAATTCCTACATGATTATGCCATATGTATGATTTAGTGACTAATCTTATGATGAGCTATTAATTATGCTATTGTTTGGCTGTTGATTGGGCTACCGAATGTACCATTGAATGAGCCCTTGGCTATGATATTATCTAAGCCATAAATTATGTTATTTACTATGCTATGAATAAGATATAGATTATGCTTTGGATTAGCTATTGCTCAAACTATGATAAGTTACCTTTTATGCTAATGATAATCCATAGAATATACTATTGATAAGTTATTGCTCATGACATTGCTTATGACTATAATCATGCTAAACAATTATGCTAGTAATCATGTTAAAAAACATCTTTATTAATGACGTTAGCAATTGTATTATTATTTGTGCTATGTTGTCAATTCTATTTACTTAATTATATTGTGCCATGAATTATGTAAGAAGTCTTGATGCTTGACTATATTGGCACTTATGATATTGATTATATACCCGGTTAAATTTCAGAAGATGTTGTTGATATTAATTATATTAGGAAAGGCCGGAGGATACTATGATGATATTGGTACCCAATAAGGTCAGAGGATATGATGATGATATTAATGCCTGCAAGGCCGGAGGATGGTTATTATAATGATACATTGATGCCCAGTAAGGACAGATGATGATATTATTAATGTGCCTATGTGTACATCTATTGGTTTGAGTTCATCTATGCCCTATACATATATATGTGTGTAGTTGGGTTTGACATTGATATTTGGGATGCCAGTTATAGCTCGAAAGTGGTAAAAATGATAATTAGTGGACTTGTGAGAATTAGTGATAATAGTTGATTAGTGATAAATGATTATAAAGTGGTATAGTTGAAGATTTGTGATATATAAGTATTAGTGATGGATATTGCTTAAGTGACTAATCATGACTAGTTGGTAATGAGAATTAGTTGGTAAAAGATGATTAGTTAATAAATGTTGGTTAATTGATAACTAATGATTAGGGGTTACATGGTGAATATTTGTTAAATGATGACTAGAGGTTATATGATGACTAGTAATCAAATGAACTAGTTAACAAGGGATGGTTAGATAATAAGTGGCAACTAGTGAGTATTGATGATACGATTGCTTAATATTGGTAAATTATGAAATGTTGGTAAATGACCGATTGATGATAATTATGGAATGATATTAAGTGATGATGAAAGTTAGTTATAATGTCGGTTGATTGCTTTATTTTACTCTTGAGTGTACTCTCTAGTCATATGAGAGGCTATGATGAGTTCTTTACTTTTCTGCACCAATTGGCATATGGGAGCTAATTTGTAGTTATGTTTGCTTATATTGATGTTTTATGATGCGTCATTATTTCGAATTGCTTATTCCTTATGTTTGCATGATGATTGGCATGTGTTGATGCCTTATGTTACATGTTATTCTGATTTAATTATTTATCATGTACAACTATGTTGAGGATGATCCAGGTTCATTTCTGTACCTTGACTTAGTTATGTTATCTTGCATTTTATCATACTTGTATCATGATTTAACTCAGCCGGCCGATGATGCCTACTGAGTACCCATTATTTTGGTACTTATACCACAGTTTTGTACCTTTTTGGTGCAGATTCTAGTACTAGTTGCCGCCGATGATCAACGTTCGAGTGATGATTGATTTTTTGGAGATAGGGTAAGCTCTTGGAGTCCGAGTCGCTTATTTTTCTCTATTTTTTATATTCAGTCTTTTCAGTTGAGATAGATGTATTGACTATATTTGAACATTTGAGTTGTATTATTATTAGATGCTCTCGTACTAGTTCTACCATATCATGGGATGGTATCTTGTATTATAATGCCCCGAGTCTGTACCCTGGATGCTACACGGTGCTTATAATCCCAAAGGACCACAAACTAACCCATGACTGGTACCTTCTGCAATAATTATGTAATAGATACTATAATGATTGCAGAAATAGGCAAAAACATATACCACAAGGTTCAAATCTGTAAATAAATCTGAATACGATATCAAAATACCGAAACTGAATATAAGTACTGAACAACTGTCTGAAAATACTCTAATATGAAAAAGCCTCTAACTGTCTGAACTGTAGAGTTGATGGGACAAACCCCCAACTAACTCCATCTACTGAAATAAAATTAAAGTACTGTAAATAATAAGCATTTCCCCGAACTATGAGGACTCACCAATACTCTGAAAGTCGAGAATCTAAACTGCTAAGGGTGCTCTGGAGCCTGTGCATTTGAACCTATGATATATGACATTATAGTGTAAAAAACATGCGTTAGTACTTTGAATGTACTAGTATGCTTAGTGAGGTAGGTTGAAATGCATGGGTTCATATGCATGCATAGTAATAACTGAATAACATGAGTATGACTGAGTAAGAGTACATGCATGGATACATATACTGTAATTGAGATAGTTCTAATACAGAGTACTGAAGCAGAATACTGATAACTGATATCTGACTTTACGAATACTGTATCTGAATGACTGTATCTGATAGTTCTGAATATTATGGAACCATACTGAGTTCCTTATTGAGCTAAGTGACTGTGTCTGATAGTCCTGAATCTGTAGAACTTAACTGAGTTCTATTCTAAGATTGAGACTGGAACTGAGACTGTAGGAGATAATCATCTAACCGACATACCCCTTCTCTAACTAATTTGGGGTCCAACCTGTAACCCCAGTTAGAAGGGTGTCAATACCGTGCCACGGGTAAGGACAAGCTGTGAGTTAACCCTCCCTGACAGGAAGCTCTTTCGTCAACCCTCGTTGGCAGGATAACTCGGATGAGAAGTATCAACCCTTATAATGTCTGGCAGGAAGATACCTTAACCTATGCTAGCTACGTAGTTCTGTAATGTAGGGATTGATGATAAGGGTCAAACCCTCTGCTGACAGAAATTCCTCATCCCTGGGTTAACTCAATGCTGAATCCTACTCCTAACTGAATAGATACTGAACTGATTTCTAGTTTGTACTAGGCTAGACTGAATGATTACTGAGATTACTGTTTAGCTAAACTGAACTGAGTTCACTGAGTTTCGTTGACTGACAAAATTCTACTGAATTCTGTTAGCTAACTAAGTTTACTGAGGTCTGAACTGGATACTAAATTAGACTGGAGTAATATGGATTCTACTGAGTTTTTCTGAGTTCTGTGACTGACTGAGAGTACTACTGATCGTGTCGTGACTGATACTATTTTGTGACTGACTATGGCTCTTGGTAATCAGCTAAATTGTCCGGTAGAAATACCCTCAGGACTCGATAGTATAACTTAAGAGACATGGCATAACATGAAACATATAAACTATGAACTTGATCATCATTCATTCATTGGGGCATTTTGACAAACACTTGCATGATATAACTTGCACATAAGCTATCTTGACATGATTTCATTCTCTTAATAGTTCACATGGACAATTTATCAAGCACTTGGTAAGCATAGTATATGCACATAGTATTGAACAACAAGTGAGCATCATAATTCATTTCTAATTTCACAAGTCAAGGGTTTATCATGGAGTTACATGAATCCACACACATAATGATCAATTTCACATGAGATACATATATATAATCATGAATTAGGAACTTAATCCAAATAGCAATCATGGATACACTTTAATTCCAACCATGGAAATCATAAAATCAAATACTTGAAGTTCAAAAGAGATTCTTGGACTTCAAGGGTGGAAGGAACCCTTGGATGAACATTTCACATACCTTTGTTGAAGAATTTCCGAAAGCTTATGGTTGAATCTTGTGTTCTTAATTTGAAATTGGATCTTCTAGGGTTTTGTTCTTAAACAAATTTGAGAAAGAATGACTATATTTTCTCTATAGTGAGTTTAATTTCGTGTTTTGGGGGATGAGAGTCGAGGGAAAAAGACCTAAATACCCCCAAGGACGCGGTTTTTTAATGACTAAAAAATAGGTTACCGACGTGCAGGTCGACGTAGTACATTGATGGCACCGATGCGATAGCCAACGCGTCGTGCCATGTTTGCATTGATTCACTGGAATTGGACGCTGGTAGCTGGAAAAAATAGTAATCAATGCGATAGTCGACGCGGCGTGCCAAGATCGCGTTGATTCACTATTTTAGGATTCCAAAGGAGCTTCAAACGAAGTCTAAAAAATTCGAAACTTGTTCAAAAACACCTGCGGACATTCCTGATCATGAATCAACCTAAACATCAACATTTAATGGATGTAAAGGTCACAAAATAAGACTTCCACCCTTTGTAGGTTAAAATGACACTAAGTCTGAGTACTTAGCTAAAATATTCTAAGTCTAGGACCCCTTGACAAGCCTAAAGGACTGAATTAAGCTTAGGATTTTTACGGGGTATTACATTATCTCCCCCTTGGGAGCATTCATCCTCGAATGAGACTACTGAGACTGAGAATACTGAGAGACTGACTTACTGGACATGAACATCTGAAACATGACTATATGACTGATATTACTGGTATTCTGAATTATCATACTGAACATGCATATCTGATACATGGATATATCTGAACATGATTCATGAATGCATGACTGGGATTACTAATAAACTGAATCTATATACTGAACATGCATATCTGATGCATAGATACATGACTGAACTGGCTTATGAACGTATAACTAAATATGCAATGGTAAGTGATACCAAATTTGTTACTAAAATCTGAACATGAAACTAATTTAAGCTTAAGGAAACTATTACCTGAGCCTGGATTAGCAGAGAATAGATGAGGATACTTGGTTCGCATGTCTGCTTCTTCTTCCCAAGTAGCTCTCTCAACGGACTGATTTTGCCAAAAAACTTTGACTAGAGGAACTTCTCTGTTCCTTAGTTTGCAAATTTGATAGTCAAGGATTTCAACTGGAATCTCTTCATAAGAGAGGCTGTTCTAAATATCTATGCCCTTAATAGGGACTACGACTGATGGGTCACCTATGCATTTCTTTAGCAAGGACACATGAAACGCTGGGTGAACTGAAGATAAATTTGAAGGTAACTCAAGCTCGTAAGCTACCTTTTTGAAATGGTTGAGAATTAGGTAAGGACAGACATATCGGGGACTGAGTTTCCCTTTATTTCCAAAATGCTTTACTTCTTTCATAGGAAAGATATTCAAGTATACATAGTCAAAAATCTCAAACTCGAGATCCATTCTGCGCACATCTGCGTACAATTTCTGTCGGCTCTAAGCTGTCTTAAGCCTTTCCCTAATCAACTGGACCTTCTCTAAGGTATCAAACACTAAGTTAGGCCCACCACTACAGCCTCACCCACTTTAAACCAACCAATGGGAGATCTACACCTTCTCCCATAAAGAACCTCAAACATAGCCATCTGAATACTGGAGTGATAACTGTTGTTATATGCGAACTCAACCAAAGGCTGTATTGAGATGAACTCAGGTACCAAGACCCTTTTGGAATGCTTTCCAAAAATGAGAGGTGAACTGGGTACCTCTATCTAAGATAATGGACAACGTAACATCGTGCAATATGACCAACTCCCTGATATAGAGTTTGGCATAATCCTCGACTGAATAGAAGGTATGAACTAGAAGGAAATGAACTGATTTGTTCATCCTTTCTGCAATGACCCAAATTGAATCATGCTGACGCAATGACCCAAATTGAATCATGCTGATGAAGAGTACGAGGCAAGCCCATCACATAGTCCATGTTCACTTCTTCCCATTTATAGGTGGGTATACTGATCTCAGGTGATTTTATACACTTTGGTATCATTATTCTAGCTTATTTGTCTTGTTTTGAGAGCAATTTGAGTGCTTAAGGTGTTCATATTGATATATATAAGAATTTAAGTGTCCAAGTATGTATTTACAATGTCCAAAATATTTTTCAAACAAGTTTGTGCTTAATTGAGTAATTTAGAGTTCAACTCGAAAAACTAGTTTTACTAGCTTGAGCTAGGTGTGTGTCTAGTTGGCTTCGTTGGATTCTAATGTGTTTAATTTATTTCAAATATTTTAATTATGTAATTTTATGTGGAATCACTTGTTTGTAATGTGCAAAGTCTAATTTAAATAAGTCTAGAGTTAGGATAATAAGTGGAAGTTCATTGCGAATTTGTGTTATCTTAGCTTGTGTTTTGATTTTTCATTGAGAATATTGTGTTGTTTTGATTTTAATATGTGGTGTATGATATTGTAGGAGACTTGGTGAATTAAATACGATAATATATTGATGATTTAAAGGCTCGAAATTCATTGTAAATATGCTATAAAAGGCATGAACAAAGAATAGGACATTTCACACAACCAAATTTTTGGATGCAAATTTCAGTGAGGACACGAAGTCAACGCATCGCATTGACCTACCAAAGCTTTGAGCAACGCGTCGCGTCATTCAAACTATACACGTCCATTTAATTTCTGCTGACAACAATTGGACTTTGTCCCACAACTACTTAAAGTGCATGTTGACTAAGAAAAGAAAAAGGGTGGCTGGTGGAAAAGCCTTGGGATCCGTGACTTCTCATATCCCATTTCAATTAGGCATTAATATACTCCCTCAGTCTCAAATTTTCTAATTTGATTTTCTATTTTACTTGTGTTTTTTTATTAATCAAGAAGAGAGAATTTTTTTTCTATGTTTTACCCTTTGCATTAATTACTTTTTCTTCAAATTAAAATGTAAACATCATTTAATAGGAGTACTATGGTAAACTAGGCATGTTATTAATTATTTTTCTTAATCAATGTACCATCTTAATTTAGAACGAGTAATTTGGGACGGAGGAAGTATTATATATTTAGTAGGACAAGGCATTAAAAAGGCTGGACAGCTGGTCACGTGAAGGAATTTTTGAACAGTATATATATTCCAGCGGACAATTCACTGGACAATTACCCAGACACTGTTTTGGGACAAAAAGTGGAGGCGGCTACACGGCTAAATAGGTTATATTATTTTTATTTAGTCTTTATTTTTTTATATTATGTATTCAATTATTTGGATCATGATTATGAATATTAATGGCTAAAAACTCTTCTTTCGGGGTTAAAGTCAAGAACATGATTATTATTATTTTGGATTAATTTCGTTTAATTTTTGCTTATCATATTTGGTTATTTGTTTATTCTTGTTTTAATTATTTTAAGGATTCGTGACCCTTAGAATATATATATTGTCGCCCTTGTGATCTCGGGAGAGGGAATAGGGAGAAGATAGAACATGAGAATAAACAAAATTTGGGTTTTTATTCTTTTATAAAATAAAGAATTAAACTTAGTGTTAGGACAAGGATATACTTAGATGCCTTACTTGATTCATACGAAGGATGATAACTTTAATTCATTTAATTGGATTATTACATCCCGGCTCAATGATGTAGTTGTAATGTCCATATTAGGTAAAAGAATATAGGTTGGGAAACCATGATCATGAAATTAATCCTACGAATTAACAACCACAATAGGCAAGTTAACGAATTAATTTCAATAACATAGTATGATTGTTCGAAGTGCTTTGACCCTGGGTTTTCTTCATTGATTGTTTCAAGAATTTAATTTTCGCATTATTTATTTTATTTTTAATTTACAAAAATTACAAACTCTTTTCTTATTTATTTTTTCTTAATTAGTTAGACTAAAATTAGATAGGCGGCGAACGCATAGATATTTGGGATTCCTTGAAGCCACTCTATTACTTGATAAGATCACGTACACTTGTGTGTACTCTTGGGTGCTGTCATCCTGCATGGACCCACTAGGCTTCTGATGCTCAATCTTAACCTGCTGACATGTTGAGCACTTAGCCATAAACTCTGCAATGTCTCTTTTCATCCCACTCCACCAATAAATCTCTCACAAATCGCGGTAGATCTTCGTGGCCCCTGGATAAATAGAGTAACGCGCACCATGCTTTTCTGCAAGAATTCGCTGCCTCAAGTCATCTACACTTGGCACACACAGACGACCTTGACAATGCAAAACACCCTCTCCCACTTGGAAGAAAACCTCTACCTTCTAATTTTTGACTGATTCCTTCAACTGGACTAGACTGGGATCCCTATCCTACTTTTTCTTCACTTCTGAAACTAGGGATGATTTTGAGCTACTTTGTACCCATAAACTACCTTCTGCTGAATTGACTAAGCGAACACCTAGTCGGGATAGCTGATGAACTTCCTGGGCTAACTTCTTCTTACTGTTCTCAACATGGGCAATACTACCCATAGATATTCTACTGAGAGCGTCAACCACTACATTGGCCTTGCCCGGATGATACAGAACACTTATGTCATAGTCTTTCAACAACTCCAACCACCTTCTTTGATGAAGGTTGAGGTCTTTCTGAGAGAACACATGCTGCTGGCTCTTATGATGAAAACTTCAACGTCACACCATACAAGTAATGCCTCCAAATCTTTAAGGCAAAAACTACTGCTGCTAACTCAAGATCACGAGTAAGATAGTCCTTCTTATGGGGATTAAGCTGTCTAGAGGCATAGGCTATGACCTTACCTCTCTGCATCAGAACATAACCCAATCCGACTCTGGAAGCTTCACAGTATATAACAAAACCATCAAAACCATCTGTTAGGGTCAATATTAGAGCTGTGGTGAGTCGAGTCTTCGACTCCTGAAAACTCTTCTCACAAGAATCTGACCACTGAAACTTGACTTTCTTTTGAGTCAATCTGGACATAGGGGATGCAATAGATGAAAATCCCTCAACAAATCATCGATAATAGCCAGCCAAACCCGAAAAAATCCTGATATCTGACCGAGAGATAGGCCTGGGTCAGTTTCTCACTACTTTGGTCTTTTGGGGATCAACTCTAATGCCATTATAAAAAATTATATGGCCAAGAAATGCTATTGACCTTAGCCAAAATTTGCACTTACTATTTTTGAGAGTCTGCAATACTATTCTGAGATGGTCTGCATGATTGTGTTCACTACGAGAGTAAACAAGAATGTCATCTATGAAGACTATGACGAACATATCCAAGTACTGCTTCAACACATGGTTCATCAAGTCCATGAAGCCTGCTGGGGCATTGGTAAGACCAAAGGGCATGACTATAAATTCAAAATGACCATACTGAGTTTGGAAAGTTATTTTTGGGATGTCACTTTGCCTGACTCTAAGATGATGATAGCCTGATCTAAGGTCTATCTTAGAGAAATAACTGGCACCCTGAAGTTGGTCAAACAAGTCATCAATTCTGGGGAGTGGATACTTGTTATTGAGCGTAACTTTGTTTAACTGACGGTAATTTATGCACATTCTGAGATAATCGTCTTTCTTATGTGTGAATAAAATTAGTGTGCCCCACGGGGACATACTAGGTCTAATGAATCACTTATTTAAGAGATCCTTTAACTGTTTCTTTAATTCTTTGAGTTCTGCTGGAGCCATCCTATATGTTGGGATAAAGATAGGCTGAGTATCTGGGAGAAGATCGATTCCAAAGTCAATTTCCCTTTTGGGAGAAACTCCAGGAAGGTCTTCGGGGAACATATCTAGGAATTCACATGCTACTGACACTGATTCAAGAGTAGGGATTTCTGAACTAGAGTCCTGGACTCGAATGAGATGGTAGATACATCCCTTAGATATTATCTTTCTAGCCCGAATGTAAGAAATAAGTTGACCCCTAAATGTTGAAGTACTACCTTTCCATTCTAGGACGGGTTCATTTGGAAATTAAAATTAGATAATTCTATTTTTGCATTCGATTGAGGCATAGCAGGAATGAAGCCAATCCATGCCGAGAATGACATCAAAATCAGTCATCTCTAATTCGACTAAATCTGCTGAATTAACTTTCTGAGATATCATAATCGCACAGTTCTGTATACCCACCGGGCTATGATAGATTTACCTACTGGGGTAGAAACTGAGAAGGACTCTGCTAGAATTTTGGGACTGACTCCAAAATAAACTGCCATATATGGAGTAAAAAATGATGAAAAAACTTCATTGATCCAACAAAACGTAAACATAAAAATGATAAACTTGAAACGTACCAGTGACCATATCAGAAAAACTTTCTTGATCTTATCGGGACTAAAGAACATAGATTCTATTTGGGTGCTGCCCACTGGTGGCACTGGAAGAGGCACCCTACTGATTTGAGCGACCGGACTGAGCTGGGGAATAGTTATGCTGACTCTGCGAACCTACCTGAGAATACTGTCTAATTCTATGTCCTGGCTTTCCATATCCAAAACACACATTGTTGTTAGCTTTGCAGATACCCTGGTGTTTTTTTTCGTACTTCTGGCAAAGGGGATTGGTTCGGGCACTGCTAACACTGCCCTGGGGTTTAGGGCCTGATGCCCTATCTTGGTTGCTATCTCTGAATTTTGTCATTGGAGCACTGGCTGAGGAATGAGCTGGAACTAAGGATTTTTGGTATAACTGAGAGTGATTCCCATCATCTGACTTAGGTTGAGCAAAATTAAAACTACCTATTCTCGCTTTCTTATTCTCCCTCCTCTTCTCTTTATTTTTTATCCTCCTCTATCTGCTGAGAATGAACCATGAGCTTGGCTATGTCCATCTCCTTAATAAGCATTGCAGTCCTACACTCCTTGACCATACTGCTAGATACTCCTGACACGAAATTACTCATCATTGCTCTGCTATTATCTACAATATACAGGGCATATCTGGCTAACTGAGTAAACTTGAGAGAATACTCCTGCACTATCATATTTCCCTGCTTCAGGTTTATAAACTCTAAAACTTTTGCTTCCCTCAACTCTAGTTGGAATAACCTATCTAGAAAAGTAACTGAAAACTCCTCCCATTCTATGGACCCAACATCTGCGACCCTCTCTGCCTTTCACTGTTTGAACCATGAGTGAGCCACATTCTGTAACTGATATGCAGCCAACTCAGCGCTCTCAACAACAGTCACCTCTATGATATTAGTAACCTTCTATACCTGATCAAGAAATTCCTGAGGGTCCTCATCTGACATAGACCCGATAAACGGTGGAGGGTTCATTCGCATGAAGTTTTGAATCCTGGAAGCAGCAGTATTGGCCACTGGGTTGGCCGAAACTACAACTGGATACTCATTCTAGGCTACCACAGAATGAGCTAGAGTGGTGAAGGCTGCTTTGAACTCTGTGCGGGAGACATGCTTGCCCAAAGGATCTAGATGAACGGGCTGAGAGGATGACTGATCTCCTGCTCTTCTTTCCTGAGTCCTTTTTAGAGATATATTCTATAAACAAAAGAGAAGCTAGGATTAGAAAGATAGTGTAACTGGAGCTCATGCTTACTCACATGATATGAATACTGAAAGAAGGGAAAATTTTCCTAAAATATCTCGTAGCCTCTTGTCAATTAGTGTGGCATGCAACACACCCATGCACAAGACTCTAATAGATGTGGCTTTCAGACTTTCTAGGACACTGTTGAACCTTAGGCTCTGATACTAAGTTTAGGAAGAAAGGTTTTAAGACACGTTATGGTCATATTGAGTTCTAAGTGATGTCATTTGGGTAGATTAATGCCCCATCCGTAATTATGGATTTGATAAATTGAGTATTGAGGCCCTATTTGGATTCCTTTATGATTGTATTCATCGATGACATCTTTGTGTATCCAAGGAGTAGAGAGAAATATATGCATTATTTGAGGATCATGCTCCAGACTTTGAGAGATCATGTTCTTTTTTACAAATTCTCTAAGTTTAAGTTTTGGCTTGAGTGGGTGACATTCCTTGGGCATGTGGTGTCTAAGGACGGTATTATGGTAGACCTGAATAAGATAGAGGCAATTCGTTATTGGGATAGACATATATCTCCGACTGAGGTTTGTAGCTTCACTGGTTTGGATAGTTATTATAGATAATTTGTTGAAGGTTTTGCTACTATTTTATTTCCTATGACCATATTGACTCAGAAGAAGGTTTCCTTTTAATGGTCCGAGAGTGTGAGTCGAGCTTTGGAAAGCTCAAGTATTTTCTTACTTCAGCTTCTATTTTAGCTCTTTCTGTTGAAGATGAGGGATTCACCATATTTTGTGATGCTTCTGGTGTTGGTATAGGTTGTGTATTGATGTAGCAGGGTCATGTTATTACTTGTACTTCTAGATAACTTAAGGTGAACGAGCGCAACTACCCTACTCATGATTTGAAGTTGGCATTGGTAGTTTTCATGCTTAAGATTTGGAGGCAATATCTGTATGGTATGCATTATGAGATTTGTAGTAATCACCGTAGTCTTCAACATCTTATGACCCAGAAGGAGCTTAATACTAGACATCATATATGGATGGAGTTGCTTAAGAATTATAATATTTCCATCCTGTATCATCAGGGCAAGGCAAATGTGGTAGCAGATGCCTTGAGCCATAAGGCAGTGGGTTTGGGTAGCTTAGCTTGTATTTTATTTTCTTAGAGTCCATTGATAAGAGACTTTTAGTCCTTAGCCAACTTGATGGTTCTCTTTAATATTTTAGATCCTAGGAGGATTTTGTCTAGTATAGTGGCAAGGTCTTCGTTATTTGAGCAAATTTGGGATCACCAATTTAAGGATAGTAAGTTTTGCTTTCTTCGTGATCATGTGTTGAGTGGTAAGTTCAAAAATAACACCATAGATTCTGAGGGGGTATTGAGATTTGATGGACGCATTTGTATTTTAGGGATCGATGGCTTAATTTAATTAATTTTGCATGAGCTCACAACTCTAGATATTTTATTCATCCTGAGATAGCCAAGATGTATAGAGCTTTGAGACAACATTATTGGTGGTATGGTATAAAGAGATATATGGCATACTTTGTAGCTCAATGCCTGTGTTGTCAGTCGGTAAAGGCCAAGCATCAGCGACTAGGTGGTTTGACTCAGAGGTTGCCCATTCTCAAGCGGAAATATAAGCGAATTACCATGGATTTTGTTAGCGGTTTGCCTTGGACATCCCATAGTTCTGATGGTATTTGGGTCATTATAGATCGTTTGACCAAGTCAGCATATTTTATTCCTATTCAGATGTTCTTCAATGTTGAGAGATTAGCCCATATCTATCTTTGGGAGATAGTCTATTTGCATGGTGTGCCCATTTTTATTATTTCATACCATAGTTCTGTATTCACTTTGAGGTTTTGGTGAGCTTTGCAAGAGGAGTTGGGCACTCAAGTGGATCTTAGTACAACTTTTCACCCATAGACAGATGGTTAGTCGGAGTGGAACATTCAGGTGCTTTAGGATATGCTCTGAGCCTGTGTTATAGATTTTGGGGCCAGTAGGAGGAATACTTTGCCTTGGAAGAGTTCACATATAATAACAAGTATTATTTCAGTATTGTTATTGCGCCTTCTAAGGCTTTGTATGGTAGGAGATGTCGTTCTTCGATTGGATGGTTTGCGATGTTAGAGGTTAGGTCCTGCGGTATTGATTTGCTTTAGGAGTTATCGAATAAATTTAGGGTGATTCAGGATAGGTTGAGAGAGGCTCAAAAGTAGGCAGAAGGCCTATACAGACCGTAGGATTTGTGCCTTAAGATTTGGAGTTGGTGATCATGTATTCTTTCATGTATCACCCATGAAGGGTGTGATAAGGTTTAGGAGGATGGGCAAGCTTAGTCTTAGATATATTAGAACTTTTGAGATTCTTTGCACTGTTGGTGAGGTGACTTATGAGTTAGCTCTACCTCAGATTTTGTCACTATTTATCCTGTTTTCCATGTTTCTATGTTGCGGGGATACATTCCTAATCTATCTCACGTGCTTAGATGGGATTCAATCTAGTTGGATGAGTGTTTGACCTTTGTAAAAGAGTCGGTGTTTATTTTGGATAGTAATGTAAAACAATTTCACATTAGAGAGATTCTTGTACTAAAGGTTCAGTGGAGGCACCACCCGGAAGAGGCCATTTGGGAGATCGAGAACAATATTCAAACCTAGTATCCTTACTTGTTCGAGACTTCAGGTATATCCTAATCCTTAAATTTCATGGACTAAAGCTTCTTTAGTAGTGAAAGGTCATTTTCAATATTTCCACTTACTTTCGCCATTAGAGCTTTTTTATAGCTTCTCTAAGTCATTTATGACTTATTGGGACTGATAGTTCGGTCACCGGGCAGCTCGTATGATTTTTAAAGCCAATTCTCTATTGAGAAGTTTTCGTTGGTTTCAAATGGCCACCGTATAAAAACTTTAGTAAAACGATCTCGTAATAAAATCCTGACTATGCCAGCACCTTCAAATGTAGATTTTAGGCTAGGTAGACCTTTGGTTTGGATCTCGAGGCATCCGAGCTCATTTTGACGTATTGATTAGAAAGTTGATAAATTAGAAATATGAGTGTGGGACTCACATTTTTCTGAAACAACCTTGGATTGATTTTCCAAGTGCGCTATCGCATCTCAAATGTCAAATTTTGTACGGTTACATAGTTCATTTATGTATACGGGATTTTGAATGAATCCCGAGGCCTTGGCGAAGACTTGAAAGATTTCCAAGTCTTCAGCTGCCATCTGGTGTAGCTGCTATCGCCATCCTAGGGCTCCGATTATTGTAGTGTGATCCTAGGGCATGGGTTGCAATCACAACCAGCCTATGCAACCCAAATATGGTGTGATCGCACACCTCGAGGTTGCGATAGTGACTCTCGAGTACCTGGACAATGTATAAAATGACCCTATTTTCCTTATTTTGCTCATTCTTCACCCATTCACTTCATAGCAAACGCCCTAAATAGTGTGAGAGCTTAAAATTGAAGCTTGTTGTTGATTGGAAAGCTAGATTAACATTAATTTTCATACTTATCATCCGATTTAAGGTAAGAATTCACCCTTTTTTTGGTGAAATTTCTTGATTAATTACTCAAAACTCCAAAATTTTTAGGGTTTGATTTTAGCCCCAATTTAGCTTGGATTTCACCTATTTTGAGGGTAATGATTCCTTGAGGTTGATATTATGTTGGGTTGGTCTCAGAAATGTGATTTCCTTAAGTGGGACCCACATGGAGTTTTTAAAGTGATTTTTGGACCCAAAGCACAATGGTGCAATATGGGGATCGATATTCTCGTATTGATGAGTAGAATATGTTTTTGATAGCTTGACATCTTGAGAAGGCTTCTCAAAATGAAAAAGCGGTGGTTTAATAGTTCATTGAGCTTTCTCCAGCGCCGAGGTAGGCTAGGTTTATCCCTTATTAGATTAAACTATCTCATTTTAACATCACAAGTGTTGGACCCTATAAATTTTTGGGTTTAGTCGTTACTGTCCAAGGTATGGCTCAAGTGACAAGTCGTGAAGACTCCTTACGAGTTGTATAGTGCCAATCGTAGTCTAACCAGTAAGATGGACCATTTTTTCTATTGTGGTTAGGACTACGAACCTACAAGTCATAAGGTGAGGTCACGAGTCGTAGGGTGTGACTCGTCACCATACCAATTGAGGTGGTTCTGGGTACTACTGCCTAGACTATGAGTCATGGTGACGACTCAAGATTGGTGACCATGAGTCGTTATGAGACCCGTAACGACTGGGAGTTATATTTCCAGCAAAATTTCATCAAGGTCATTGTGGTCTTTTCCTTCCATCCCATTCCTTTCCACGACTTAAAACCTTTCCCTTAGCCCTATTTCCACCAATTAACATAACATAAACACTCCGTTCTCTCTTGAATTTCGCAAGCAAGAACAATTTGGGTTCTTAAGTGAATTGGTCATCTAGGCTTCAAATTAGGGTTTTCTCTCTGAATTCTTGGTGTCTTCAAGCATGTATCTCTTTCTTAACTTGGTTGTATATAAAAATATGCATTTAATTATAGTTTATGTGAATTTAATTGTTGGATTTTTAATGATGGGTTGAGGGTTTTGTATGATGACTACTTGGTTGGTTTTCCCATAGGTTTGGAATTGTTATTCACGCTTTATCTCCTATTCGTTGAACTAAAATTGTGCATAGGTATGGTGTGGGAAAGGGGGGGGGGGTGTCATGGATTCCCCCAATTTTTACGGAATTCGGTTTGGAATTGGTATTAACCTTAACCCACTTGCATAATTGGTTTTGAAATATGGACAATCACATGGTTTTGCTTACTATTCTAAGCTATTGCATTTCATTAATCGCTATAAAGATAAAAATGGTTTTGAAAAGGGCCTTGGTGGCCATAGTATGGTTTTTAAATTGGAACTTGGGGGTCATGGATTCCCCCAGGTTGATGGGTAATTGGAATGGCATAATTCTAAAAGCTTGCAAGCATTATTAATTGGAATAATGATACCAACGATAAATGCCTAAAGGGATGAATGTTAGGTTAAATGGATGGGAACATGTGTAAATAATTTTAATCTGGGCTTAAGAGGGTTGTGTAGCTCACCTTAGAAGGTGGAGCACCTGGGAGGACCGATACTGGAAACCACATTTGCCGGTGCGGGATCCTCTAAGACCATGTGCATAGGTCACACTTTATATATATTTTGGAATGGCTGGGGTCGTGGATTCCCTGGCCCTCCCTCAAATTTTTCCTGGTTCATGCGGCTAATACACACTGAGACCCTTTCAGCAGGGGGAGATGAACCCATATAGCTCATGGGTGACTTTAGGATGGTTAGAGCTACACAATCTGGGTTAATGGTTTTAAATTACATGCTTAAACCCTGTACCCTATCCCAATATTTTACATATATCTATGTACATTGAGATTTGATTTTGTTTTAGAGAAAAGGCAATATTCTATCCCATTCCTGAGTTACATGCTAGAGCTCACCCCGCTAACCGACCTAGGATGCTACATTATTTCATAATGTAGGGTCTGATGACACCTCTTTTACCCATGTTCAGTGCTAGGTGGATTCTGGTTTGTCCATTGGTCTGCGTTGAAGTGGTGAGCTCCATCTTCTGGAAGGCCAGACATTTTATGTTTTTCCTTATGAGTATCAAAATCCTATCGATTTCTTTTCTTAGTTTGGATTCTTTCTTGGCCATGGTCGGGTCATATGACACGAATCGACCCAGGTTCTGGTCGTGACGGGTATCTCATGTCCAACAAGGATCGGAGACCACCCACAACACCCAAACCGTAGACCACCTTACTCTCATTTTAGATGAATTTCAAACATATAAAAAGATAAGAGAACTTGAAATTAAGGATGTTACAATATGTGTATAACCAAACCAACCAACAACCAAATGTCCCAAGTTTATGATAGTCCGACAACGCCTCTACCATACTGAATATCAAAAGAAGGGTCGAGATATGCCCCCAACTGTAGCCAAAAATAGTATCCAAAAGTCTATAACCCAAAATAAAAACATATTCCTGAAGTGGAGCCTTCTAAAGAATGGAAGCTCACCACTTCAAGTCGACTCTCGATGAATCCAAAATCACAGGGCAGGAAAAGTAGAAGTATGGCCAAATCTCGCATCACGTGGGGATACATCATTTGAAGATCGTTAGCGGGGTGAACACTGGCATGCAACTCAGGGATAAAGATAAAATAATGCCATCAATTCAAACCAAGTCATCCAATACACATAACCATATGAAAATACATATATATATGTATATTTGTCGGGTTAGGGAATAAGGTTTGGCATGCACTTTTGAAACATTAACTTGGATTGTGTAGCTCAACTGTTATATAATAGTACCCACGGGTTATATGGGCCACAGTTCACACCCCTTGTCGAGCCCAAATGCATGTAGACGTACGAACCGGAGAATAATCTTATATATATGCACACGGGGGACTTGAACCACCCAACATATACTAAGGTGACTTAAGCACCCGATCATGTAATGATTTATGGGGGAATCGAACCTCCCTAATCATGAAATAATAATGAGGGGGACTTGAACCTCCCTGGTCACTTTGACCCCCGTGTCAGAAAACACGGTTTCCAGTGTCGGTCACCCGAACCTCTACTTTCACGACTTAGCTACACAACCCTTATTAGAGCCTGGATAAAACATTTATCACACAATCCCATTCAGGAACCACATTTAACATTAAGGCATACACTGTTGGTATCATCATACCAACTACACTTTCAAGGTAATAATAACATGCCAAAATAATTTTCCATTTACTTGGGGAAAAAAACCCCTTTTGTTCATTAATACAAGGTGGGGGAAACACTAACTCCCTTTGTTCATTAAATAATACCACTGTGTTTCAAATATCTCTTTATATCACGCAATAGTTCAAGACTAGTTCAATTTTACAAATTCCCACTTTTCTCATAACTCAAAACCAATTTCACACTATGGGGTTGGGGTCATAAACACCTCAAAAGTCACAAGTTTGAGAAAAATCACAATTCCCTAGTTCATCTACCATACCTATGCAACCACAAGTTCAAAACCATATATAAAGCATGAATAATCATAATTAAATCATAGGAAAACATTGTTCAACAAAAACATTCAAAACCCATAACCCTTGCATTCAAAAACCAAAACAATTCCATGTGAACAACACTTTAATATATATGCTTTTACAAAATTAACAATGAGAAAAGAGTCACATGCTTGAAATAGTAAGATGTACAGAGAGAAATCACTCTTGAAAGCCCTAATTGACCAACCTCTTGGAAACCCTGTGTTTTTGAACTTGAGGGATTTGAGAGTATTGAGAAGTAATTTAATGTTTTTCTGAGTGTTAATGACAACGTAATAAGTTTATAAGATGTGGGTTTCAAGTTGGGTAATAGGGAAATATCTAGAATGTCCTTAACTTAAAAGCTCAAAGAGTGCCTCCTTTGACTACGGGTCAACCCATGACTCGTAGCCACTTCTTACGACTCGTCACCATGTGTCGTAACCAAGGAAGTACCACTAAGGAACCCTACACTGTTATCCTTACAACTCAATGGCACCACTTATAATGGGACCCTACGACTTATAGGGTCCAATCGTAGTCGACACAGAACTAAAATTAGGACTTACACCAGACACCCTACGATTACATCTAAAGACTTGTGACATAACCTTACGACTATTAGTGAGCCACTTGTACTCAGAGTAGAATAAATCCACAAACTTATTGATTTGGTTACGAATCATCCTAATGACTCATCAGGACACCCTACGATTCATAGGGTGAGTTGTTACCAAGGCAGCGAGTTCTAAGCTCAAGAATTTATCAAAGGCCAAAAATCCAGGGTGTTTTAATTCTCCCCCACTTGGATCATTTATCCTCGAATGATGAGACAAGGAATTTATTAGAATGATTTGACTTCACATACCTCTACTCTTACCTCTAACAAAGATAGAAAACAAAAAGTCTAAGGAAATCGCTTTTTTCTATAACAAAGTTAGAAAACAAAAATGTTAAGGAATACACATACCTTAAGGACGATTATCCAAAACAAGAAATAGGAATGGATACTTGGACTTTATGTCCTATTTGGCTTCCCAAGTGGCCTCTTCAACCTTGTAGTTTCTCTATAGAACTTTTACCAAAGCTACGTTCTTTGTCCGCAGACGACGAACTGGCCGATCCAAAATTTCAATTGGGACTTCCTCATAAGATAAGTAATCTGAAATACCCACCTCCTCCAAAGGAACAACCATCGAAGGATCACCCACACACTTTCACAACATCAAAATATGAAACACCAAATGAACGGAGCTCAAACTAGGTGGCAACTCTAACTCATATACAATACTATCGACCCTCTTCAAGACCAAGTATGGGCCAAGATACCAGGGACTAACCTTTCCTCTATTCCCAAACCACATTACTTCCTTCATGGGAGACATCTTTAAGAATACCCAATCACGAACACTAAACTCTAACTCCCTACGCCTCATATCTGCATAGGACTTTTGGCAAGTTTGGGTGGTCTTAAGTCTTATCCCAAAATCACCTTCGCTTTCTCCATGGCTTGGTGAACCAAATTAGGGCCAAACATCTCGGCCTCACCAACCTCGAACCACCCTATAGGAGATATACACCTTTTACCATACAACGTCTCACACGGAGCCATCCCAATACTAGTGTGGTAGCTATTATTATATGCAAACTCTATAAGATGCAAATGATCAACCCAACTACCACCATAGTCAATCAAGCAATCTCAAAGCATATCTTTTAATGTTTGAATAGTTCTTTTCACTTGCCTATCTAACTACTGGTGGAAAGCAGTACTAAGGCTCACCTTATTTCCCAAACCTCTCTAAAACAAATGCCAAAAGTATGATGAAAATCAAGTACCATGATCTGACATGATAGAAACAGATGCCTCGTGCAACTTTACAATATCTTGGAGGTACAACTTCACATAATTCTCTATCGAATAATTAGTCCTCACTGCCAAGAAGTGAGTAGACTTAGTCATCCTATCTATGATGACCCAAATCAAATAAAACTAACTCTAAGATTGAGGAATATTAGTAACAAAATCCATGTTAATCATTTCCCACTTCCACACAAAAAACTCAATTTCTTGATGCAACCCTTCGGGTGGTAAGTGCTCAACCTTCACTTGTTGACACACCATGCATTTAGCTATAAAACTGGCCAGATCTTGCTTCATATTGTTCCACTAATAAATATCCATAAGATCATGATACATCTTCATCAAACTAGGATGAATGGCATAATGCGACTCATAAGCTTCAGCCAAGACCCTCTCTCATAACCCATATGCATTAGGAACACATAATCTACCTTAGTACCATAAGATACCATCGCTCATAATCTCAAAAGCTACAACCTTTTGCTGTCCTACATCTCCCTTAATTTTCACTAAGACGGGATCTAGTACT
Organism: Capsicum annuum; assembly: GCF_002878395.1. Taxonomy (NCBI): domain Eukaryota; kingdom Viridiplantae; phylum Streptophyta; class Magnoliopsida; order Solanales; family Solanaceae; genus Capsicum; species Capsicum annuum. The sequence continues at coordinate 182,161,835 of NC_061113.1, forward strand.
TGCTTCTCCTTTATTTCAGTAACAAGGGATGACTCCGCCACCTCTTGCACAAACACACCACGATTATTAGGGTCTAAGAAATGAACTCCAAGGTTATCCAAACAGTGAATATCTCTCACCAACTCCCACTTATTGTCATCAACACGAGTTAGACTCTCCATGGATAACTTGCTAAGAGCATCAAAAACCATATTACCTTTACCTAGGTGGTAGTGAAGACTCATATTGTAGTACTTTAGCAACTTAATCCACTTTCTTTGCTTGAGATTCAATTCCTTCTTGGTGAACAATAATGTAGGCTCATATAATCAGAAAAGATATCTACAAGGACTCTATACAAATAGTGATGCCTAATCTTCAATGAGAACACCACAACCAATAACTCCAAGTGATAAGTTAGATAGTTACTCTCATGAACTTTCAAATACCTAAAATCATTGGCCACCACTCTACCATGCTATATCAACACACAACCAAGTCCCACATGGGATGCATCGCAATAAACTACAGATCCATCATTACCCACGAGCAGGGTCAAAACTGGAGCTGAAGTTAACTTATCTTTCAGCTTCTCAAAACTACCTCCACAAGCATCATACTATAAGAACTTTGCCTTCTTTTGGGTCAACTTAGTCAGTGGGGCATCTATAATTGAGAAATGCTCCACAAATCTCCTATAGTAATCGGCTAAACCCAAGAAACTCCAGATATTGGTTGGAGTTGTGGGCCTTGGCCATTTTTTAACCACTGTAACTTTCTGTGGATCTACCATGATCCCTTCACTATAAATGACATAACACAAAAAGTAAAAACTTTCAACCAAAACTCATACTTCGAAAATGTAGCATACAAATGCTGATCTTTCAAGGTCAACAACACAATACAGAGATGATAGGTGTGATCTGCCTCACTCCTAGAGTACACTAGAATATCATCAATGAACACTATGATAAAAAATTACAAGAATTGACAAAACACCTGATTCATGATATCCATAAATCCTGCTAGGGTATTAGTTAGACCAAAAGACATGACTAGAAACTCATAGTGACCATACTGGGTTCAAAAGGTAGTCTTAGGGATATCCACCTCCCTAATCCTTATCTGATGATAACTCGATCTAAGAAATACCTCACACTCTAAAGCTGGTCAAAGAGATCATTAATCCTTAAAAGTGGATACTTATTTCTTACCATCTCCTTATTCAATTACTGATAGTCCATACACATTCAAAGGGAACCATCCTTCTTATGTACTAACAAACCAGGAGCACCCCACGGAGACACACTAGGGTGGATAAAACCCTTGTCAAAAAGGTCTTTTAACTTCTCCTTATGCTTTTTCAACTTAGCTGGTGCCATTCTATAAGGAGTGATAGAGATAGGACAATTGTCTAGAACAAGTTCAATCCTAAAGCCAATCTCCCTATTGGGAGGGATACCAGGAAGATCATTAGGAAAAACCTCAGAGAATTTATTAACCATGAGAATGGATTGTAAGGAGGGAACCTTCGATCTAGAATATTTAACCCGGACCAAATTATAAAGACATCCCTCGGAAATCAACTTTTAGGCTCTAAGATACGATATGAATCTTCCCTTAGGCACTAGAGAACCTCCTTCTCTCTCAATGACTAGCTCATTAGGGAATTTAAACATAACCTTGTGGGTTCAACAATCTAAGAAGGCATAGTACGAGTGCAAGCAGTCCCTCCCCAATATGACATCAAAATCAACCATGTCCAATTCTTTTAGATCTACTAGAGTTTCTATGCCACCAACAGATACCACACAACCCCTATAGACTCTTGTAGTAACCACAGAGTAACGCACCATAGTAGAAAAAAATAGAATCAAGGATACCCTTGGGACCAAAACCAAAATATACAACCATAAATGGGGTCATATAATAAAGAGTAGACCCTGGATCAAGCAAGTAATACACATCACGAGAAAAAAGTCATAACATACCAGTGATGATATCGAGAGATGCCTGAGAGTCCTTACAGGTAGCAAGAGCATACAAGGGATTCTGGCTAGTGCCAGCACCAGAAGAAGAAGTAGAAGCAATACCCTTTGGTACATGTGCTGATGAAGTGACAACATTAATCTTATTTTCCCCTGAAGCAACCTTAGAAGGACAATCCCTCTATAAGTGACCAATCTGACCATATTTAAAACATATGTTCCTCTCATCTTCACAAAACTAATAGTGCGCCTGCTTATAGAATATACAAGGAGGATATGATGGAGTTGGCTGATCCCCACCAGTTTGAGATTGGGCATACTATGCCCTAAACCCACTATCATGCTGAGAACGACGATCACTTGATGGCTTCGGATAAGGAGCACTAGCCGTAGAGTAGTAACCAGAATCCCCTACTTCTTCTTAAACCACTTTCCACTATCTTTACCACTCTACTGCTGACCTCCACCCTGATAAGAAAATCTAAACTTCTTACTCTGCCTTTCCCTTATCTCCACATGCTTCTTCTTCTCTTCCCCAAGCTACTTCATATACACAACCAATCTAGAGATGCCTATATCCTTGTTCAATAAGGCAACCTTACTCTCTAGAATAAAATCATAGAACAACCTAAAAGCAAATTTTCTCATTCTATCCTTATGTTAGACACTAACTCAGGAGCATATCGAGACAACAGATGGAATTTCAAGGAATACTCCTTGATTACCATCTTGCCTTGCTTAAGATTAATACTTTTTTTCTTTAGCCTCTCTCAGCTCTTGCGAAAGGAAGCGGTCTATAAAATCACAAGAGAAATTATCCCACAGTGTGGATTCAACATCATCTCCCCTAGATTATTTCCATTCCTCATACCATTCATATAGTACATCCTTTAATTGATAGGCAGCGAATACCACACCTTCAATATCTAAAGCATGCATAACCCAGATGATCTTCTCTATCTCATCTATAAAATATTAAGGATCCTCCTCAACCTTAATGCCAGTAAAAGTTGGAGGACTCAACCTCATAAAATGGCAAAAACTTATGGCCTCAGAAAATGGAGTAACATAAGCTACACACTTAGACTGAGAAGCTACCACCTAAACTACCATATGAATAGACTGATGAAATTCGACATTCAACACATTACCCTAAGGAGCTCGAGAAGGACTAGATAGGATTGGTCTAGAAGGGTAATTAGGAACTGGACCACTAGACCGGGTCTGTACCCTATAAGCAGGGCAAGTCCCATTAGCATTATCCTCACGTGGGATAAATGATTTTTCATGAGCTTCAGATTATTTGGGAGGCATGATCTTAAAAAAAAACTTATGAAAGTTAGAGAAAATTTCAAGACCTTAGGCGCTACAGCCCTAAATAAGATAATAAGATAGAGAAACATTCCTAAATACCTCGTAGCCTCTCCCTTATAAGTGTGGCATACTACACACTCATAAAAGAAACTCTACTCGGTATGGCTTTATGGACACCCAATTGACCATGGACCTAGGATCTGATACCACCTGACATGATCCAAGCCAAGGCCTGGTCATGATGGGTATCTTAAGTCCAACAAGGACTGGATACCACCCCCAACACCTAAATGATAGACTACCTTACACCCATATCGAATGAATTTCGAACCTATAACAAGATAGAAGAACTTGAAATTATAGATATTATGACATGTGTATAACCAAACCAACCAACAACAAAACTATCTAAAGAAATAGTAGTCTGATAAAGCCTTTACTAGATTGAATATAAAAAAAGGGTTGGGACATGCCCTCGACTATAGCCAAAAATGGTATCCAAAAGTCTATAACTCAAAAGAAAAACATAATCCTAAAATGGTGCCAACCAAAGTATGAAAGCTCAACATTTTAAGTCAACTCTTGATCAATCCACAATCACTAGGCAGGAGAAGTAGAAGTATGGTCAAATCCTACATTGCGTGGGGGTACAACGTGCAAAGATGATTTGAAGGGTAAATTCTAGCCTGTAACTCAGGGATAAAGATAAAATGACGCTATCAATTAAAACTAAGTCATCCAATACACATAACTATATGCAAATACATTTATATATATACATAATATGGGATAAGAAACAAGGTTTAACATGCACTTTTAAAACCTTAACCTGGATTATGTAGCTCAACCGTCATATAATAGTACCATGAGCTATATGGGCCCCAACTCTCACTCCCTGGTTGGGCCCCAGTAGTGTAACCACATAAATCAGAGAATAATCTCATATGTATACAAACAGAGGACTAGAAACTCCCAACATATACTATGGTGACATAAGTACCCAATTATGTAATGATTTATGGAGGACTCAAACCTCCCTAATCATGAAATAATAATGAGGGATACTCAAACCTCCTTGGTCATTTGACCTCTACGTCAGCAAATGTGGTTTCCAGTATCAGTCACCCAAACCTCTACTTTTATGACTCAGTTACACAACCCTTATTAAAGCTCAATTAAAATATTTATCACACTATCCCAATCATCAACCATATTTCAGATTAAGGAATACATTGTTGGTATCATCATACCAACTACACTTGGAAGGTAATAACAACATGCCAAAATAATTTTCTATTTACTTTGGGAAATCAACTCTCTTTGTACATTAATATAAGGTAGGGGAAACACTAACTCCCTTTGTTAATTAAATCATAACATTGTGTTTCAAATAACTCTTAATATTATGCAATAGTTCAAGACTAGTTCAATTTTACAAATTTTCACTTTTATCATAACTCAAAACCAAGTTCACACTATGGGGTTGGGGTCATAACCACTTCAAAAGTCATAAGTTTGAGAAAAATCACAATTCCCTAGTTCATCCACCATACCCATGCACCCATATGTTTAAAACATTATTCAACAATAAGCATTCAAAACCCACAACTCTTGCTTTCAAAAATAAAACAAATTCATGTGAAAAACACTTTAATACATATGCTTTTACAAAATTAACAATGAGGGAAGAGTCACATGCCTAAAATAGTACGATGTATGGAGAGTAATCACTCTTGAAAGTCCTAATTGACTAACCTCTTGGACACCCTAAGTGTTCTTGACCTTGAGGTATTTGAGAATGTTAAGAAGTTACTTTGATATATTTCTGAGTGCTAATGACACCCTAATAAGGTTATAAGATGTGGGTTTCAAGTTGGGTAAGAGGAAAATGTCTAGAGTGCCCTTAACTTAAGAGCTGAAAATTTTTGCCTTTGACTACGGGTCAACCCTTGGCTCATAACCACTAACCAAGGTAGTACCATCAAGGAACCTTACACTATTATCCATATGACACACTGGAACCACTTATAATAGGACCCTATGACTCGTAGGTTCAGTCGTAGTTGACACAGAACCTAAATTAGGACTTACACTGGACACCCTACGATTATATCTAATGACTCATGACATATCCTTACGGCACGTAGTGAGACACTCGTACCCAAAGAAAAATCAAGCACAAACTTACTGATTTGGTTATGAATCATTCTAATGACTCATCAGGACACACTACGATTTATACGGTAAGTCGTTACCAAGTTTATGAGCTCAAATCTTAAGAATTTTTCAAGGCCAGAAATTCAGGGTGTTTCATTATGTCCTGATAACGTTAAAAATAAACCTCTCTTATGAGAATGTAAGCAATTGTTGTCAATATATAACTCAACTAGGTTTGGGTTGAATCCCACAGGGAATAGGGTGTGAATTTGAGTTATCTATGGGTTAATCAACTGATAATTACCAGTTTCCTGTGAATGGGTTCTTTTGGAAGTGTAACAAATAGTTACTTCTCAGTTCAGTGTTTGAAATCAATATGATAAGGAAAACCAGAGTTATGTTCACTATGGGTATTGGGATTCGATAGACGCTAGTAACGGTTCAAGATTCTTGTGGTGGGTAGGAACAACAGACTATCCTTATCAAAGTTATGTCTAAATATTTCTCAACCTATTTATACATTTAATTACCTAATTCTCTCAAACTTAGGATATTTATATTTCATAATAGGATGCTATCCCAAGTTAATTAATCTTGTTACAACATTAATTATTAAATGGAAGTTTAATGCTTCCAAGTACCTGTTGATAATTAACTTCTTACTAGGGTTGATTTCTTATCTCAAAAAAATCACCCGTAAGCAAAGTCTATTGTTTACAACCAATAGTCAGCATGTAAAATAATGGAATTAACAAGAAGTTCCTACCACCGTTAGAATCTTGAACACTTAGTTACGTTATAAACCCAAACCCATAGATCTTACAATGCGGGTTAAGGGAATTTAGCTACTTATAATACTTAGATAGATGATCTTATAGCAAGATGAATAGCAATAAGTGTTTCTTAGATTTGATCCAGTAGAAAATCCCAAAATAATTGTAATAATCTCTCTAAAGAATGAAAGTCAGAAGATAGAGAGAAAAGTGCTCAAAACGTGAGTTCCAGATGTGCAAGATGATGAATGCAAACCCTAACATATGCTTTAAATACTTAGTCTAATTATGGAAACAATATCATAGATCACAGTATTTTCTCGGATAGGTGATGACGTGTGTGATGGCTTATCAAGAGTCTGACGGTTTATCAGGAATGTCATCAGCTCCTCTTTACTTTGATAATCTTTTCCTTGGGCTAACGATGAGGCTTGAAGGATTATCAGACATATTACAACTTATCAAAGATGTCTGCACTTCTTCACTTTAAAATCCATTCCCTGCCTAAGCCTAACGATAAGCCTGACGGCTTATTAGATATGACGGCCTATCACAGATGTCGTCACATATTCCAGCTAAGGCCATTCTCTGTCTAAGCCTGACGACAACTTTGATAGCTTATCACAAGGCTGAGGACTTATCAAACAAGTCGTCAGCTATTCTTCCTTCTCTACTTGCTCAGAAATTAACTCTTTTACTCCCATAATTGTTGATTCTTTTATATCTTGACTTTTACTGCAATATCAAAAGGAAAACAATAAAAAATGACAAAAATTGCTTAAGACTTTGCAATTATTCTCAGTTAAAAGCATCAAATGTGTTATCATCTGCTCACACATCAATACCCTCAACTTAAAACAATTGCTTGTCCTCAAGCAACTAAAACACAACCAAGAGGATACAATGCACATTCAGCAGTCAACCATCCATATTATCTTAAAACACTTCACCATCTCCAAGGTCAATCAATTTAAAAAGAACTGTGTATGTTATTAAAGAACAACAATGTGACACACAGGAATCAAGATATGTCATCAGTTTAGCAACAACAACCATGCATGTACCAAGACTACACTATCCAAACAAGTTATCACTTAGCAATGTAACCAGTGTTCCCTCACTACAAAGAAGTCCCAGTTTACTTAAATCAGACATCACCTATGTAACCATGTGTACAATTAAAAGACACACACTCTCAAAATGAGGTTCCAATTAGTGTATGCCGAATACCATAGGCTTGCCCTTACTTTTATTACCAAGATTTCCAGACAGGTCAGCTAGGATCACTATAGGTTTTCTCTTTGGCTTGTAATGTAGGCTAGGGGATAGTATGATACTCGATGATATTTAAAGTGATTAAGCCTCCTTGACACTACACTAGCTTTTGGGGTCTTACTCATTAACCTTTTTCTATTCTTCTCTTTTCTTGGTCACACATATTCAAGATGGGTGCAGTCTTTATACAATCACTTCTTCTCTTTACAACTTTTCTTTTCTTGTTTTTTTTCACCGCATCCAACTTTTTAGTTTTTTCTTTTATTCTACCTATCTTCATACTCATTTTATATTAGAGACCCCTATGATAGCCACCCTTAACTTAGGCCATTTTCCTAAGACAAGGTGCACAATGTCCAAGGAGGACCAGGGCCAAAACAAGTTTATTATGATATAAATGGGATGATGATAAGTGTCATAAAAAGAAATAGTCTATTCAGGCTCAAAACATGGATCAAAGGATATTATGCATACAGGGAAGGTCATTTAGGCTAAAGTGGGCTAACATTAAAACGACCTATGATCCTTTCCTAACCCCTATCCTTTAACCTAGGTAAGACTAGCCGAGCAAGTTCTAGATTCAACATACAAAGGAAACTAAGTAAAATCTCACACTCACATGGCACACAAGTATATCACAAGTTACTGCTCATCTAGTTCATGCAATTATTTAGCAATGGCTATCAAGTCACTAGAACTAATACCATACAAAGATGCACAATGGTCATAATTAGATGCAAATCACACAGTTAAAGAATTAGACCATTTGAGAGGTGTTCATAAAATAACAAAACCATGTTAACTGCCTCAGGTAATTGTATTTCTCCTAGTCAACTACAAAATATTACAACAATAACTCACCCTACACCCTCAGCTTAACATCAAAGAAAAACTGAACTAAGAGTTAGAGGATACCTAGAGTAGATCAATCACGGGGATCATGGGTCCCTCCCATGTAGCACCTGATTTAACATTGCGGCACAACTCAGGTATCTTGATTACCTTAGACTTCATCGATACAGATAGTAGCAATACTTTTTATCGAGTCTTTTAGACCAATATAAAGTTTGACTCATTGCCCATTTACCTTGAAGATGCTGCCGTCTTCATTTTCAAGTTCTACTACTCCAGATGAGTAGACTTGACTAACTTTAAATGGACCTGACCACTTGGATTTAAGATTACCTAGGAACAGTTTGAGTTTGGAATTGAACAGAAGCACCATGTTACCTTTTTGTAAATCTGGTTTCTCGATCCTCCAATCTTGATACTTCTTTATCTTTTCTTTATATAGGTGTGGTCTTTCATATGACTTGAGATGGAATTTATCCATCTTATTCAGTTATCCCAGTCTTAGCTCTGCTGCCTCTTTTTAACTCAAATTTAACCTTTAGAGGGCCCATAAAGCCTTGTGCTCCAGCTCTATTGGTAAGTGGCACGCTTTGCCATAGACTAACAGGAATGGTGACATGACAATGGGAATCTTGAAAGTAGTTTGGTATGCCCACAAGGCATCATCGAGCTTTTGAGACCAGTCTTTTTGACTAGCATTCACTATTTTGGCTAAGATATCTTTAATCTCTTGATTTGACACCTCTACTTGCCCACTAGTTTGTGGGTAATATGGAGTGGCTACTCTATTCTATTTCACCTCATATTTTTCCAAGGAAGCTTGAAATACTTTGTTGTAAAAATAAGATCCTCCATCGCTTATAATAGTACGTGGTACTCTAAAGCAAGAGAAATTGTTCTTTTTGAGAAAAGCAACAACCCTCTTTCCTTGATTATCAGACAAGGCAACAACTTTGACCCATTTTGATACATATTCAATAGCAACTAAAATATAATTCATCCCATATGAGCTTACAAATAACCCATAAAATAGATGCTCCAGACGTCAAACAACTCCACTTCAAGCATCTTAGTCAAAGGCATCTCATGTTTTTTGGAGATCGGCCCCTGCCTCTGATATTGGTTATATTTCAGCACAAACTCATGAGCATCCTTGAACAATGTTGGCCAATAGTAGCCGCTCTGCAACACCTTCCTATCCGTTCGGTCACCTGCTTGGTGACCTCCAAATAGGGATGCATGACATGCTTCCAATATACATAATACATCCACTTCTGGTACACATCTCTTTATAATATTATTAGTACATCACCAAAAAAGATACGGTTCATCCCAGAAGTAATATGTCACATTATGAACGAATTTCTTTCTTTGATAGAAAGAAACATTTTCTGGAATAACCTCACTCACAATATAATTTGCAAAATCAGTGTACCAAGGTATTTTCTCCATAGCAGCAACCAAGATCTCCTCATCAGGAAATGCATCATTTATCTCTATTTTATCACTAACTGCCTACTCCCCTTCTATTCTAGACAGATGATCCGCTACTTGGTTTTCACAACCCTTCCTATCTTTGACTTTAAAGTCAAATTCTTTTAGCAGTAACACCCATCTAATCAGCCTTGGTTTTGCATCATTCTTAGCCATCAAATACCTCAAGGTTGCGTGGGCAGTGTGAACCACCACCTTGGTCCCAAGCAGGTAAGCCCTGAATTTCTTAAAAGCATACACTACATCCAGGAGTTTCTATTCAGTGATGGTGTAGTTCTTTTGTGCTCTATTCAGTGATTTGCAGGCATAATATATTGGATGAAATAGTTTTTCCTTCTTTTGTCCCAACACAGCTCCAAGGGAAACACCGCTGGCATCACATATGATCTCAAACGATTTTGACCAGTCTGGTGCAACAATGATAGGGGCCTCGACCAACTTCTTTTTAAGGCATTCAAATTCCTTCAAGAAATCATCATCGAAGGAGAACTTCATTTCTTTCTCCAAAAGTTTACAAAGTGGATTTACAACCTTCGAGAAGTCTTTTATAAACCTTCGGTAAAAGCCAGCATGTCCAAGAAAACTATGCACTCCCTTTACTAAAATAGGAGGTGGTAGTTTCTCAATAACTTCAACCTTGGCTCGATCAACCTCTATCCCTTTTGCTAAAATTTTGTGCCCTAGAACGATGCCCTCCTTTACTATAAAGTGGTATTTCTCCCAATTAAGCACCAAATTGAATTCAACACATCTTTGCAAGGCCATACTCAGGTTTGCCAAACACAACTCAAATGAATCCCCCACCATGAAGAAATCATCCATGAACACCTCTAAGATACCCTCCACCATATTTGAGAAAATAGATATCATGCACCATTGGAAAGTAGCGGGTGCATTGCATAGCCCAAACGACATCCTTTTAAATATAAGGTGCCATATGGGCATGTTAATGTTATCTTCTCCTGATCTTCAAGAGCAATACATATCTGGTTATATCCGAATACCCATCCAAGAAGCAATACCATCCCCTTCTGGCCAATAGATCAAGCATTTGGTCCATAAAAGGCATTGGGAAGTGGTCTTTCAAAGTCCATGTGTTTATTTTGTGGTATTCCTTGCAAAATATCCATCCAGTCATAGGACTGAGTGGAATCAACTCATTCCTTTCATTTGCAACAATAATCATGCCCTCTTTTTTGGGTACGCATTGGACTGGGCTCACCCATTTACTATCAGAAATAGGGTAAACCACTCCTGCATCCAACCACTTAATAATTTCTTTCTTAACCACCTCTTGCATTGGTGGGTTAAGGCGATGCTAGTGCTTGATGGTTGGAGTACAATTTTCCTCAAGTTGTATTTTATGTGTGCAAATGCCAGGGGGAATGCCAATAATATCTGTGATAGTCCATCCTATTGCTATCTTGTACCTATGAAGTACTGAAACAAGTTCTTCTACCTGGTGCTCTCCCAAATCAACTGTAATAATAATGGGTAGCGTGTTTTCATTGCCCAAAAATACATACCTTAAATGCCCAAGCAATTCTTTTAATTTTAATACTAGTGGCTCCTCAATGGATGGCTTAGCTGATGGTGTGGTAAATTAGCAAGATTAAGATCTAGATTCTTAGGAGCATAAGAGTATGAACCCATTCCTGACAAAGCACAAATAGTCTCTTCGTACTCCTCAATGCCTTTACGATCAAAATTTATCAAAACTGCGGCTAATGCTTGATAACAAGTTTATCCTTTATTGAAACCTCCTGCTCATCCTCATAATACACATCAAACATTGAGAACACACTCATTTATTTATGCTTATTCATTGATTGGAACACATCAAATTGCACCACCTCATCATTCATCCTGAATAAGAGCTCATTAGCTCACAAATCAATCAACACACTTCTGGTTGTGAGAAAAGGTCGACCTAAGATTATGGGCACCTCGAAGTCCACATCAAAGTCAAGGACTATGAAATCAATAGGAAGTATAAAGTCGGTGACCTTTACCAATACATCATATAGTATTCTTATTGGCCGCTTTACAAACCTATCCGCTATCACCAGCCGCATATTTGTTGGGGTCAGATCTCCCAAACCTATATTTCTATACACAACTAGTAGCATCAGATTTATGCTCACCCCTCGGTTCACATAGGGCCTTAGAAATATTGAGAGGCCCGATTGGACATGGAATAGTGAATGCTCTAGAGTCGGCCTTCTTCTGTACTAAGGATAGTGTAGAAATAACACTGCAATGGTGGAGATTGTCCACCGGCTTATAGCTTACTACCCTTTTCTTTGTCAATAGATCCTTCATAAACTTAGCATATCCTGGCATTTGCTCCAGTGCCTCAACCAATGGCAAATTCATTATCAATTGCTTGAGCATTGCCATGAACTTGCTGGATTTTGTATCATTATTTTTTCTTCAATCGTTGAGGAAATAGAGGTGATAGTTTTGGAATAGTGTTAACCACCACCTCCTTCTCCTTCTCTTTTTCCTTTTCTAAAGCATCAGCAGGGTTGTCCAGCTTCTCAGCCTCTATTGGACCACCTTCTTTTGGTTTATCATCAACTACCTTATCAACTATATTTTTGCCCACAAAAGGGACAGGTAATATCTTACCACTTCTAGTAGTAATCGCCATACATGAGCCATCATTCTACGGATTTTGAACTGTATCACTAGGTAATGTTCCGCTCTTCCTCTGGTTCAGTGCTGCAGAGAGTTGGCTTATTTGTTATTCCAGCTATTTGATCATAGTGGAGTGCGAGTTTACCAACTGAATAATAGAGGATAGATCGGTCTTCATAGTAGTCACCCTTGAGTTTGTAGCCTCCACTCCCTTTAACAATTTAGCCATCATGTCCTCCAAGGATATTATTTTAGAACTTGTTGTAGTAGCCTCACAATTTCCAGGAGGGACATATAGCCCGCTTCTATCATTATTGCTCCTCCAATTTCCTTGCTCCTGATTCTTATATCCATCCTTGTCATAGTAAGTCCAAACTTGATTTCCTTGACTATTGCCTTGGAAACCCCCCTGATTGTTTACATAGTTCGCCTCTTCTTCTGAGTCAACTCTACTTTGCCCTATGATCCCACAGCCTTTACTTTCTCAGTTTTACCTGATAGTAAATGCTTGGTTAGCAAGTCTATCTGTCTTTTTAGGTAAGCCATGTATTGATCATGCTCCTAGTCTCTTCTACATTGTTCCATAGTCATACCCACCAAAATAGTGGGGCTTGCTACCATAGAGTCTCTGGTATGCCATGCCCGAATCTGTTTGGTCATTCTCTCTAGCATGTTTGAAGCCTCTGGAAATGTAAGATCAACAAATAAAATACCAACAACATTATTTACAATTGGTTTTGTCACAGAGTTAAGAGTCTTATACAAAGTCTCCATCAAGTGTTTGTTCGTCATATTATGGTTCAGACACTGCGTCAGCTTCTTTTTGAATCTCTCCCAGGTTTTATGCAAGGCTTCAGTTGGGATCTGTCTAAAGTTACTGATATTATCCTTCAATTGTACCCTCTTGGAAGGTGGAAAGAACCTTTCTAGGAAAGCTCCTTTCAACTGCCTCCAGTTGGTGATAGAATTGGGTGTCAGCTCATTAAGCCATAATGTGGCCTCCCTAGGTAGAGATAATGGAAATAATCTTACACGGATAGCATTTTGACCCACTCTTGGGTTATTAAAAGATTTACAGATGGTGACAAAGTTCACCAAATGCAAGTTTGGATCATCCCCAGGAAGGCCACCAAACAACCCCTTCAGATTAAGGAGTTGAATCATAGTACTCGTAATGTTGAATTTTTCCCCAGGTGCACTCATTGCACCTACTTTGTCCATTCCATCATCATCATCATTGAGGTCATACTAGACCGGCTGGTGATTTTTCCTTTCTTAGAATGGACGGTTCCTGTTAGCATTACACTGTACTGGTGTAGCTATTTACTCTGCACGCCTTGGGTTACCAGGGTTCAGCAACTCCTCGTTTGCCAAATCTTTATCCTTAGGATTTTAATGCCTTACTTGTTGACCGACATTCTGCACATTCACCTGAGCTCTAGCTAAGACTGCTAACCTGTCAGCCTCCTGCTGGTCTGCCATTCTGCCGATTAGTTGCAGTTCCAGATTAAATGGCAATAATGGTCCTCCGGAACTTCTGGTTCTTGGCATACACCTCAAAAGTCCCACAGAAAACAAAAATAACAACTAAATGTAAAAACTAGGAAACTTGACTAATAGTCAATTAGTGCACATAAACTTAAATTTACCACCGTATTCCTCGGTAATGATGCCATTTTTGATAACACTCAAACTACACCTCTCTTACGAGAATGTAAGCGATCATTGCCAATATATAACCCAACTAGGTTGGGGTCGAATCCCACAGGGAATAGGGTGTGAATTTGAGTTATCTGTAGGTTAATCAACTAATAGTTACCAGTTTCCTATGAATGGGGTTTTTAGAAGTGTAACAAATCTTTACTTCTCAGTTTAGTGTTTGAAATCAATATGATAAGGAAAACAAGAGTTATGTTCACTATGGGTATTGGGATTTAACAGATGCTAGTAACGGTTCAAGATTCTTGTAGTAGGTAGGAACATTAGAATATTCTTGTCGAAGTTATGTCTAAATATTTCTCAACCTATTTAGACATTTAATTACCTAATTGTCTCGAACTTAGGGAATTTATATTTCATAACAGGATATTATCCCAAGTTAATTAATCTTGTTTCAACATTAATTATTAAATGAAAGTTTAATGCTTCCAAGTCCCTGTTAATAATTCACTTCTTACTAGGGTTGATTTCTTATCTCAAGCAAATCACCTGTAAGCAAAGTCTATTGTTTCCAACCAATAGTCAACATGTAAAATAATGGAATTAACAAGAAGTTCCAACCACAGTTAGAATTTTGAACACTTAGTTACGTTACAAACCCAAACCCATAGATCCCACAACTCGGATTAAGGGAATTTAGCTACTCATAATAAAATAAGCAAAAAACAAGTTGAATTCATACTTAGATAGATGATCATACAACAAGATGAATAGCAACAAGTGTTTCTTAGATTTGATCCAGTAGAAATCCCAAAACAATTGTAATAATCTCTCTAAAGAATTAAAGTCAGAAGATAGAGAGAAAAGTGCTCAAAATGTGAGTTCCAGATGTGCAAGATGATAAATGAAAACCCTAACATATGCTTTAAATACTTTAGTCTAATTATGGAAATAAAATTATAGATCACAGTAATTTCTCGAATAGGTGATGACGTGTGTGATGGCTTATCAGGAGTCTGACGGCTTATCAGGAATGTCGTCAACTCCTCTTCACTTTGATAATCTTTGCCTTGGGCTGACGATGAGGCTTGATGGATTATTAGACATGTGATGACTTATCAGAGATGACTTCACTTCTTCACTTCAAAATCCATTCCTTACCTAAGCCTAACGATGAGCCTGGCAATTTATCAAACATCTGATAGCCTATCACAGATGTCATCACATATTTTGGCTAAGGCCATACTCTATCTAAGCCTGACAGCAACTTTGATAGCTTATCACAAGGCTGAGGACTTATCAGACAAGTTATCAGCTATTTTTCCTTCTCTACTTTCTCAAAAATCAACTCTTTTACTCCCATAATTGCTGATTCTCTTGTATCTCGACTTTTACTGCAATATCAAAAGGAAAACAATAAAAATGACAAAGTTTCTTAAGACTTTGCAATTATTCTCAGTTAAGAGCCTCAAATATGTTAGCATCTGCTCACACATCATGTCCCAATCTAACTTGGTATTTTGGTTTAGAGACTTTTATGGATATATTATGGGTTGGTCATTGTTTTGAACTCTTAGTTCCATTTGAGTTACATTAACTATATTATCTTTATATCTGGATGCTTTCGCTATTATATCATATTTTGCTTTGGTTGTCTATACTAAAGGTGTGGTCTCTAGTCCTTGGTTGACTTTAGATACTTGTCATGATTAGGCCCTAATTTGGATTGTGACAAGTTTGGTATCCAAGCATAGGTTCAGGATCATTGGGTGTCCATAAATCCATATTGATTAGAGTTCCTTTTATGAGTGTGTAGTGCACCACACTAATAACGGGGAGGCTACAAGGCATTTATGAATGTTTTCCTTTATTGTGTCCTATTTTGAACTATAGAGTTTAGTGTTATAAAATTCGCTAACTCTAATTGAGGAGGATTAATTCAACAGTTTTGTCATTGCTTTTGAGAAAACACTTCTTCAGAGAGACCTATACATCATTATAGGATTCCTTATTAGCGATCTACAAGAGATCATCTGGAGTTGTGGAATTTCATGCATAGTTTGTGATCATCATGTATACTGGATCAACATCATTGTTGTTGTCGTCCTGCAATCGTTCTTTCAGATCATAGTTTGGTGATGCTCTCTGGATAGAAAGAACTTGTGATAGATCATATTGCCTATTTGTTCTCTGGATCTCAAAATATTAGCTGAGACTGTAGCAACCGGACCATGGCTTATGGGAACGTATGTCGACACTATCTTATTTGGATCATGTGCAACCCAGCTAGAATACATTATCTTCTCGACCCTTGGTATCATGGCATTCCTCCTTATCTATTCATCTTCTAGCATAGAAGTGAATCTCATGGATGAACAAAGCAGAGATGGTTGGCCTAATTCTAGTATAGAATGGATGATACCGAATAAAAAAAGAGGCAGGGGATACAAAAGGCCATCGACGAGACTGGCAGATGCTAGGCAACAGACCTCAAACTTTCCAACATGAAAAGTGGTTTCACAACTATGTAGGTGGCACGCCATACAAAACAAAGCTTTCGTCAAACACCACAGACACAAAGCCTAATTTTCCAATAGGTTTCAATACCATGGAAGAGGTATACCTTAATAAGTCAAAGCTTTCATCGAAACCACAAAGACAGAGACTAACCTTTCCAACATGACAGGCAATTCATGTCCATATAAGCAGTATGCCATACAAAATCAAAGCTTTTAAACTACACTCCATAGCTTTCATACGACTGAGCTACACATCTATATAGACGGTTTGCTTTAAATAAAAAGCCTTCACAACCCTTAACGGGATTGCATGGCTTTAGAACTGCAAGCTACATATTAAGGATGGTTTGCCTTGGCAACAAAGCCTTCACAACCCAATGTGTGAACACATAAGATCCCTTGTCTCCTTAGTACAAGATTGTTTTGTATTTTCCTAAAATGGGTTTTACGATGGATCTCCCTAGCCTGTTGCCCTCAAATGGATGCAGAACAATATGTGTACTATGGCACACCCTAGATCTACGTGTTCTCTCATAGATATTGAATCTTTTCAAAAAGCTATGGCATGGACTAAGCCAATTTTATTTCATATATATGGAAATGACTTAGACATCTACGTCATGTAGACAAAGCTAACTTCATTATTTATGAAAAGTACTTAAGCATCTACGCCGTGTGGACAAAGCCAACTTTGTTTCATAAACATGGAAAGTAATTTTCGGTACCATTGTTGCCGTTGCAACAAGCTAGCACTTCGCCGTAGTATTTTCTTACTCCCTACTACGACATAGAGGATTGAGGTACCCATTCTTTTGGAAGAGAGAAAGCAAAAGCAAGAGAGTTTAGCCAACAAACATTTTTCTAGATAGCAGAGAGAAACTATACAAGAGGTTTTTAGGTAGAGCAAATGATAGGTGGAGCAAATTATGCCTCTAACCTAAAGGCCTAGGCTTTCTTTTATAGAGGAAGGAAGCTTACAAGCTAAGCTATGCTATGGATAAACATTAAATAAAATAATACAATCCTATCCTAACAACTAAGGGATAGGCATTATCCGTTAATAAGGATAAGTTTTATCCTTTGAGAAGGGATAAGCATTATCTTTTAAGAATGGATAGGCCTTATCTTCATTCACACTAGGACCTACTAACATGTGGGGGGCCAAATAAAAATAAAACACACTATGTTGTTGGCATATGACTGCATATATAAGCAGGTGAGTCAACAGCTTCATAGGCATCTTACAAACAGGTGGATAAGCTCCTTGTCTTTGAAGTAACTGAGTCATCATCTTTAAGACAACCCATCTGAAAGGGTAACCCACTGAGGAAGGTTGGAGATAAGGGTAATCCACTAGAAAAGGTAACCCATTGGAGAGGGTAACTTCTTGCATATGTCATCTGACGTCATCTCTCAGGCTTTGGTGTTGGATAGAGCCGGTGGTGGTAAGGTCGCGTATCCTTCTTCTATACATAAATCTACTCCGTGCTTCTTCTTGAGGCATTCTTGGCCTTCCAAGTTTGTCTTCATTGATCTGGTGAAGTGACTCCTTCTGAATGATGAATGTTTACAGTCCTGCTGTAGAACTTTCAGCCGTATACTTGTGATGGATCCAGTGACTTCTTCCCTTGTTATTTCATATTATGGCTAGTATTCTTTTGTTTCTCATCGGACATCATCCCAGTGGGGATGACTGTTATTTGCGTAGTTCCATTTTCCCTATTCCTTTAGCTAGATTTCTTTTAAAATGCATCTGTTGTACTGGAAAATGAAGCACTGAGCTTCATAGTATTTATCTACCAAGGAGAGTATGGATATAAGAAATTTCTAGAGGAGTGAAATCTCTGATTGAGCTTGGATGTCGTGGCCTGAGATTCCGACAAGATGATGCAGCATGAAGGCTAGTGCATCGTAGGAATCTTTTTAGAGATGGAAAGATTCAATAGAAAAGCCTTAAGGTATCGTACTTGAACTCTATGAGGATATAGTGCTGGTGGCATAGATACCAGAATAGCCATAGGAGTTATTGCGGGAAGTCGTTGGCCAGCATAATGAACACATGGAAGAAAGGATACTCTGGGTGTACTTCGAATGGATTTAGGATGGATCCGCCATAATTTTTGAACTCTTGAAGCTCGTGGAAGGTTCTTATTTCTTAGAGAATAGATGGATTAAAGGGATCCATATACTGGTTGAACAAATTTGGAGGTAGTCAGCTAGCCCAAAATATAGTATTCTTTCTTTTTAAAGCATAACAATTTGACTAGCCTGGTGCTGGTTGCCTTCTCTATTACTGGATATCAGGTAGAGATCACCAACATAAATGCCACCTGAATATTTATACACGTCTATTGAGAAGAGGGTATCCTCCATCGATTCTTTTTCCAGCGAGAAGACCAATTCAAGATCATCCTTCATTCTGAGATAGACTCTCGCATGATCATCTATCTCTTCAAAGATGTGGATGGATTCTTTCTATTTCTTAGCCTAAGGACAATTTCTGGTGAAGTGGCCCAGCTTTTTACAGATGAAGTAGCCATTATTTTTCTTCTTATAGCTGGTTGGGCTCCTCCATTTAAAGTACCTGGTTTACTCGGTGACCCTGCTTCTGTCATTAGGAGGCCTTGGTAGTTTTAACCTCCTAAATAGCATTAGCCTTTTTGATGCTATCTTGCAGTGAGGACAGGAGAAATTTGACTTGGTGACGAAGTTGTCTTTACTGCAAGCTCAATCGAGGGATGGATTGTACTTGGCGATCTACTTAAGCATGGTCTTCTTGGTGCACATGCTGTCTAGTACCTAGAAGATGGCCTGTCGAATGTATTCTATCTGTGGGATGGTTATGGATTTGAAATTCTTCTCCACAATTGTCATTGTGTGGTTTGCTAATATCTCTGGAAGTAATGATACGAAGGCATGCTTTAGGCTGGGTTCTCTACCCAAATCAAAGTAGATCTTTGCCATATTTTGGAAGTAGATATTGATGACATTTCTGTCGAATGACTGGCACTTTATCTTGAAGAGCTATCGCTTGAGCTTCTCCTGTCTATTTCCTGTATCTCCATAAAATACCTCATGTAGGATTCTGATATTGATGGCAAAGTCCTGAGATGTTAGATAGGTGTTTTTGTCAAAAATCCCAAAAGTATTCCAGTAATCCCTAAGTACGCCAGAGAATCTGGATGTTAATTTGGAGAGTATCATGTATTTCTCCCACTCATCCAGATTCTTCATCACAATCAAAGTATAGAAGTCCTGGATCTGCTGAGGCTAGGTTGAAATCCTGATGTCGTCAAGGTTAAAGGTGTGAAACCTAGTTCCCATGGTCTTTCTCACTGATGTACCTGGATCTGGATTTTTTTCTGGGATTAGATCATCTGTCATCCCGTATTGGTCATTGATAACCTCGAAGACTGCTGGTTCCTTTGAATGGTTCTTGTATATCGGTGGATAGTCTTCTTCCAAAGATTCAATTGAGGATTCAGGTGTATCCTCAATATATTTGCATGAATCGATAAACTCTTCACTTTCCTCCATGTAACCATTGGCTAGAAAGTTATCGCCGGTGTCGGAGTATGCTTATGCATTAGATGAATCCCTTCACTTGAAATAGGATCAATGGAATCAGCATCCTGGATCTGTTCATTGCACCTTAGAGATTCTTCAACTGGATCAAGGACTGCTGTGACTTTTGGATCAGGAATGGCATCATCATCAATGTTTAAGCCATACAGGTTTGGGACAAGCTGGTCTAGATCAACATCTAGATCACCATGGGACGGCAACCACATGTGATTAAGAAGGCCATTTTTCAGCAAAGCGTTCCATTCTTTATCTTTGTATGGCACTTTTGGTTTGTCGATTATCAGATTGTTATTTAGGAATAAGATGTCGTTGTCCGAAATCATCATGGTCCCTTTGTCTGTGTCGAATTCCATCTTGATCTTGGACTACTTCTAAGTTTCATCGACTTCTCTTTTGACAGTAGTGGTATCTTTCCTAGCCCATACATGCTTAGCAATGTCAAATTCCTTTTCTTCTTCGGAACCTGAGGATATTGGCATGTGGGAGCTTGAAGTAGGAGTGAGAAAGATGTGGCTTATCTTTTGCAGAGAGTATATGGGTGGTGACACTGGGAACAAGG
Source organism: Capsicum annuum (assembly GCF_002878395.1). NCBI lineage: Eukaryota > Viridiplantae > Streptophyta > Magnoliopsida > Solanales > Solanaceae > Capsicum > Capsicum annuum. The sequence goes on from NC_061113.1 coordinate 182,182,629, forward strand.
TTGGCTTTGGTAGTGAGCTATTGATTCTCTAGGGCTGAAAACCACTGTGTCTCAGCTGCTGGATTTGTTCTTTCAAAGAAGCCATTTCTTTATATTGCTGGTTGAAGAATTGATACATTAAAGTGCCCGACAGACATATATCATACTGCATAGATTGGATCCTGAGCTCCAATGGGCGGATAAGTCTGTCATGCTGAGTGGAGGCTTGTTCTTCTCTCTTATTCATTACTTCAACTTTGCTTGCCAACTTATTCTGAGAGTGAGCAACAATCTTCATGACTTTGTTAATGTTGGATAGCATTCTATTTTGGTACATGACATTTTTAGATTGCCAGTTGAGTGTTGCTTCTGTGTCACTGAGAGGCATCTTTTCTTTGGATAGAAGGATAACAGCTTTTGCTGGTATCTTTGGAGCGTGGCCCATGTTATCATTTTCAAATGGTTTGTTTGGTGTGAAATCCATAGAGTTACCGGTTCCATAGTTAGACATCATGAATAGTTTGGTTACATGATATTTTTCTTTGGTAGGTTTAATTTGTGGTGGAGTAGGTGAGGTAGCTTCTTGACATAGGTGGCATCTGCAATTTAACTTCCATATACAATGTCCAAAGAAAGGACATTTGCTCCACATGGTGTATTGGCCGTCATGATTGAAGTAGTGTTTCTAATCATGCTCTTTCATACAGCTATCTATGAGCCAGTGCATGAACTCTAGGTCGTCTGTCAACCTTTGGCCATCTAGTATTGGGATGTCATCGAAAAATTGATACATATGGATTAAGAAGGTGGTTTTGGGATTCTTTTTTAGATGTGAGAGCTTAAATATAATCGTGATGGTGTTGTCACTCCTTCTGGAAAAGGTCGGCTCCATGGACTAGAGAGGTTGAGGATAATCTCTCAACTTCTCATAGTTTGTGACCCTTGAATCTGGTAGGACCTTCATGAGTTCTTCTCTGTAGATCTCCCATGGGATCTGTACACACTGAGTGGTTCTATTTGTGCATCTATGTTTAGGAACAAAACGTCATCACCACCTGGAAGGGATAAATCCATAGCATGATTCTGAACTCGCCAAGCTAACTGGTAGTGGAGAGTTGTCTGGATAGCATCTCTGGCTTGTGGAGCTTTGAGAATCTGGATTTATATCTTTAGCACCTCCGTCAGATATAGATTGGAGAGGGACATGTTGAAGTTGGGGAATATGGTGATGAAGACTGTCCCGGCATTCAATGTGATTTTTGAGGTTCCCAAGTTGGGATATTGGTATTCGTCGTACCTGGTATCAAGGAGTGAAAAACGTGCCACTACGGGCTGGCCTTTTCTTCCATGATATGATAGCGTAAACTTAATAGCACCAAAGTGGATAGGTGAAGCCTTGGTTCCTCCACTATCTTGGAAAATCTCTCGGCATCTGTAGAGTGATGAACTGTTCCTCTTGAGTTGCAAGAATAGGATGCTGTTTGAGCTTATAGGCAGCAACATATTCCTTATCTCCTATAGGTCTTTGTTACACCAGAGAACGGATTTGCAGCCATGGGTTATATGCCTTCTTTGCAAAGCCAGAGTAAGGGTTTAGGAGAAGTAGATGTGTCAAGGATATCTTCTGTTCTGGTGGTGGCACTTTTTTTTCGTATAGATAATCAAACTTAGATGACAGAGCTTTGGTAGGGGACATATTTACTGGAGCTAGAGATCTATAGGAACTAGACCTACTCAAAGAGGAAGACATCTTTTTGTATTTTATGGATTATAAAGAATCCATGTATTTTTCTAAGATTCTAGGGAAAGACTCAATAAAATGAAAATCTATATATGTTTTATGGACTTACTCTATATATTTTTGCTAAGAATCTATGAACAAGACACAAGTAATATTTGTTCTAAAATCTAAGAAAGTAACTACGACTAGATTATGTACAAGATGCAGTATATGAGTAGTGAAAAACTCTGACTTTGATAATGATAGTAACACTATGAAACTAATATGTACAAGAATTGAGTGGTAAACTTTGGAAGCAAAGACTAAAGACGGATCTAAGAGTAGTAGTTTGGACAAGTAAAACTAAAAACTAAAAAAAAATGCAACCCTAGCTCATGTGTTTGCAATCAGCAGAAGTGGATGCAAACTCCTGCTTTCTCCCATCCGGGAGTGGCGATGGCTCTGATAACAAATAGACGGGGAGGCAGGGGGCACGAAAGGCCACCGGCAAGACCGGCCATAGGGTAGGAAGCAAACACCAAACTTTCCAAAATGAAAGGCGGTTTCACGACCATGTAGGTGGAACACCATACGAAATCAAAGCTTTCATCAAACACACAGACACAGAGCCTAATTTTCCAATAGGTTTCAACACCATGGAGGTGGTATACCTTAAAAAGTAAAAGATTTCATCGATACCACAGACAAAGGACTAACCTTTCCAACATGACAGGCAATTCACATCCAAATAGGCAGCATGCCATACAAAATCAAAGCTTTTCATATACACACCATAGCTTTCCTACGACTGAGCTACGCATCCGTATAGACGGTTTGCTTTTAGCTAAAAAACCTTCACAACCCTTAACGGGATGGCATGGCTTCAAAACTACAAGCTACATATCAAGGATGGTTTGCCTCGACAACAAAGCCTTCACAACCTAAAAGAGGGATGGCTTGACTTTGCCAGTCTTAGAACACATGGGATCCCTTGTCTCCTTAGTACATGATTGTTCCATATTTTCCTAAAACGGGTCTTACGGTGGCTCTCCCTGGCTTGTTACCCTAAAAATGGATGTAGAACAATATGTGTACTAAGGAAGACCTTAGATATGCATGTTCTTTTACAGATATTGAATCTTTTTAGAAAGATATGGCATGGACTAAGATAATTTCGTTTCATATACATGGAAAGGACTTAGATATCTACATCGTGTGGACAAAGCCAACTTCATTAATCATTGAAAGTACTTAGGCATCTACGTCGCGTGGACAAATCCAACTTTGCTTCCTAAACATGGAAAGTAACTTTGGGGTGCCATTATTGCCGTTGAAACAAGATAGCACTTCACAGTAGTATTTCCTTACCCCCTACTCCGACCTAGAGAATTGAAGTACGCTTTCCTTTGGAAGAGGCAAAGCAAGAGCAAGAGAGTTTATCCAACAAACATTTTTATTGATAGCAGAGAGAAACTATACAAGAGATTTTTAGGTAAAGAAAATGATAAGTGAAGCCAATGATACCTCTAACCTATAGTCTCAGGCTTTCTTTTATAGAGGAAGAAAGCTTCCAAGATAAGCTATGCTACGGATAAACATTAAATAAAATAATACAATCCTATCCTAACAGCTAAGGGATAGGTATTATCCGTTAATTAGGATAAGTCTTATCCTTTTTGAAGGGATAAGCATTATATTTTAAGAGTGGATAGGCCTCATCTTTATTCACACTTGGCCTTACTAACATGTGGGGGGCCAAATAAAAACAAAACACACTATGTTGTTTGCATGTGACAGCATGTGCAAGCAGGTGAGTCAGAAGCTTCATAGACATCTTGCAAGCAGGAGGATAAGCTTCTTAACCTTGAAGTAGCTGAGTCAAAAGCTTTAAGACAACCCATCTAAAAGGGTAACCCACTAAGGAGGGTTTTCTTAGAAATAAGGGTAACCCACTGGAAAAGATAACCTACTAGAGAGGGTAACTTATTGCACATGTTATCTGGCGTTATTTATCAGGCATCGATGTTGGATGGATCCAGCAGTGGTGAGGTTGTGTATCCTTCTTCCATCTACCAATCTACTCTGTTCTTCTGCATGAGGCATTCTTAGCCTTCCAAGCTTCTCTTCATTGATCTAGTGAAGTAACTCCTTCTGAACGATGAATGTTTGCATTCTTACTGTTGAACTTTCAGTCGGATACTTATGATGGAGCCAGTGACTTCATCCCTTGTTATTTCATATTGTGGCTGGTATTCTTTTGTTGCTTGCTGGAGATCATCACAGTGGGGATGACTGTCGTTGTGTAGTTCTATTTTCCTCATTCCTTCATCCAGATTTCTTTTGAAATGCATCTGTTCTACTAGAAAATGAAGCGCTGAGCTTCATAGTATTCATATTCCAGGGACAGTGTGGATAAAAAAAATTTCCAAAGGAGTGAAATCTTCGGTTGATATTGGATGTCGTGGCCTGAGATTTTGATAAGACGATGCAGCATGAAGACTAGTGCATCATAGAAATCTTTGAAGCATCAAACCCAGTATTCTTATGGATTGAATCACAGCATAAATCTCTTCAAAGTTGGCTGGATTCAATCAAAATGCCTGAAGGCATCACACTTGAACTCCATGAGGATGTAGTGTTGGTGGCACAGATACTAGAACAACCATAAGATTTCTTCCAGGAAGTCATTGGCCAGCGCAATGAACACATGGTAGAAAGGATAATCCGGGTGTATTCCGAACGTCTTCAAGATGGATCCGCCATAATTTTTGAACACTTTAAGCTCATAGAAGGTTTTTCTTTCTCAGAGGATGGATGGATCGAAGTGATCCACATACTGGTTGAACAGATCTGGAGGGTAGTCTTCTAGCCCGAAAAATAGTATTCCTATCGTGTTGAGCATGAAGATTTGACTGGCCTGGTGCTAGTTGCCTTCTCCATTGCTGGATATCAAGTAGAGATCATAAGTATAGATGATGCTTGAATATTCATACACATCTATGGAAAAGAGGGTGTCCTCCGTTGGTTCTTCTTTCACCAAGAAGACCAATTCAAGATCATCCTCTATGTTGAGATAGACTCCTGCATGATTAGCTATCTCCTCAAAGAGGTGGACTAATTTTTTCAAATTCTTAGCTTAAGGACAGTTTCTGGCAAAGTGGCCTAGCTTTCTGCATATGAAGCATCTATTATCTTTCTTCTTATAGCTGGTTGGGCTCTTTCGTCTGAAGTATCTAGTTCATCGGGTCACCCTACGTCTGTCTTCAGGAGGCCTTGGTAGTTTGAACCTCCTAAATAGTAGTCGTCTTTTTGATTCTATCTTATGGTGAGAACAGGAGCAATTTGACTTAGTGACCAAGTCGTCTTTGCTGCAAGCTCATTCGAGAGATGGATTGTTCTTGGCGATCTACTTTCGCAGGGTCCTCTTGGTGTACATGCTGTCTAGTGCCTTGAAGATGGCCTGCCGAATGTATCCTATCTATGGGATGGTTATGGATTTGAACTTCTCCTCTAAAATCATCGTTGTGTGGTTTGCTAACATCTCTGGCAGTGATGATATGAAGGTCTGCTTTAGGCTGGGTTCTCCACCCAACTCAAAGTAGATCTTTGCCATCTTCTGGAAGTGGACATTGATGACATTTTTGTCGAACGATAGGCACTTTATCTTGAAAAGCTATTGCTGGAGCTTCTCCTATCTGTGGCCTGCGTCTGTGGAAAATACCTTGTGCATGATTCTGATGTTAAAGGCAAAGTCCTGGGATATCAGATATGTGTTTTTGTCGGAAATCCCAAAAGCATTCCACCAATCCCTAAGTATGCCGGAGAATCTGGATGTTAATTTGGAGAGTATCATGTATTTCTCCCACTCAGCATGATTTTTCATCACCATCCAAGTATAAAAGTCCTGGATCTGCTGATGCCAGGCTGAAGTCCTGATGTCGTCAAGGGTGAAGGTGTGAAACCCAGTTCCCACGGTCTTTCTCGCCGGTGTACTTGGATCTGGCCTTCTTTCTAGGATTGGATGGTCCGTCATCCCATTTTATTCATTGACAACCTCGGAGACTTCTGGTTCCTTGGAATGGTTCATGTATATCGGTGGATAGTCTTCTTCTAGAGATTTAATTGAGGATTTCGGTGTATCCTAAACATATTTATGTAAATCAACAGACTCTTCGCTATCCTCTATGTACCCATCGGCTGTAAAGTTATCTCCGGTGTCGGAGTATGCTTCTGCATTAGAAGAATCCCTTTCACTTGAAGCAGGATCAATGGAATCAACATCCTAGATCTGTTCATTGCACCTTAGAGATTCTTCAACTGGATCAAGGACTGTTACGGCTTGTGGATCCGGAATGGCATCATCATCGATGTTTAAGCCATACAGGTTTGGGACAAGCTGGTATGGATCATCATCTAGATCACCATGGGATGACAACCACCTATGATTGAGAAGGCCATCTTTTAGCAAGGCGTTTCATTCTTTATCTTCGTATGGCACTTCTGGTTTATGGTTTATCAGATTGTCATCTGGGAATAAGATGTCGTGGTCCAAAATCATCATGGTCCCTTTGTCTATGTCGGATTCCATCTTTCTCTTGGACTGCTTTTGAGTTTCATCGGCTTTTCTTTTGGCAGCGATGGCATCTTTCATAGCCCATACATGCTTAGCAATGTCAAATTCCTTTTCTTCTTTGAAACCTCAGGACATTGGTATGTGGGAGCTTGAAGTAGGAGTGGGAAAGATACAGCTCATCTTTGGTAGAGAGTATATGGGTGGTGACACTGGGAATAAGGTTGGCTTTGGTAGTGAGCTATGGGTTTTTTGGGGCTGAAAACCACTGTGTCTCAGCTGCTGGATTTGTTCTTTAATAGAAGCCATTTTTTTCTATTACTGGTCGAATAAATGAGATATCAAAGTGCCCGGCGAACATATATCATACTGCATAGATTGGATCCTAAGCTCCAACTGGCGGATAAGTCCATCATGCTGAGTGGAGGCTTGTTCTGCTCTCTTGTTCATTCCTTTAACTTTGTTTGCCAACTTATTCTGAGAGTAAGCAACATTCTTCACGGCTTGGTTGATGCTGAATAGCATGACATTTTTAGATTGCCAGTTGAGTGTTTCTTCTGTGTCATTGAGTGGCATCTTTTCTCTGGATAGAAGAATAATAGTTTTGGCTGGTATCCTTGGAGCGTGGCTCATGTTATCCTTTTCGAATGGTTTTTTTGGTGGGAAATCCTCAGAGTTACCGGTGCTAGAGTGAGACATCATGAATAGTTTGGTTGCAAGCTATTTTTCTTTGGTAGGTTTAATTTGTGGTGGAGTGGGTGAGGTAGCTTCTTGACATAGGTGGCATTTGTAATTTGACTTCCATAGACAGTGTCCAAAGAAAGGACATTTGAGCCACATGGTGTATTGGCCATCATGATTGAAGTGGTGTATCCAATCATGCTCTTCTATATAGCTATATATGACCCAACGCATGAACTCTGGGTCATCTTTCAACCTTTAGCCATTTAGTATTGGGATGTCATTGGAAGGTTGATACATCTGGATTGAGAAGATGGTTTTGGGAGGCATTTTTAGATGTGAGTGGTTGAAGCTAATTGTGATGGTGTTATTACTCTTTCTAGCAATGGTCGGCTATATGGAATAGCGTGGTTAAGGATAATCTATCAACTTCTCATAGTTTGGGACCCATGAATCTGGTAGGACCTTTACGAGTTCTTCTTTGGAGATCTGCCTCGGGATCTATACACACTAAGTGGTTCCATTAGTGGCATCTATGTTTAGGAACAAAGCATCATCTCCACTTAGAAGGGATAGATCCATAGCATTATTCTGAACTCGCCAAGCTAACTGGTAATGAAGAGTTGCCTAGATGGCATCTCTGGCATGTGGAGCTCCAAAAATTTAGATTTTGATCTTTAGTACCTCTATCAGATATGGATCAGAGAGGGACATGTTGAAGTTGGGGAATATAGTGACGAAGACTGTCACGGCGTTCAGTGTGATTTCTAAGGTTCCCAAGTTGGTATGTTGGTATTCGTTGTACCTGGTATCAAGGAGTGAAAGATGTGCCACTACGGGCTGGCCTTTTCTTTCGTGATATGACAACACAACCCTAACAGCACCAAAGTGGATATGAGTTATCTTGGAAATCTCCTGGCATTTGTAGAGTGATGAACTGTTCCTCCTGAGTTGCAAGAATAGGATGCTGGTCTAGCTTGGAGGTAGCAATATATTCCTTAACTCCTCTCGGTCTTTTTGCGCCAGAGAATGGATTAGCAGCCATGAATTACATGCCTTCTTTGCAAAGGCAGAGTAAGGGTTTAGGAGAGGTAGATATGTCGAGGATATCTTCTATTATAGTGGTAGCACATCTACTTCGTATAGATAATCAAACTTAGATGACAGAGCTTTGGTAGGGGTTTTATTTACTGGAGCTAGAGATCTACAGGAACTAGACTTACTCAAAGAGGAAGACATCTTTTTGTATTTTTTGGACTATAAAGACTTGATGTATTTGTTCTAAGATTCTAGGGAAAGATTCAATAAAATGAAAAATATTTTTGTGTTTTGTGGATTGACTCTATATATTTGTGCTAATGATCTATGAACAAGACACAAGTAATATTTGTTCTAAAAGCTAAGAAAGTAACTACTACTTGATTATGTACAGGACACAGTATATGAAAAGTGGAAAACTCTGACTCTGCTAATGATAGTAAAACTATGAAACTAATATGTACAATACTTAAGTTGTAAACTTTGAAAGCAAAGACTAAGGATGGATCTAAGAGTAGTAGTTTGGACAAGTAAAACTAAAAACTAAGAATAAAAACGTAAAGCTGGCTCATATGGTTACAATCAGTAGAGGTGGATGCAAACTCCTACTTCTTCCCCTTCTCCGGGAGTAGGGATGGCTCTAATACCAAATGGACGGGGAGGCAGGGGCACGGAAGGCCATCAGTGAGATCGGCCAGAGGCTAGTCAACAGACCCCGAACTTTCCAACATGAAAGGCAGTTTCACGACCATGTAGGCGGCACACCATACAAAATCAAAGATTTCGTCAAACACCATAGGCACAGAGCCTAATTTTCCAATAGGTTTCAACACCATGGAGGCGTTATACCTTAATAAGTCAAAGCTTTCATCTACACCACAGACACAAAGACTAACCTTTCCAACATGATATACGATTCATATCCATATAGGCGGCATGCCATACGAAATCAAAGCTTTTAATCTACCTATCATAGCTTTCTTATGACTGAGCTACGCATCCATATAGACGGTTTTCTTTTAGCTAAAAAGCCTTCACAACCCTTAATGGGATGGCATGTCTTTAAAACTACAAGCTACACATCAAGGATGGTTTGCCTCGGTAACAAAGCCTTCACAACCCAAAAGAGGGATGGCTTGACATTGCCAGTCTTAGAACACATGAGATCCCTTGTCTCCTTAGTACAAGATTGTTCCATATTTTTCTAAAACGGGTCGTACGACAGATATCACTATCTTGTTACCCTCAAAACGGATGCAAAACAATATGTGTACTAAGGAAGACCCTAGATCTGCATATTCTTTCACAGATATTGAATCTTTTCAGAAAGTTATGGCATGGACTAAGCCAATTTCATTTCATATACATGGAAAGAACTTAGACATCTACGTCGTGTGGATAAAGCCAACTTCGTTATTCATGGAAAGTACTTAGGCATCTACGATATATGGATAAAGCCAACTTCGCTTCATAAACATAGAAAGTAACTTCAAGGTGCCATTGTTGCTGTTACAAAAGCTAGTACTTCACCATAGTATTTCCTTACCCCCTACTCCGACCTTGAGGATCGAAGTACCCATCCCTTTGGAAGAGAGAAACTGTACAAGTGGTTTTTAGGTAGAGCAAATCATAGGTAGAGCAAATAATATATGCTTCTCTTTATAGAGGAAGGAATCTTACTAGCTAATCTAAGCTATCCTACGGATAAATATCAAATAAAATATTACAGTCCTATCCTAACAGCTAAGGGATAGGCATTATCCATTAATAAGGATAAGTCTTATCCTTTTGAAAGGGATAAGCATTATCTTTTATGACTGGATAGGCCTAATCTTTATTCACACTGGGCCCTACTAACATGGGGGGCCAACTAAAATCAAAACACACTATGTTGTTGGCATGTCACAACATGTGCAAGCAGGTGAGTCAGTAGCTTGCAAATAGGTGCATCCGAAGTTTTACAGGTATCTTGCAAGTAGGTGGATAATCTCCTTTTCTTCGAAGTGGCTGAGTCAGTAGCTTGAAGAAACCCATTTAAAAGGGTAAACCACTGAGGAGGGTTTCCTTGGAGATAAGGGTAACCTACTAGAAAAGGTAACCTACTAACGAAGGTAACCCATCGATAGGGTTTCCTTAGAGAAGAGTGTAACCCACTGGAAAGGGTAACCCATTGGAGAGGGTAACCTACTAGAAAGGGTAACCTACTGGAGAGGGTAAATTTGTTGCACATCATCTCTCAAGCATCAATGTTGGATAGAGCCGGCGGCGGCGAGGTCGTGTATCCTTCCTCCATCCACCAATCTACTCTGTGCTTCTGCCTAAGGTATTCTTGGCCTTCTAAGCATTACTTCATCAATATGGTGAAGAAACTCTTTCTTTGGATGGATCTCTAAATTCCTGTATTGGATCCTTCATCCGTATTCTTATGGCTTTATCAATTTTGAACTCATATGGTGGCTGATATCCTTTTGTTATTTGTCGGACTTCATCCAAGTATTGAAGATCATTGGTGTAGTCACTTGGAAAGCATCTATTTTGCTGGAGGGTTAAATTTTGTTCTTCATAACCTCCATCTTCAAGAGAGAGCATAACATCAAAGTATTTCCAGAGTAGTGAACTTTCTGACTTGGCTTGGACTTCATGGCTAGTGATCCTACCAGGTGATACAACATGAATACCGTTGTATCACAGGAATTTTTAGAGCATCGAATCTAGTATAACATGAATTCTTTGGAGTTAGTTGGATTCAATTGTGATACCTGAAGGAGTACACTTGAACTCCATAATAGTATAGTACTGGCGACCGATGAACCAGAACAACTATGAGAGTTCTTGCTGATACTCATCTTCTAGTATAATAAACACATAGTATAAAAAGTATCCCAGATGTTCTCCGAACGACTTCAAGATGGATTTGTTGTACTATTTGAATACGTAAATCCTGTTGAAAACTTGGCTTTCTCAGAGGATAGATGGATCTGAAGGATCCACACATCTCTTGAACAAATCTGGAGAGCAATCTGTTAGCCCATAAGATAATATTCCTGATATGTTGAGCATGATAGACTGAGTGGTTGATGTGTTGGTGTCTTCTTCAATAATGGATATCAGGTAGAGATCACCAGCATAGATATATCCTAAATAAATATATATGGGGAAGATGCGTTCTTTTGTCGATTCTTCTTTCAGTGAGAAGACTGATTCAAGGTTGTCCTCTTTATGGAGATAGATTTCAACATGATCAGCTATATCTTCAAAGAGGTGGACAACATCTTTTGACTTCTTGAGTTGAGGACATTCTTTCATAAATTGACCAGTCTTTCTGTAGATGAAGCAACCATCACTATTCTTTTGGTAATCTACTGGACTCTTTCATCCGAAATACCTGGTTTGCCTTACTTCTGTAGGCTTGTCATCTGGTGGCCTTGGTAGTTTAAATCTCCTAAGCTTTCACCGAGATCCCACCTGACGACTTGAATAGGGGCAATCAGACTTCATAACAAGATTGTTCCTACTGCAATAAGAATCAAGAAGTGGGTAGTTCTCAATAATCTACTTCAGTATATATCTTTTCTTTCATAGGCCGTGCAAGGACTGGAGGATTACCTGCCTGGTATAGCTTGTGTCTTTGCAGAAGGCATTCAGTAGGATTCTGGATGTACAATCTAACCGTATCATGTGTTGATATTCTTCAACCAGATTCTTCATTGTTCTAAAGTCTTGAGGCAGGGATAGAGTTATAGTAATGGTTTTCTCTACCTCCGTTGTTGTTTCTTGCCTCTTTTCTGGGACTGGATCACTCATCAGTTAGAATTGTTCAGAGACTGGTTGAGAGACCACTGGTTTGATGGAGCATTTCTCTGACATAGATGGACATTCTTTCTCAGGAAATTGGATTAATTGCTGCAAAACATCTTCATCATTCATGATATGTTCATCATCACAGAAGTCACCGATAGGACCAGATGACTGTCTACTAATGAAAGATGATGATTAGCCACTGATGAAGATGTCCTCTGATATTTCCTTCTCTGCTTTGAAAGCAGATCTATAAATTTCTTCTGCAGCTAGATCATCAAGATCTTCATGACAATCCATGGAATTCATTGAGGATTATACTTCTCTCTTCACCTTTATGGACTTGGGACATTCTTTTGCAAGGTTTCCTTTGTCATGGCAGATGAAGAATTTGTGTTTTCTCGGATTTGTCTTCTTAGAGAATTTTTCACCTTTGTCGATCAGTAATACTTTGTTCGGCAGTTTTTTCTTTCTGGCTCGAGTGGACTGCATGTATCTTATGTTCCTTGCTTGATGTCTCGATAGCTGGGGAGACCCTTCTAGTTTTAGAGCTGGATCCATATGTATATTATCAAGGTGGAAAGATTGGGAACATTCATCTGACATGATGTTACCAAATAAATTTTCCTTACGCTTCTCGGAAGGATGGGAGCTTGTATGGTGTGATGAATCTTGTTGTATAAGCCCATAATCCTTTTGAACAACTATAACATCGACCGGATTGAGGTGGATCAATTCAGTGATTTTGTCATTGCTTTTGAGAAGGCACTTTTTCAGAGAAACCTATTCACCATTATGGGATTCCTCTTCGGGGATCTACAAGAGATCATCTCGAGTGGTGGAATCTCATGCATAGCTTGTGATCATCATGTGTGCTGGATCAACATCATTGTCATTGTCATTCTGCAATCGTTCTTTCATATCGTAGTTTGGTAATGCTTTCTAGATAGAAGGAACCTCTAACAGATTATACTGTATATCTGTTCTATAGATCTCAAGATTATCAGTTGAGATTGCATAAATTGGACCATGGCCGACGGGGACGTGTATCGACACCATCTTATCAGTATCATATGCAACCCAACCAGAATACATTATCTACTCAACCCTTGGTATCATGGCATCTCTCCTTTTTTGTTCATCTTTTAGCATAATAATGAATCTCATGGATGAAAAAAATAAAGATGGTTGGCCTAATTCCAGTATAGAATGGCCATGTGGGAATATAGCACCAACTCTATTTTTTTGCGGTATGGTACTATTGTATTTCCTCTGAGCTACCATGGCAACCTTCCTCTCCCATACAAACTTAGCGATGTCAAACTCCTCTTGGTCATATTTGGGAGCTGGAGAAAACAACATTGGTATGAATCAACGAGGTGGGACGGTGGAAAAGGGATGGACTAGACCTTGTGAAGGATATGTTTTAGGAAATATGATTATTTCTTGGGCGTTTTGGAGTTTAGCATGATCGTATTTCAGGAGATAGATCTGTCCTTCCAAAGAGGCCATTTCCTTCTTTTGTTGGTCAAGAAAATGTAGTATTAAGGATCCTATCATGCATTTCTAAGACTATATAGTTTGCAGCCTACTTTCCAGTGCTCTGATAAGTATGGCATGTTGAGAGGCAGCTGAAGCATCCTATGATTGGATAGCATATGACGATATTGTAGCTTGGATTTGGTTATCCTCTTTAGATTGATGGTTTGATAGGTAAGTATCTGTGTGACTGGATGTAGAGAAGGGCGTTACAAGCTTGTCAGGTAGAGTAGCCGAAGCAGCCTTTCTTCTACAGATCCAACAGTCACAATCAGTCTTCTATGGTAATGTCTTGAGTAAGGATATTTATGCCACATCAGACTACAACCTTCATGATTGAAGTTATTTATCCAATTATGTTGTCTTATATAGCCAGCAAGTAACTTGAGGATGGTATTCGGGTCCTTTATATCTAAAAGATCATCATTTGGGTTGTACATGGGGATGTAGAAGGTGGTTTTGGGTAGTCTTTTGAGATAGTGGTTGTCAGAATCATCAGTAGGGATGAGAGGTTGAGGATAGGCTCTCAACTTATCATATTTAGTGACCTATAAAGCTGGGATAATGCTGACCAGTTCATCCCTAGATACGTTTCTCGAGATTTTGGTGCACTCTGTGGTTCTATCAGTTACATCAATGGTCAAGAATAGAGAGTTCTTGCCACTAGAAGAAAGTAGGTTCATGTCATGGTTCTGAACTCGCCAAGCTATCTGATAGTGGATAGTTTCCTGACCAGTATCTCCGTCCTACTGAGCATCGAGAATCTGGACCTGGTTCTTCAACGTCTTCATTAGATGTGTATCAACTAATGGTATATTGAAGTCAGGGAACATGGTGACAAAGACTGTATCGTCGCCATCCAGAATCATCTCCAATGTACTCAAGTTAGCATGTTGGTACTTATTGAATCTAGTATCAAGAAGAGAAAGATGCGCCACAACTGGCCGACCTTTTCTTCCCTGATATGTCAACCTAATTTGCACAGCACCCAAATGGAGATGAGTAAAGCCAAGACTTTTCCATTGCTATAGAAAGTCCTCAGGAATCTGTAGTGATATGAACTGTTCCTTTGGAGCTATCAGAATAGGGTGCTGAACAAGTGGTGTTGCAGCAATAAATTCCTTTACTCCTTATAGCTTTTCTTGGACCATAGAGTGAATCTTCATACTGGGATTGCATATCTTCTTTGCAACAGCGGAATAGGGATTGTGTAAAGGTGTGATACACATCTGAGGTTGTGATGGTAACACCTCTACCTCATATACATAGTCAAGTTTACATGACAACGTATCACTAGAAGTGGTAGCCATGTCTATCTTGACAGAAGGATTACATAAACTGGATAGGGACTCTGTAGTAGACATATTTTTGTATTTTTTTGGACTATTAAGACTCGATGTATTTGTTCTAAGGTTCTATGGAAGAGAAAAGGTTAGCCAGTTGTGGTGCATCTTTCTCTTCTTGATACTAGATTTAATAAGTACCAACATTCTAACTTGAGTACATCGGAGATTATTCTGGACGGTGATGGTATAGTCTTTGTCACCATGTTCCCTAATTTCAACATACCGTTAGCTGATACACATCTAATGAAGGTGTTGAAGATCCAGGTCTAGATTCTTGATGCTCAACAGGATAGAGATGCCGGTCAGGCACCTCTCCATTGTCAGATAGCCTGGTGAGTTCAAAACCATGACATGAACCTACTTCCTTCTAGTGGAAAGAACTCTCTGTTCTTGACTATTGATGCAACTGATAGAACCACAGAGTGCACCAAAATCTAGATAAACATATCCAGGGATAAACTGGTTAGCATTATACCAGCTTCATCGGTCACTAAATATGAGAAGTTGAGAGCCTATCCTCAACCTCTCATCCCCACTGATGATTTCGACCACTACTATCTCAAAAGGCCATCTAGAACCACTTTTTACATCCCCATATACAATCCAAATGATGATCTTTCTAATGTAAAGGACCCAAATACCATCCTCAAGTAACTTACTAGCTATATAAGACAACATGATGGGATAAAGAACTACAATCATGAAGGTCGTAGTCTGATGTGGTGTAAATGCCCTTTCTCAGGACATTACCCATGGAAGACTAATTGTGACTATTGAATATGCAGAAGAAAAGCTGCTGCGGCTACTCAACCTGAGATGCTTATGATGCCCCTCTCTACATCCAGTCACACAAATGCTTACCTGTCAAATGATCAATCTAAAGAGGACAACCAGATCCAAGCTCCAATATCACCGTATGTTATCCAATCAGAGAATGCTTCAGCTGCCTCTCAACATGCCATACTTATCAGAGCACTAGATAGCAGGCAGTAAACTATAAGGTCTGAGAAATGCCCAATAGTATCCTCAATACTACATTTTCTTGACCTACAATGGAGGGAAATGTCCTCATTAGAAGAACAGACTTATCTCCTGAAATACGATTATGCCAAACTCTAAAATGCCTAAGAAACAATCATATTTCCTAAAATATTTCCTTCACGAGGTCCAGTCCATCCCTTTTCCACCATCCCACCTCATCCATACATACTAAATTTGTTCTCTCTAGTTTTCTTTAATAACCAGAAGGAGTTTGACATCGCCACATTTGTATGGGAGAGGAAGGATGCCATGGTAGCTCAGAGGAAATATGGCCATACCATATAGTAAAAATCTAGAGTTGGTACTATATTCCCACATGGCCATTCTATATTGGAATTAGGCCAACCATCTCCGTTTTATTCATCCATGAGATTTACTTCTATGCTAGAAAATAAACAAATAAAGAGGAATGCCATAACACCAGGGGTAGAGAAGATAATGTATTCAGGCCGAGCTGCATATGATCCTGCTAAAATGATGTTGACAAATGTCCCTGTTGGACATGGTTCAGTTACTACAGTCTTAGCTGATTATCTTGATATCAAGAGAACATATATGCAGTATGATCCATCAGAGGTTCCTTTTATCTAGAGAGGATCACCAAAATGTGATCTGAAAGAATGATTACAGTACGATAATGACAATGATATTGATCCAGCATATATGATGATCATAAGTTGCTCAAGAAATTCCATCACTCCAGATGATCTCTTATAGATCCCTGATGAGGAATCCCATAACGGCGAACAGGTCTCTCTAAAGAAGTTTCTTCTCAGAAGCAATGACACTATCACTAAATTGATCCACCTCAATCCAGTCGATGCTATAGTTGTTTTTAAAAGGATAATGGTCTTATAAATCAAGAGTCATCACACCATATAAACTCCCATTCTTTCGAGAAGCATAAAGAAAATTTATTTGGCAACCTCATGTCAGATGAATGTTCCTAATCTTTCCACCTTGAAGATATGCATATGGATCTAGCTCTAAAGCTAGAAGGGTCTCCTCAGCTATCGAGACATTAGGCAAGGAACAGGAGATACATGCAGTTCATATGGGCCAGAAAGAAGAAACTACCAAACAATGTATTGCTAATCGACAAAGGTAATAAATCCTCTAAGAAGACAAATCCGGGAAAACACGAATGCTTCATTGGCCATGTAAGAGGACACCTTGCAAAAGAATGTCCCAAATCTAGAAAGGTGAAGAGAGAAGTGCAAGCCTAGATAAATACCATGGATTGTCATGAAGATCTTGATGATCCTCATCTAGCTACAAAAGAAATTTCCAGATCTATATTCAAAGTAGAGAAGGAAATATCTAAGGACATCTTCATCAGTGGCCAATCGTCATCTTTCGTTAGTAGATAGTCATCCGGTCCTACTGGTGACTTCTGTGCTGATGAAAGTATCATGAACGATAAAGATACTTTACAGTAATCAATCCAATTTCTTGAGGAGAAATCTCCATCTATGTCAGAGAAACACTCCAGTAAACCAGTGATCTCTCAGCCAGTCTTTGAAAAATTCCAGCTGTCGAGTGATCTACTCCCAGAAAAGAGGCAAGAAACAACAACAGAGGTAGAGAAAACCATTGCTATAACTCTATCCCTACCTCAGTACTTCAGAATAATGAAGAATCTGGCTGAAGAAAATCATCACATTATACGATCAGGTTGCACATCCATAATACTGCTGAATGCATTCTGCAAAGACGCAAGCTATGATAGGTAGGAAATCCTTCAGGACTTGCACGGTCTATGAAAAAATAGATCTATACTGAAGCAGATTACTGAGAACTACCCAGTTCTTGATTCTTATTGCGGTAGGAACAATCTTGTTATGAAGTCTGATTGCCCCTATTTAAGTCACCGGATGGGATCTCGGTGAAAGCTATTGTTCAGGAGATTCAAACTACCCAGGCCACCAGACGACAAGCCTAAGGTAGTAAGCTAAACCAGGTATTTCAACAGAAAAATCCCAGCAGATTACCAGAAGAATAATAATGGTTGCTTCATCTACAAAAAGACTGGTCACTTTGCGAAAGACTGTCCTTAACTCAAGAAGTTGAATGACATTGTCCACTTTATTGAAGAGATAGTTGATCATGTTGAAATCTATCCCCACAAAGAGGACGACCTTGAATCGTTCTTCTCACTGAAAGAAAAATCAACGAAGGACAACATCTTCCCCATATATGTTTATTTAGGAGTTATTTATTCTGGTGATCTCTACCTGATGTCTATCATCAGAGAAGACACCGAAACATTGGCCACTCAGTCTATCATGCTCAACACATTAGGAATATTATCTTCTGGGATAATAGATTGCTCTCCAGATCTGTTCAAGAGATATATGGATCCTTTAAATCCACCTATCCTCTGAGAAAAGCAAGATTTCAACAAGCTTCAAGTATTTAAAAAGCACAACAAACCCATCTTGAAGCCATTTGGAGATCATCCGAGATACTTTTTCTGCTATATGTTCATCCTACTAGCCGATGAATATCAACAAGAACTCTCATGGTTGCTCTAGTTCATCTGCCTTCAGTACTATAATATCATGGTGTTCAAGTGTTATTCCTGTAGGCATCATGATCAAATCCAATCAACGCCAAAGAAATCCATGCTATATTGGATTCAATGCTCTAAAGATTCCTGCGATGCAACGGTATTCATGTTATATCACCTAGTAGGAATCATAGTCCATACAGTCCAAGCCAAGTCAAAAAGTTCACTGCTCTAGAAATTCTCTGATGTTATGCTCTCTCTTGAATATGGAGGTTATAAAGAACAAGGCTTCACCCTCAGCAAAATAGATGAATTTCAAGGGACTACACCAATGATCTTTAATGCTTGGATGAAGTCTGACAAAAAACTAAAGGATATCAGCCACAGTATGAGTTCGAAATTGATGAAGCCATAAGCATATGGATGAAGGATACAACACAGGAATGCATAGATCCATCCAAAAGAAAGAGTTACTTCACCAGATCGATGAAGCGATGCTTGGAAGGCCAAGAATGCCTCAGGTAGAAGCACGAAGTAGATTGGTGGATGGAAGAAGGATACGCGACCTCACCGCTGCCATCTCCATCTAACATCAATGCCTGAGAGATGATGTCAGATGGCATGTGCAACAAAGTTACCCTCTCCAGCGGGTTACCCTTTCTAGTAGGTTACCTTTTCCAGTGGGTTACCCTTTTCAGTAGGTTATACTCTTCTCCAAGGAAACCCTATCAGATTGGTTACCCTAGTGGTAAGTTACTCTTTCCAGTGGATTAACCTCATCTCTAAGGAAACCCTCCCCAGTGGGTTACCCTTTCAGATGGGTTTCTTCAAGCAGATGACTCAGGTACTTTGAAGAGAAGGAGCTTATCCACTTGCTTGCAAGATGCCTGTAAAGTTGCGGATGCACCTGCTTGCAAGCTGCTGACTAACCTACCTGTACATACTGTCACATGCCAAAAAAATAGTGTGTTTTATTTTTACCTGCTCCCCCACATGTTAGTAGAGCCCAGTGTGAAAAAAGATAAGGCCTATCCAGTCATAAAAGATAATGCTTATCCCTTTCAAAAGGATAAGACTTATCCTTATTAACGGATAATGCTTATCCCTTAGCTGTTAGGATAGGATTGTAACATTTTATTTTATGTTTATCAATAGGATAGCTTAGCTTAGCTAGTAAGCTTGGTTCCTATATAAAAGAAAGCATAGATCATTTGCTCTACCTATCATTGGCTCTACCTAAAAACCTCTTGTATAGTTTTTCTCTACTATCAATAAAAATATTTATTGGCTAAACTCTCTTGCTCTTGCTTTCTCTCTTCCAAAAAGATGGGAACTTTGATCCTCTAGGTCGGAGTAGGGGGATAAGGAAATACTAAGGCAAAGTTCTAGATTGTTGCGACGGCAACAATGTCACCCCAAAGTTACTTTCCATGTTTATAAAGTGAAGTTGGCTTTATCCACGTGATGTAGATGCCTAAGTACTTTCCATGAATAATGAAGTTGGATTTTTCCATACAACATATATGTCTAAGTCCTTTCCTTGTATATGAAATGAAATTAGCTTAGTCCATGCCATAGCTTTTTGAAAAGATTCAATATCTATAAAAGAACACGTAGATCTAGGGTCTGCCTTAGTAAACATATTATTCTGTTTCCATTTTAAGGAAAATAGGCCAGGGAGAGACACCATAAGACCCATTTTAGTAAAATACAAAACAATCTTGTACTAAGGAGATAAGGGATCTCATGTATTCTAAGACTGGCAAAGTCAAGCCATCCCTCTTTTGGGTTGGGAAGGCTTTGTTGTTGAGGAAAACCATTCTTAATGTGTAGCTTGCAGTTTTGAAGCCATGCTATCCCGTTAAGGGTTTTGAAGGCTTTTTAGCTAAAAGAAAACCATCTATACGAATGCATAGCTCAGTCGTAAGAAAGCTATGGTGTGTAGATTAAAAGCTTTGATTTTGTATGGCATGCTGCCTATTTGGATGTGAATTGCTTGTCATGTTGGAAAGGTTAGTCCTTTGTCTGTGGTGTCGATGAAATCTTTTACTTTTTAAGGTATACCACCTCCATGGTGTTGAAACCTATTGGAAAATTAGGCTCTGTGTCTGTGTGTTTGATGAAAGCTTTGATTTTGTATGGCGTTCCACCTACATAGTCGTGAAACTATCTTTCATGTTGAAAAGTTTGAGGTCTGCTGCCTAACCTCTGGCCGATCTTGCTGACGGCCTTCCATGCCCTCTGCCTCCCCATCTATTTGGTATCAAAGTCAGGTTTCGATCCTGGGACCTATGGGTTATGGGCCCACCACGCTATGTGTACCACACCTTTACAAAATCTTGTAAGTACCACACCTTTACAAAATCTTGTAAACACGTGAGCCACACTAATAAGTTGATCAGAAGACATGCTGCTCCTACATTGAATCTCATTATCCCAGATAATGACTCAGAGGTCTAAATTACAGATTCACAATTCACAGAGAAATCAGATGAAGTATGGACATCCACTATAAAACATCTTCTCGATAAAACTGGTCTTATGAAGGACAACTCCATCATCCTAAGTCAAGTTGTCTCTCAATCTGATGATGGAGACTCTAGGAATGCCATACTCAACAAGTTCTAAAGAATAGCCCAGAAGAAGAATTTTTGAAAGCCATTGATGATCACTTTGGCTTTGAAACTAAGGGAGAGCAAGAATACTCATCCACTAGTCACACCGTGGATGTATGTTCTAAAGTCATTAATGGAACATCCATAGAAGACACAGAAGAAGAGAAGGTTTCATCTGCTTATGATCTAACACAGATGATAGATTCTGATGCTACTGCTGATGATCTAGCATATGTTGATAAACCTAACATAATCGATGCTGAATCTACAGTAGAAGAAGACTATCCACCAATATACATGAACCAGTCCAGGGAACCTGAGCTCTCTAAGGTCATCAACGACCAAAATGGGATGATGGATGATCCAATCCCAGAAAGAAGCCCAGATCCAGGTACACCGATGAGAAAAAATATAGGAACCAGATTTCACACCTTCACTCTCGATGACATTAAGATTTCAGCCTGGCCCCAGTAGATCCAGGACTTCTATACTTGGATGGTGACGGAGAATCTGGTTGAGCGGGAGAAATACATGATACTCTTTGAATTTACATCCAAATTCTTAGGTATACTTAAGGATTAGTGGAATGCTCTTGGGATTTCTGACAAAAACACCTATCTGATATCCCAGGAATTTTCTTTCAACATTAAGATCCTACACGAGGTACTTTGTGGAGACGCAGGCCACAGACAGGAGAAGCTTTGGCGATAGCTCTTTGCTATAAAGTTCTTATTGTTCGACAGAAATGTCATTGATATCCACTTCTAGAAGATGGCAAAGATTTACTTTGATTTGGTAGGAGAACTCAGCCTAAAGCAGGCCTTTGTATCATCACTGCTAGAGATGCTATCAAATCACACAACGATGATTATGGAGGATAAGTTCAAATCCATAATCATCCCACAGATAGGATACATTCGGTAGGCCATCTTCTAGGCACTAGATAGTATGTACACCAAGAGGACCATGCTGAAGCAGATCGCTAAGCATAATCCATCCCTCAATTGAGCTTGTAGCAAAGACAACTTCATCACCAAGTCAAATTTATCTTGTCCTCACCACAAAATAGCATAAAAAAGGCAACTGCTATTTAGGAGGTTCAAACTAACAAGGCCTTCTGACGATAGATGGAGGGTCACCTGGCAAACCAGGTTTTCAAATAGAGGAGCCCAACTAGCTATAAGAAGAAAGATGATGGATGCTTCATCTACATAAAGCCGGGTCATTTTGCCAAAAAAAATTCTCAGGCCAAGAAGTCGAAAGACTCAATCTATCTCTTTGAAAGATAGCTGATCATGCGGGAGTTTATCTCAACACGGAGGAAGATCTTGAATTGGTCTTATCGCTGGAAGAAGAACCTATGGAGGACACCCTCTTCTCTATTGATATGTATGAAGATTCAGGCGACATCTATGCTAATGATCTCGACCTGATATCCAGTAGTAGAGAAGGATACCAGCACTAGGCCAGTCAAATTCTCATGCTCAACACGGAAGGAATACTATCTCTTAGGCTAGCAGACTACCCTCCAGATCTGTTCAACCAGTATGTGGATCCCTTTGATCCATCCATACTCTGAGAAAGAAGAACCTTCTATGAGTTTTAAGTGTTCATAAAGTATGGCGGATCCATCCTGAAGCCGTTTGGAGTACACCCGGAGTATCCTTTCAGCTATATGTTCATTGCGTTGGCCAACGACTTTTTCCAAGAACTTCTATGGCTATTCTAGTATCTGTGCCACCAGCACTACATCCTCATGGAGTTCAAGTGTGATGCCTTCAAGCATTTCGATCGAATCTAAGTAGCTCTGAAGAGTTTCATACTGTGGTTCAAGCCACAAGAATACTGGGTTTGATGCTTCAAAGATTCCTATGATGCTTTGTTCTTCATGCTGCATTATCCTATCAAACTCTCAGGCCACGATATCTAAGTTGAATTGGAGATTTCACTCCTCTAGAAATTTTTTGTATCCATACTCTCCCTGGAAGATGAATAGTATGAAGCTCAGTAGTTCATTTTCCAATAGAACAGATGCATTCTAAAAGAAATTTGGCTAAAAAAATGGGAAAAATAGAACTACACAGATGATGGTCATCCCCACAGGGATGATGTCCAGTGAGCAACAAAAGAATACTAGCCACAATATGAAATAACTCCATCACAAGTATCCAGCTGAAAGTTCCATAGTAGGAATGCAAAAATTTATCGTTCAAAAAGAGTTACTTCACCAGATCAATGAAGAGAAGCTTGGAAGGCGAAGAACACCTAAGGCAAAAGCATGGAGTTGATTGGTGGATAGAAGAAGGATACAAGACCTCACCGCCGCCGGCTCCATTAAACACCGATGCTTAAGAGATGATGTCAGATGACATGTGCAATAAAATCACCCTCTCCAGTGGGTTACCCTTTCCAGTGGGTTTCCCACTCCAGTGGGTTACCCTTGCCAGTGGGTTACCCATGGCGGTGAGGTCACGTATCCGTCCTACCTTAGAGATTCTTCAACTGGATCAAGGACTGCTATGTCTTGTGGATCTAGAATGGCATTATTATCGATGTTTAAGCCATACAGGTTTGGGACAAGCTGGTATGGATCAACAGCTGGATCTCCATGGGACGGCAACCACCTATGATTGAGAAGGCCATCTTTTAGCAAGGCATTCCATTCTTTATCTTCATATGGAACTTTTGGTTTGTGGATTATCAGATTGTCGTCTGTCAGATCATGCCTCTACGAAGATTTGATATTTGTAAGAACTCTATCGAGCCCTCTGACCTACGTAAGGATAATGTATATAGAACTTGACCTACTTATAGGGTTCAAAACCGGTCTAAGGTCCCTATTCCTAATTATACTTCCCCATATAAAGTTCCACTAATCTCCGCTAGTCCCTCCTCGACTGGTAACACTCTTGCTCAGTCACCACAAAAAGATATCTCTAATGTAGAATTTCATCGATCTATTTATTTTCTTACCCAATTGGTGGCCTCTCAGTCTTGTCAGTACGGTCTTATTAGTTCTATTGTGGTTTCATCTAAAGTTACTCAAGTTGGTTAGTTCATGAGTTAGTGTCTCGTTATACTCCAGAGTTAGTGTCTTGTATGAGGTCTAGAATTAGTAAGTTTGATTTAAGTTTTTCTCGTGAATTGGTATTAGAGTGTAAGGTTGTGATGCTAAACAATGATATGGGCATCTCCAGACTGGTGGTTTATATAAAGCAGGTTGAAGATGAAATGAAAAAGCAGATGGCAATCGGGGAGAGGTAAAATAAGAAGTTCAGTTATTCAGAGCAGGGTAAAAGATAGTAAGCTAGTAGGATAGATGGTAGATAATGGATCAAGAAGAAGGATTGGGTAAATTCTAATGCATATTCGTTAGCTAGTGCTCCTTATCCTAATCCTTTGAGTGATCACTATTTTTAGGCTAGTAGTGGTCCTAAGGCACACAGTGCCTAATCTCAGGCTAGTGGAGCTCAGTTTGCGCCACCCCATTCTCTTTTCTATTTTTGTAAGAAGATTTACAGTGGTTATTATGATTAGGGGAGGAATCAATACTATAATTATGATTGGGTCTTATACAGTGACACTATCCTTAAGCTAAGGTGGCTACCGAAGCTAAGAAGATCTCGATTACTACTTTATCAGCTCTTGTACCTAAGGGTGCTACTTCAGGTACTGACATTGGCTAGAATTGTCTTTATGCTCTTGCCACCCATCAAGAATCTAAGGCATCTCCTAATGTTATTAATGGTATGTTAAAACTTTTCTCTTGAGATATGTATTATTTGCTTGATTCGGGGTCTAACCTTTCTTATGTGACCCCTTATGTGGTTGTGCATTTTGATTTTGGTCCTAAAAGTATTTTCTACCCCTTTTCTATATCTACTCTGGTGGGTAATTTAGTACTTTTTAAAAAAGATCTATAGGGGTTGTATGGTGTGTATCCTTTATAGAAAGACATTGGTGGATTTAGTAGAGCTTGATATGGTAGACTTCGATGCTAACTTGGGGATGGATTGTATTTATTCATGCTATGTTTCTTTAGATTATAGGACTTGAAAAGTTAGCTTCCAATCCCCTAATGAATCGGTACTTGAATAAAAGGGGAGTTCCTTAGTACCTAAAGGGAGGTTTATTTCTTATCTTAAAGCCAGAAGTTGATTTCAAAGGGGTGTCTATATCATTTGGTTTGGATTAAAGATCCTAATTCTGAGGGTCCCTCTTTGCAATCTGTCTTTGTTGTCAATGAGTTTCTTAATGTGTTTCCGAAGGATCTTCTTGGTATTTTTCCTGATAGGGAAATAGACTTTGGGATTAATCTTCTACCAAATACTCAATCTGTCTCTATTTCTTCTTATAGAATGGCTCTAGCTGAATTAAAAAAGCTAATAGAGTAGTTAAAGGATCTCCTTGTCTTCATTCATCCTAGTATTTCTCTATAGGGTTCTCCCATGCTTTTTATGTGAAAGAAAGGTGGGTCTCTTTGGATGTGTATAGATTATTAGCAGTTGAATAAGGCTACAATAAAGAATAAGTACTCTTTTTCTAGGATTAATGATCTTTTTTACCAGCTTCAGGGTGCTAAATGCTTTTCTAAGATTGATCTTCATTTGGGTTATCATTAGTTGACGAATAGGGAGACTGATATCCCTAAGACTACCTTTCAAACTCGATATGATCATTATGAATTCTTGGTTATTTCATTTAGGTTGACTAATGCTCCGATGGCCTTTATGGATCTTAAGAGTTGAATGTTCAGATAGTTTTTGGACTTATTTGTTTTTGTCTTCATTAATGATATTTTGGTATATCCCAAGAGTGAGGAGGATTATGCCAATTACCTCTAAATTATGTTGCAGACTCTTAAGGATCAAAGGTTGTACGCTAAATTTTCTGAGTGTGAGTTTGGATTGAATGCTATGACTTTTCTTGGGCATGTTGTTTCTAATGAGGGGATTAAGGTAGATCCTCAGAAAGTTTAGGCTATTACAAGATGGCCTAGACCCATGACTCCAACCGATATTTGAAGCTTCTTAGGCTTGGTTGGGTATTATAGGAGGTTTGTGGAGAGTTTATCCTCTATTGTTGCTACATTGATGAAGTTGACTCAAAAAAAGGTGAAGTTTTTATGGTTCAATACTTATAAGGGTAGTTTTGAGAAGTTGAAGGATAAGTTAATTTCTATGCTAGTTTTGACCCAGCCTGAGGGTACTGAGGGTTTTATTGTATATAATGATATATCCCGTGTAGGAATGGGTTGTGTGTTGATGCAGTATGGTAAGCTAGTGGCCTATGTTTCTAGGAAGCTTAAGGTTCATGAAAGGAATTATCCAACTCATGATTTGGAGTTGGTGGTTATGGTGTTTGCTTTCAAAATTTGGCTTCATTATCTATATAGGGTGCGTGTGGACATCTATTCCTATCATAAGAGCTTACAGTATGTGTTTAGTCAGAAAAAGTTGAATCTCAGATAGAGGTGGTGGCTTGAGTTGCTAAAGAACTTTGATATGAGCCTTTACTACCATCCATGTAAAGCTAATGTGGTTGTTGATGGCCTTAACAGGTTGTTTATGTGGTGCTTATCTCTCGTGGACAAGAAGAAGAGAGGATTGGTGAAGGATATAGACCGACTAGCTAATTTAGGAGTTTATCTTTTGGACTTAGAGAATCGGGAAGTAATTGTTCAAGAAATGGTTCAATCATCTCTTGGTCCTAAAATGAAGAAGAAGTAGGCTTTAGATTCTATTCTTATGTAAATTAAGGATGATGTGGGTTAGAAAAAGGTTATGGATTTTGATATTTATAGAGTTGGTATCTTGAGGTACCAAGACATATTATGTATTCCTGATGTTTATAGGTTGTAAAAGAGGATCTAAACTGAGGCTTATGAGTCCAGGTACACGGTTCATCCAGGTTGGAGTAAGATGTATCATAATTTGAAAGAGATTTATTGGTTGAACAATCTGAAGAGAGATATGGTAAATTTTGTGGATAAGTGTACATATATCTATAATTAAAGGTAGAGCACTTGAGGCTTGGTGGTATGTCTCAAGAGATAGAGTCACCCATATAGAAATGGCAGATGATTAATATAGATTTCATTATGGGTCTTCCGTGGTCTTGAAATTAGTATGATTGATTTGGGTCATTATGGATAGGATGACTAAGTCCGCTTATTTCTTGCCTGTGAAGAGTATGTACTCTAGAGAGGATTATGCCAAGTCATTCATTGAGGAGATAGTTAGATTCAAAAGAGAGACGGTGTCCATCCTTTAGATCGAGGTACCAAATTCTCTTCTCACTTTTGGCATTCATTCCAAAAAGGTTTGGGGACTAAGGTGAACCTTAGCACTACTTTACACCCTTAAATAGATGGACAAATGAGACAACCCATTTAGACTTTAGAAGATATGATAAGGGATTGTGTGATTGACTTTAAAGAAAGTTGGGTGGATCACTTACCTCTTATTGCGTTAGCATATAATAATAGTTATCACTTGAGTATTCAGATGGCTCCTTTTGAAGCTCTATATGGTAGGAGGTGTAGGTCTCCTATTGGGTAGTTTGATTTTGGTGAGACTAGGATGTTTGGACCTAACTTGGTTCACCAAGCCATGGAAAAGGTGAAGGTAATTAGAGAAAGACTTAAGACTGCCCAAAGTCTCCAAAAGACTTATGCAGATGTGAGGTAAAGAAAGTTGGAGTTTGCTATAGGTGGTTGGGTATTCTTAAAAGTCTCCCCTATGAAGGAAGTGATGAGGTTTGGGAAGAAGTTGAAGCTCGGTCCTCGTTATATTAGCCCATATTAAATTTTAAAGAAGATTGGAAATATTGCTTATAAGCTAGAGTTGCCTACGAGTTTGGGTTGTATTCATCCCGTGTTTCATATGTCAATGTTGAAAAAGTGTGTGGATGATCTTTCTTTGATTGTCCCATTAGAATATATTGGTATCTCAAATTCCTTATCTTATGAGGAAGTCCTGGTTGAGATTTTGGATAGGCAAGTTCATAGATTGAGGACTAAGGATGTGTCTTTGATAAAAGTCCTTTGGACAAATCAGAAGGTTAAAGAAGTTGCTTGGGAGGTCAAATAGGACATGAAATCCAAATATCCATTCTAGTTTTTTGCATTGGATGGAAATGTTTGTGGTACGGGTTCCCTTTTGCTCTTATCAGATTTTAGGGTTTATTTATGATTTTGTGGTTGTATTCTTTCTTGTTGTCATTCTAATAGGTGCCTTAACTCCTCATTTAGGGACAAATAATCTTGGGGGAGGGGGGGGGGTTAATATAATACCCTAGGTGTTGGACCCTATAATTTTTTGAGTTTAGTCATAACTGTCTAGGGTATGACTCAGGTGAAAAGTTGTGAAGACTCCTCATGAGTCATATAGTTCCAATTATGGTCGAATTAGTAAGATGGCCCATTGTTTCTATTGTGGTTATGACTACGACCCTTCTAGTTGTAAGGTGAGGTCACAAGTCGTGGGGTGTGACTCATGACCAAACCAGTAGAGGCGGTCCTAGGTACTGCCCAGACTACAAGTCATGGTGACGACTCGTGACTACTGACCGTGAGTTATTACGAGACCCATAGCGACTAGGAGTTATATTTTCTGCACAATTTCATTAAGGGCATTATGGACTTTTCCTTCCATCCAATTACTTTTCATGACTTAAAACCTTTCCCTTAGACCTATTTCCACCAATTAACATAACATAAAGATTCTTTTCTCTCTTAAATTTTCCAAGCAAGAACAATTAGGGTTTTTAAGGGAATTGGTCATCTAGGCTTCAAATTAGGGTTTTATTCTTGAATTCCTTGTGTCTTTAGGCATGTATCTCTTCATTAACTTGGTTTTATATAAAAACATGTGTTTAATCATGGTTTATGTGAATTTAATTGTTAGATTTTGAGTGATGGATTGAAGGTTTGTATAATTACTACTTAGTTTTCCCATGTTTCTGGAATTGTTATTCATGCTTTATCTCTCAATCTTTGAAATAAAATTGTGCATGGGTATGGTAGATAGAAGGGGGATGTGGATTCCCCCAAATTTTATGGAATTCATTCAGGAATTGGTATTAACCTCAACTACTTGCATAATTGGTTTTGAAATATAGACAATCATATGTTTTTGCTTACCGTTCCAGGTTATTGGATTCATTAATGGCTAAACGAATAAAAAAAGGTTTTGAAAAGGCCCTTAGTGGCTATGGTATGATATTTGAATTAGAACTTGGGAGTCGTGGATTCACCAAGTTTATGGGTAATTGGAATGGCATAATTCTACAAGCTTGCAAGCATACTTAATTGGTATGATGATACCAATGATAAATGTCTAAAGGGATGACTCTTCAGTTAAATAAATGGGAACATGTGTAAATGGTTTTAATTTGGGCTTAAAAGGGGTTGTGCAGCTCGCTGTGAAAGGTGGAGGTCCCGGGGGGACCGATACTGGAAATCACATTTGTCAGCGTAGGGGTCTTTATGACCATGTGCATACTTCACACTTTATATATATTTTGGAAGGGTTGGGGTCATAGGTTTACTGGCCCTCCCTCAATTTTTTTTGGTTCATGCAGATAACACGCACTGGAACCCTTTCAGCAGCAGGAGTTGAACCCATATAGCCCATGAGTTCTCTTAAAATAATTAGAGCTACACAGTCCAGGTAAGCGGTTTTAAATTGCATGCTTAAACCATGTACCCTATTCCAATATCTCTTTTATATATGTATATATATATATATATCCCTTATATATTGAGATTCGATTTTGTTCTAGAAAATGGCATTATCTTATCCCTTATCCTGAGTTACATGCTAGCGCTTTCCCCTCTAACCATCCTAGGATGCTAAATTGTTTCATAATTTAAGGTCTGAGGACACATCTTTTACCCCTGTGCAGTGTTAGGTGGATTTCTGGTTTGTCGATTAGTCTGTGTTAAAGTGGTGAGCCTTCATCTTCTGAAAGGCTGGATATTTCATTGTTTTCCTTATTAGTATTGAAATCCGATTGACTTCTTTTCATATTTTGGATTACTTTTTGGCCATGGTCAAGGGCATTCCCCAAATTAACTTGGTATTTCAATTTATAGGCTTTTATGGACAGATTATGGATTGTTCATTATTTTGAAATCTTTGTCCCATTTGAGTTAAATCAACGATCTTTTATTTATACTATGGCTGCTTCTACTATTATATCATATTATGCTTTGGTTGGCTATGCTAAGGGGGTGGTCTCTGGTCCTTCATTGACTTGAGATATCCTCTAAGACTAGGCCCTAGTTTGGGTCATGACACTCATAGTATTCTTGTGATATTGTGTTAGATTTGGGATGGGTTTTAGGTGTTGGAATGATGAAATGCAAGACTTGGGTTAGTTGGACCATTTAGGCTATTTTAAAATCATAGAGTTGAAATACTTAGCTTGTTTTCCTTATGCCTTAGGTGAATTGGACTTTATTACTCATGTTTAGCATGAGAATGCCTTAGAATACTCAAGTTAGGTAACAATGCTTTAGACACTCATTCTTAGGGTTTGGCCTTAATTGCTTACACTAACGGAGATTGGCTTAGTTCCCATTTGAATTAGTTTAAGTGTTTGAGAAGACTCTCTACCTTAGGACTAATGGTGGCTTGTTATACATCTTA
Organism: Capsicum annuum; assembly: GCF_002878395.1. Classification (NCBI taxonomy): domain Eukaryota; kingdom Viridiplantae; phylum Streptophyta; class Magnoliopsida; order Solanales; family Solanaceae; genus Capsicum; species Capsicum annuum. The sequence continues at coordinate 182,213,118 of NC_061113.1, forward strand.
GTGTGGATTTAGATACCATACACTAGTCGGAAATAGTGTTTGACTTGGAACGTATTTTGGGGATTTAGAAGTGGGCTCTGTGATCCACCATAAGCCAAGATTGATGAATAGTTATCTTAATACCCTTATACACTTATCAAATGCCTAGAGAATGCCCTTTTGAGGCAATACTGAGGAACTTTGATACTTGTTGGTTATGATGAAAGATGTTAGAGGTAATGCCTACATGATTATGCCATATGTATTATTTATTGGCTATGCTTATGCCGATCTATTGATTATGCTATTTTTTGACTATTTATTAGATTACCAAATGTACTATTGAATAAGCCCTTGACTATGATATTGTTTAAGCCATAAATTATGTTATTGACTATGCTATGAATAAGATATAGATTATGCTTTGAATTAGCTATTGTTCAAATTATTTATAATCTACCTTTTATGCTAATAATAAGGCATAGAATATACTATTGATAAGGCATTGCTCATGATATTGATTATGACTATGATCATGCTAAACAATTATGCTAGTAATCATGTTAGAAAGCATCCTTATTGATAACGTTAGCCTTAGTGTTATTATTTATTCTATATTGTCATTTCGATTTATTTAATTATATTGTGCCATGAATTATGTTAGAAATCTTGATGCATAACTATATTGGCACTTATGGCATTGCTTATATACCCAGTTAAAGTCTGGAAGATGATATTGATATTTATTATACCCAGCAAGGCCGGAGGATACTATGATGATATTGGTATCTGGCAAGGCCGGAGGATATGATGATGACATTGATACCTGGAAAGGCCGGTGGATGATTATTATGATGTTACATTGATGTCCAGCAAGGTTGGAGGATGATATTATTGATGTGCCTATGTATATATCTACCATTTTGAGTCTGGCTATGCCCTATATATATATATATATTGAGATTGATATTTGGGATGCCAGTTATAGCCCAAAAGTGGTAAAAATGATAATTAGTGAATTTGTGAGAATTAGTGATAATTGTTGATTAGTTATAAATGATTATGAAGTGGTATAGTTGTTGATTTATGATAAATAAGTATTATTGGTGGATATTGTTCAAGTGACTAATCATGACCACTTGATAACGAGAATTAGTTGGTAAAAGATTAGTTAATAAATGTTGGCTTGTTGATAACTAATGATTAGGGGTTATGTGATGAATAATTATTAAATGATGACTGAAGGTTATATAATTACTGTAATGAACTAGTTAATAAGAGATGGTTAGATAATAAGTGACAACTAGTGAGTATTGATGATACGGTTCCTTTATATTGGTAAATTGTGAAATATTGTTTAATGACCGATTGATGATAATTGTGGAATGATGGTTAAGCGAAGATGAGGATTAGTTTTAATGTTGGCTGACTGCTTTATTCTTCTCTTGAGTGTATTCTCCAGTTATATGGGAGGCTGTGATGAGTTCTTTACTTTTCTGCACCAATTGATGTAATGTTTACTTTTGTTGATGTCTTATGATATGTCATTATTTTAAATTATTTATTCCTTATGTTCATGCAATGATTGGCATGTGTTGATGCCTTATGTTGTATTGTTATTTTGGTTTAATTATTTATTATATACAGTGATGTTGGAGATGATTCAATTTTATTTTTGTACCTTGACTTAGTTATGTTATATTGCATTTTATCATACTTATATCATGATTTAGCACAGCCGGACGATGATGACTATAGAATACACATTATATTGGTACTCATACTACACTTCTATACCCTTTTGGTGAAGATTTGAGTACTAGTTGTCATCGTTGATAGACATTCATGCGGTGATTAATTTTTGAAGATAAGGTGAGCTCTTGGAGTCCGAGTCACGTATTTAACTCTATCTTTTATATTCAATCTTTTGAGTCAAGATAGATTTATTGACAATCTTTTAACATTTGAGTTGTATTATTATTAGATGCTCTTGTACTAACTGTAGCAGGTCATGGGATGGTATCTTGTATTCACAGTTTTATCTATCTAGAACCCTTTGCTTATTTATAAATTGTGTTCTTGAATTTCGCCTATGATGGGTATTTTTTATCGAATTAGCCCATTGTGTTAGCTCTGGGTTATGATTTGGCTTACCTACTAGTGGAATTTAGTAGGTGCCATTATGACTCATAAATCGGGTCGTGAAATATAATATTTAATTCATCAAATATGGCTAGTAGAATCTCTTGCAACCCAAGAGAACTAAAGTAAGGCCTATTATACGTTCCAACCAGTATAAATATCTAGTGTCATGTTTACTTTCAACAATTATCTTTATAGCATTCAAGCAACTTTCAATATACTGTCTAGATAGTTGATTGTCTGACATATTAAGTCAACTGATAATTCAATAAATAGTAATTCAACTCCTTCTTAATACTTTCAATTGGTATCAGAGTCTGAACTCACCTATATTTTCCTAACAGCAAAGTGATAAAAGACCATGACCCAAACTGTTGTTGGAGCATTATTCTCATAAGGTACATCTCAAATAAGAACTCCTTACTTTAATGAAAAACATTTATCCCATTAAAAGATTAGAACGAAAAGCTTTATGAAATTCTATACTTTAAAGGTATGGAGAGTGATCTTCCTATTATTCCTACAAACAAAGATGGAAAAATATCAGATAATGGTCAAGCATCAAGTGAAAAATTTTCAACTTTGGAGGACTATGCTTGTGAACAAATGAAAGGTCATTTAAATTAACTCAAAGTCCAAAATATGTTATACAATGCTATCTATGGTGAAGAATAGGAAACGATCTCTTGTTATGAATCTACCAAGGAAATCTATGACAAACTAGAAGTCACAAATAAAAGAACTAAGAAGGTCAAACAAACTCTTGTAAGCCTATGGCTTATGAGTAAGAATTTTTCAAGATGAAAGATGGAGAATTCATTGAAGAAACATTTTTAGATTTGGCAAATAATTAGTGAACTCAAAGCAGCAAGAAAGACTTATCCTGTAACAAATTTGATCACCAAGATTCTCAGAAGCTTCCCTCCTTAATAGCTCTCAAAAAATTAACTCTTGAAAGCATGAATCTGAATAAAATGACATGATGAATTAAGAAGAGATCTTATCTCTCTTTTAAAAGGCTCTATTGAACAAGAAAGAACAAGTGCAAGATGAGAAGAAGAAGATTGTCTCTTTAAAAGCTACAAATGAAGGAGAAGATTATGCCTTAGATAAATATAAACTTGCTCTTACCATCAGGATAGTTATTAGAAACTACAGAAGATCTAAAAATCAAATTACTCAAAAAGAAAAGCAAATTACTACATACAACAAGAATGAAGAAAAATGCTACAATTGTAAGAAATATGGCCACATTGCTTATGATTTCTAGAATCTAGAAGAGGATCCTACAAAAAAATTCAAAAGGCTTTCAGTAGTTGGGGTGATGATGACCACTCTAAAAATGAAAATGATGACACTAAAGATGCTTATTTTATGGTCATTAGAGAATCCATTTAGGTAAGACTTGAATCTTGCAATAAATGTTTAAATTTAAAAAATTTATTAGATCGCACCATATCTAATTTAAATAAAGTTGGTGATGATTAGAGAGCTTTATTAATGGAATGGAGAGACTAAGAATTTAAGCTCAAAGTTTGTGCAATTGAAAAAGATTTTCCACTAGAAGAAATTGATGAATTAGAAATTAAAATCAACAATCTTGAAAAATCTCCCAGTGATAGTATTATCAGAGTAAATCAACTGACTAATTCCTTCAAGTCAGTTGATAAAATATTTGATAGTGAAAGATCAACTCATGATAATAGATAGATGTGAAGGTTCTCAACAGTCAACTAACTCTACTAAGTCAACCAGAAAAATTAGTCATAGTCATAATACTTATCACAGCTGCTTAACCACTTAAAGATACTCTCTTCTTTTATGTTATCACTGTGGTAAATTAGGTTATAAATATTACAATTATAGATTTTATTGAAGAAATCCTGACAAATGGATTTGGAGATCCAATACTGAGTTTACCAATCCAAGTACTAGCTTTAAGGGACCAAGAACACTTGGGTACCACAAAATTAAATGATATCTCTATTTTACAAGAACACCACTAGAAGCCTAAAGAAAAATGATATCTTGATACTACGTATTCAAATCACATGGTAGGAATTTAAAATTTATTTAAATATTTTGTTGATTACGATGGAGGAGATATTAGCTTTGGAGATAATTTCAAAGGGAAAGTAATAGGTATTGGTACAAGTTTATTTAGTGAATCATCTGATATATCTAATGTTTATCTTATTAAAAGTTTGAAGTACAATCTGCTGAATATAAAGTCAGCTATATGATGCTAGCTTGGAGGTAAAATTTTAAAAAAATGGATGTAGCATAGAAAAGATTGAAAAGCCTATTCTTCCTAAAAATAAACACAAAAATGTGTATGTTTTGGATTCTATTAAAAGGAACGGATATCTTAATTGTATGGACTTCATGTTAGAAGATCCATGTATTTGACACAAATGACTTGATCATGTAATCATGAGACTCATTGAAAAATTTACCAAATATGAGATAGGCACTAGACTTCTTAGGTTTGACTACAAGAAAACTCATATTTGTGATGTATGTCAACTTGGTAAACAAACTAAAAATTCTTTCATATCAAAGATATTGTCTCTACTACTAAACCACTACAGTTACTTCATATGGACCTTTTTGGGCCTACTAGAACAACTAACAGTAAATGTAAAAGGTATGCTTTTTCTTATCATTAATGGTTATTCCTGTTTTATTTGGGTTATATTTTTCTAACAAAGGTGATACTTTATTGTAAAGTTTTTTGTGAAAAGTTTTAAAGGGACAAAGGTTACTATATTTTTGCTACAAAAAGTATTCATGGAGGAGAATTTGAGAATAAAAACTTTGAACCTTTTTGTAACAGTCAAGGTTACACTCATAATTTCTCAGATCTAAGATCTCCTCAACAAAATGGAGTTGTAGAACACAAGAATAGAAGTTTAAAAGACATGGCTTGAACCATGATATGTGAAAACTCCTTACCTCATAAGTTTTCGGTACAAGTTGTAAGTACTACTTGTCATATCTTGAATAGGTGTCTCATCATACTAAATTTAAAGAAAGCTCCTTATGAGGTATGGAATCATAAGAAACCCAAAAGTGGGTAGTTTTATTCTTTTAGATGTAAATGCTTCGTTCATAAAAATGGTAAGGATAATGATGGGTAAGTTTGATCCTTGAAAGGATGAAGGTATGTTTATTGACTACTCTAATACTATTAGATCTTATAGAGTTTTCAATAAATGTACCCTCTGCATATAAGAATCTGTGCATGTTATTTTTATCATATTGTGAATATTAGAAGTATAAATGATGAGGATGAATAAGGAAAACTAATAAGATTGCTTCCACAAAAGTTTCCTCTTCATCAAAGTTGACTATCGTCGAAGCTGTTCAGCCAACTACTACCATAAGTGATCAATTTACAATAGAAACAGTTCCAAATGAATAGAGAAATAAACATGAATCTTTAAAGAAATTCATCATTGGAGATCTTACGGAAGGCATGAAAACATGATCTTCCACCAAGAAAAATGCAAATTTTGCACTTATATCTCAACTTGAATAAAAAAGGTTTAATAAAGATTTAGAGGATAACAGATGGGTCAAAACAATGAAAGAGAAACTTGAGAAATTTGATAGAAATAACGTTTATGGATTCTATTTCAAAAACATAAGAACACCTTAATCATTTGAATAAGATGGCCATTCATAAACAAAATGGATGAAACAGGCAAAAGGGTTTGAAATATAGCTTGTCTAGTTGCTTAAGGCTACTCACAATAAAAGGAGTCAACTATGATGAAAACTTTGCATTGATATCAAGTATAGAATCTATTCGAATCCTACTTGCTTATGCTTCTCACAAAGGCTCCAAATTATTTTAGATGAAAGTTAAAAGTATTTTTTAAATGGTTTCATTGAGGAACAAGTTTTATGAAGAAACCCCAGGTTATGAAAATTCCAAATTTCCTCATTATATTTTTCAACTTTTAGAAGCTCTGTAATGTCAAAAATAGACCACTTGAGCCTTGTATAATAAATTGATCAATTTCCTAACTGATCATGAATTCATAAAAGAAAAAATTGACACAACTCTTTATATCAATGAACTTCTTCTTATGAAAATGTCATTATTCAAATTTATGTTGATGATATTATTTTGAAAGTACTAATGTTGAATAATGAAAGGATTTATCTGAGTTGAAGAAAAGTGAATTCAAAATGAGCATGGTGAGTGATTTGAAATTCTTTTTGATATTACAAAATCATAAGTCAACTGAAGAGTCCTTTATTTGTCAAAGTAAGTATACTCGGGAACTTATTAAAAAGCTTGAAATGAAGGATACAAAATCCATAAATATCCCAATAAACACTACTTATCTTCTTTTATCTGATGATTATGTTAAGTCAGTTGATAAAACTAGGTATCATGGTATGATTGACTCTTTTCTTTATCTTATTGTCACTTGACAGGATATTCGATTCAATATATGTAAATGTATAAGATTTTAGGTGGCTCCCAAGGAGTCTCATCTAACTCAAGTCAAACACATTATTCAATATTTTATTGAAAATGTATCTTATAGTTTATTGTACCTATATCTAATGATTTTGAGCTAAAAGATTTTTCAAATAAATATTACGCATGTGACAAAACTGATAAAAAGAGCACTAGTGGCACTTGCCAACTCTTAGGAGATCCTCTCATTTCTTGAAATAGCAAGAGGAAAAATTATGTCCCTATCTACTACTATGTCTGAATGTATTTCAATTAGATTATGTTACACACAAATTCTTTAGATGACTCATCAACTAAGTGATTATGATATTTTTGTCAAATTGGCAAAATATTTTGTGATAACTCTATTGCTATCTATTTATCGAAAAATCCCATGCCTCATTATAGAGATAAATATATTGATATCAAACATTATTTTATTAAGATCATATTTTAAAAGGCGATATTATATTATCCTTTGTTAGACTGATTTTCAGTTAACAAATTTTTTTACTAAACCCTTGTTGGAAGAACTATCTTGTTTTCTTCAAAAATCTCTTGGTATTCTACCAAAATATTCTTAAAATTGTTTCTTTCCTTATCTAATGTCTGCATTGATGTGTAAAAGTGGCTACAATTAATGATTGATTTTGATTTATGTACTTGCCCATATTACTTACTTTTTACTTGATTATATTAATGGTGGATTGATTTAGTTTTCTTGCTTACTTATTCCATCCTGCCTGAACCAAATACTTTGTTGAGTACTTATGAAGCCTATTCCTATTCTCTAGGAATCTCTTCACATCTCCTCTTATCCTTTCTCTTTTTATATTTTATTATTTATCTCCCTATTTCTCTCATTCTCTTTTACTTGTTTCCTTTTTCTTCCTTTTTATGGCTAAAACTGATACGAGAATTTCTAGCTCGAGACCTTTCACACGAAGCCAAGCGCGTGAGTTGTAACGACTCCAAGCCTTGTTCACATCCTTGGTCTTGTGTGAGGACTTTGGGAGCCCATCCAAGGGCCTATACTTATTAAAATGTGAAAAGGCCCAACAAAACATCCCAAACCCACCCACTTAATGCCAAAAGTATTTTGGTCTTTTGTCTCTTCTTTATAATTGACTATATAAGTCATTTGTTAGGGATAGTCTTGTGGTAGTTCATTCATGATATTTTGAGAACACAAGATTTGTAATATTTTGAACTTTTCTCTTCCATTGGAGAAGCTCAAAACCGAAATTCCCAATTGGAGTGACACTTGGGTTGAATCTTGGCTAGAAACTAGGATCTTGAGGTCATTGAGTTCCTCTTGGTCCAAGTAAGAGTTTGGTGATAAAATTCTTTAATCTTAGGGTCCTTTCATGTTGGTAGGGTTCTTAGATTCTTAAATATTGTATGTCAAGTTACTATCTTTAATTTTGTAATCTTGTTGTTTGTGTAGTAACATAGTGAAGCAGTGTGGGGCTATTTTTGATTCACTATAGTTGATGCCACTTTGTTTCTCTTGTTGTTGTTATTGTAATCTTTATCATCTTGTCATTTTTGTAAACCTTGAAGTCTAGTGAAGCCGTGTGTGGCCTATTTTGATTCACTAGCATTGTTATTGTTCATCTTGTTATACTTGTGTTCTTGTGTTGGCTTGAATCTCTTGATACACACTCACTTTTGTATCAGAAACTCCTAAAAACTCCTTCATGGGAAACTGCAAAAGCTATAGATTTAAAGGGATAGGAAAAGTGTAACTACCCGAGACTACCCCTAGTCATCACACGGTGTTTACAACCCGAAGGACCACAAGCTAACCCATCAATGATATCTGCTGTGAGAACTAAAAACTAATACTATAATTAATGCAAAAAAAATAGGATGAAATTCCATAAGGTTCAAAACATATAAAATATTGATAATGAATAACATCTGAATTTGAAATACTATTTGAAAATCTAGTTTGAAAAGCCTCTAACTGAATCTGTCTGAAAGTGGAGTTGATGGAGCAATCCCCCAACTACGTCATCTACTAAAACACTGCTAAGCTGAAGTACTAAAATAAAAGCATATCCTCGACAGATAAGGACTCACTACAAAATCTGCTACTGCTGGCTGAGTCTGGCTAAGCGCGGTCAGGAACCTAAGCGTCCAAACCTATGATATGAAATATCACAGCGCAGAGAAGTATGCGTCAGTACGTGGGAAAGTACTGGTATGCTAAAAGATGTAAGGATAAATGCAATGGTTCATATGCATGAACAATAACTGACTAAATAATATAGAGTAACTGAATATAAGAGTATGTGTATACTATAACTGAGCTTTTTTGAAGATAAGTACAGAGTTTTGACTACTGTATAACTGATATGTGAAATTACTGGTAACTGAACTACCGATACTGATTGACTGTGTCTGATAGTCCTGATTCTGTAGTGCTGAATTGAGTTGTAAACTAAAGATTGAAACTAAAACTGTGGGAGGTAATCATCTAACCGACATGCCCCAAATCTGAACTGATAGGGGTCTAATCTATAACCCCAATTGGAAGGATGCCAGTACCGTGCCACGGGGTAAGGACAAACTGAAGAGTAACCCTTATCTGACAGGTACTTTAATGAGAATGGTAGAACCCTCATCTGGTAGGTTAAAACACCTCATTAACCCTCAACTGATAGGTTTGATGTCTCAAACTATGCTGGCTACGTAGTTCTGGAATACAATGATTACTTCTAAGGATCACACCTTCTGCTGAATGGTGAGCCCCCATCCTTAGATTCACTCGGTGCTGAATCCTACTCCCAACTGAAAGACACTGAACTGAGTATACTGAACTGGACTGGATTGGACTGATACTGAGATTGCTGAGTTTTTCCTAAGTTCTGTAACTGACTAAATTCTACTGAGTTCTATAAAGGACTGAGAGTACTACTGATCATAAAATGACTAATACTTTTCTATAACTGACACTGGCTCTAAGTAACAGCTAGATTGTCGGGTATTAAATACCTCTAGGACTCGATAGCATGAAAAGTAAAGAAAAACATAATCTTGAACAACATAACAATGTTTACTTGGCCATAATTCATTCATAGAGGCATTTCATCAAACACTTGTGATGCATTAACTTGTACATGAATGAGGATTACATGTTAGCATGTTATAATGGCATTATTTCATTCGCATAGACAATTTATCAAACACATGGGAAGCATACTTGGTTCATTAAATCATAAACACTTAGGGTTAACATGGATACAACAATCAACTTGCAAATTCATGGATTATAACATGGGGATTACTCAATTCAACATACATGCTACACAACTTCATGGAATCTACCATTAATCATGGGTTGAAACTCAATAAATGTCAAAACATGAACACAATCTAATTTCATACATGTAAATCATGAATCATAATTCTTGAAGTTTTAAAAACGGATTCTTTGACTCTATGGGTGGAAGGGACCCATAGATAAACATCTAACATACCTTAATTCATGAGATTCTTGGAGTTCTTAGAGAGATTCTTGGGATCAACCTTGATTCTTGAAAGTTGGGGTTTGTTTTCTTGAGAGAGAACTACCTTTTGATTTTGAGAAAAAGTGAATAATGAAGGATTTTACACATTTTTAGGGCTTAAATCCCACCTCTGGGTGGAATAAAATCATGGAAAAGGATTGTTTTAACTCTAGGCACAACTTTAATTTTTCGTGAAATTTTCTCGATCTGTACCCTTGGCGCGACGCGGTGCTATCGTACCGTGTCACTGGAAAATAAAAACTAAGAAATTCCATGGTGGCGTGACGCGATGGTTTTGTGTTGCCACTTTGTTTATGAACTGGAAGTGCACCGCAACACGATGGAATCGCATTGGTACACTGAAAATTGATAATTGTGAAATGGATCTATGACGTAATGTGCCAATATCGTAGAGCAACACTGAAAATTGACAACTACTATTTTGACACACTCCGCGACGCGTTACTGGCCTGAATGACGATTTTAAATGACTAAAACTTAAAATCAATATAACTTCTTACCCGGTTGTCGGATTTTGGTGAATTTTATATTGTTGGAAAACTAATTGAACTTTCTATGCAATGGCAGGCTCTAATCTAAAAATTATTGAGTATTTTAAAATAATTATTTAGGATAACCCATGTACTAAGGGTTAATCTAGGCTAGGGAAATACAGGATACTACAATATCTCCCCCTTGGGAACATTCGTCCTCAAATATGGCTAGTTAAGCTGAGAGAGTACAAACAGTCTGAGCTTACATACTGAACTAGACATGCACAACTGAAGCATAACTACATGATTAGTATGATAGACTGAACTTTGATACTAAACATACATATCTGATGCATGATTACATAGCTAAAATAGATTTACAAAATACATGATTGATATGAGGATGATATGAGATGGTAACTGATACCAAGTTTGTAACGGTACTAAATATGGGACTAAGTAAGTTTAAGAAAGATTGTGGTGATGTACGAGACACCATCTAACTGAAGGACGACTGAATAACTTCAACACACTACTGAGACCTGAGGAACACATGGTATAAACTGAACTTTACGGACCATTTAGAGTGTAAAATGAGTCATGAGAACTGAGCATACTGGGAAACATGAATACATATGTCATGAACTGCATGACCTGAGTTTGGAATTTCTGAACTTATGGAACCTAATTCGTACCTAAGAGTGAATTAGAACTCCTTATACTAGGAACTGTAAGCATGCATAGTTTTCGATAATATGAACGAATATGATTTATGATCATAGAGTTGACACATAAGGCATGAGTACTGACATTATTGACATTACTACTAAAATCTAAAAGCCTGACTTGGTTACTTGTTCTACCATCTCCTTCTTGGGATACTATGTTCCTCGAGAATGCTGACTTGGCTGAGATATTATAGAAAAACATGAGATGATGCACGGGGAACCTACGAACTAAATCATGATTGAATATTTGGGATCTAAAACTAAGGCATAAATATGTAAATGGGAGATCTATAACATACTGGTGACCATTTTAGGAGAACTTTCTTAATCTCGTCTGGACTGAAGTGCATAAAACCTATTTAGGAATTGCCCACTTGTGGCAGTGGAAGTGGAACCTTGTTAATTTAGGAAATGTAATTGAGCTGAAGGACGACTATACTGACCCTGAGAACCTGACTGAGGACAATCTCCGACTCTTCGGCCTAGTTTGCCACACTCAAAACAAACATCACTGCCAGCTCTGTACACACCCTTATGATTCTTACCACACTCTCCATAAAACAGATTAGTACGACCATTGCTTATGCTAGCCTGAATCATCGGCACACTGGCTGAGGGCGGAGTTAGAACTGAAAACTTTGGATGAAACTAGGAACAGTTACCGCCTTCTGGCGTAAGCTGACTAAAATTAAAACTACCTATTCTATCCCTCTTATTCTCTCTCTTTTTTAAGATTCTGCTCCTCAATCTATTGAGCATGTACTATAAGCATAGATATATCCATATTTTTAATCAACATCACTGTTCTGCATTCCTTAACCACACTATCTGATACCCCAGATACAAACTTACTCATTCTAGACCTATTGTCTGCTACTACATGGGGAGCATATCTGGCTACCTGAGTAAACTTGAGGGAATACTCTTTTACACTCATACTACCTTGCTTGAGATTAATAAACTCAAACACTTTATCTTCTCTCAGATCTAAGGGAAAGAATATGTCTAGGAAAGCAGTAGCAAACTCTTCCCACTCTATGGGCTCTGTATCTATAACCCTGTCTACTTTCTACTGATTAAACCACATATGGGATACATCTTGTTGCTAATAGGCAGCTAACTCGGTACTTTCACTGAAATTCACTCCCATGATATTTGTGATTTTCTAAACCTGATCAAGAAACTCATATAGATTCTTTTCTGACTTAGATTCCATAAAGGAAGGAGGCTTCATTCGGGTGAAGTCTCAAATCTTGGTTGCAGCAGTATTGGTCACTGGGTTAGCCGAAACAACAGCTAGCCATTCATTAGGTTGTGACTGAATTGGCTAAAGTAGTGAATATAACTCTGAATTTGGCGTCAGAGATATGTTCATCCAGGGGATCTGTCTGAATGGGCTGAGGGGCTGACTGGTTTTCAGTTCTTCTTTCATTTGTCCTTTTGGGAGGCATGTTCTATAAACAAAAGGAAGAAGTGGATTAGACTGAGATATTAACTTAAGCTAATGCTCACTCATACGACATGAACACTAAAAGAAGGGAAACTTTTCCTAAATCATTCCATAGCCTTCTGTCGATAAGTGTGGTGCACTACACTCCCATGCACAAGACTTTATGCGATGTGTCTTTTTAGACTCCCTAGGACACAGTTGAACCTTAGGCTTTGATACTAAGTTTGTAATAACCCAAGACTACCCCTAGTCGTCACACGGTGCTTACGACCCCGAAGGACCACAAGATAACCTATGAATGATATATGTTGTGAGCACTGAACAATAATAATGTAATTAATGAGGAAAAAAATAGGCTGAAATTCTATAAGGTTCAAAACATCTAAAATACTGATAATGAATAACATCTAAAACTGAAAATCTAGTCTGAAAAGCCTCTAACTGAATTTATCTGAAAGTGGAGTTAATGGGACAATCCCCCAACTAACTCCATCTACTAAAATACTGCTAAGCTGAGGTACTGAAATAAAAGCATATCCTCAATAGATGATCACTCACTGCTAAATCTGCTACTGCTGGTTGAGTTTGGCTACGTGCGGTCAGGAACCTGAGCATCCAAACCTATGATATGAAATATGATAGCGTAGGAAAGTATGAGTCAGTATATGGGAATGTACTGGTATGCTAGATGAGGTAAGGCTGAATGAAAGGGTTCATATACATGAACAGTAACTTACAAAATAATATAGAGTAACTGAATATAAGAATACACGTATACTATAACTGAGTTGTCTGAAGATACGTACTTAGTTCAGAATACTGTATAACCGATATATGAAATTACTAATAACTGAATTATTTATACTGATTGACTGTGTCTGATAGTCCTGATTCTATAGAGCTAAACTGAATTCTAAATTAAAGACTAAAACTGAAACTGTGGGAGGTAATCATCTAACCGACATGCCCTAAATCTGAACTGATAGGGGTCCAATCTATAATCCCAATTAGATGGATGCCAGTACCATGCCACGGGTAAGGACAAACTAAAGAGTAACCCTCATCTAATAGGTACACTAACGAGAATGGTAGAACCCTCATCTGGCAGGTTAGAACACCTCATCAACCCTCAACTGATAGGTTTGATATCTCAAACTACGCTGGCTATGTAGTACTGGAATGCAAGGATTGCTTCTAAGGATCATACCCTCTGATGACTGGTGAACCCCCATCCTTGGGTTCGCTCAGTACTGAATCCTACTCCCAACTAAAAGACATTGAACTGACTATACTGAACTGGACTGGACTGATACTAAGATTGCTGAGTTTTTACTAAGTTTTGTAACTGACTAAATTCTACTAATTTCTATAAAGGACTGAGAGCACTACTGATCATAAAATAACTGACACTATTCTATAACTGACATTAGCTCTAAGTAACAGCTAGATTGTTGGGTATTAAATACCCCCAAAACTCAATAGCATGAAAAGTAAAGAAAAGCATAATCTTGAATAACATAACAATATTCACTTGGTCATAATTCATTCATCGAGGCTTTTCAACAAACACTTGTGATGCATTAACTTGTACATGAATGAGGATTACATGTTATCATGCTATAATGGCATTATTTCATTCTCATAGAAAATTTATCAAACACATGGGAAGCATACTTGGTTCATCAAATCATAAACACTTATGGTTAACATGGATACAACAATTAACTTGCAAATTCATGGATTATAACATCGGGATTACTTAATTCAACATACATGCTATACACTTCATGGAATCTACCATTAATCATGGGTTGAAACTCAATAAATGCCAAAACATGAACACAATCCAATTTCATATATGTAAATCATGAATCATAATTCTTGAAGTTTTAAAAATAGATTCTTTGACTCTATGGGTGGAAGGGACCTGTAGATGAACATCTAACATACCTTAATTCGTAAGATTCTTGGAGTTCTTGGAGAGATTCTTGGGATTGACCTTGATTCTTGAGAGCTAGGGTTTGTTTTCTTGAGAGAGAACTATCTTTTGATTTTAAGAAAAAGTGAATAATGAAGGGTTTTATACATTTTTAGAGTTTAAATCCCACATTTGGGTAAAATAAAATTATGGAAAAAGACTGCTTTAACCCTGGGCACAACTTTAATTTTTCATGAAATTTTCTTGATCTAGACCTATGGCGCAATGTGGCGCTATCGCGCTGTGTCACTGGAAAATGACAACTAGGAAATTGCATGGTGGCGCGACGTGGTGGTATTGTGCTGCCACTTTGTTTGTGAACTGGAAGTGCACCGCGACGCGGTGGAATCACGTTGGTACACTGAAAATTGACAATGATGAACAGAGTCTATGGTGCGACGTACCAATATTGCAGAGCAACACTGGAAATTGACAACTGCTATTTTGACACACTCCACGATGCGCTACTGGCTTGAATGACGATGTTTAACTACTGAAACTTAAAATCGCCATAACTTCTTACCCGATTGTTGGATTTAGGCAAATTTTATATCGTTGGAAAGCTAATTGAATTTCCTACGCATGCCAGGCTCTAATTTGAAAACTACTGAGTATTTCAAAAAATTTATTTCGGATAACCCATGTACTGAGGGTTAATCTAGGCTAGGTAAATACGGGGTATTACAAAAAGCTTCCTCCTCTGTTCCTCTTAATTCTAATATATCAGAATAAAATCTTTCTCAAGACTCTTCCAAATCGTCTCACTCTCTTTTGAGTAAGGTCCTTTTCAATTTAATGAATCTAAAAGTTTGAAGAAAAAGGTAAATGTACCGATCCAAACCATTTTCATATGTAAAAAAGCTCAAAAAATATTTTTTAATAAATAATAAGCTCAAAATAGACCATTCTATTTGGGGAGAAAATTGAAGCCTAATAAAATTGGCCAAGAGGCCCAATAATTGTCTAGTAACCGATACAATAGTTAGATAACCTCTACATCGGTAAAAGATAGTGTGACACCTGAGGAATTTTTAAAACCCCTATTTTTTTTATTTTCCTAGGTCGCCCCCTTCCTCCAAAAATACTCTGCGAAATCCTAAATCCCCAACCATGAGATTTCAAAGCTAAGCCCAAGGTTCATGAGAGAGGTTTCAAGGCACACTCGAAGGTAACCATAAATAGTTTTACGTGTAGCACACGCATGATAACTCACTCATCTCCGTATCAGTATGTTTTGTCTTGGAGGTAAGCTAAGATTTATTTTGTAGCAACTAGACTTGGTATACATGCATGTACATTAATAATAATATTGGGTAGTACTGTCCAAAATTGAACCATAACCGATAACCCAACCAAATTTAACTTATTGTTAATGAGTTATCGAATTAACGGTTGGTGAATGGATTAAAAATTTATAGTTAATGGCTTATTGGTGTTGGGGCGGATTACTCAATTTTTGTATCGCATAAACCATTAACGTATTAAGAATTGTCATACTTACATTTTTACCCTTAGATATTATATCTCTTGTAAACCTAAAATCTAAGGCCTCATTCATTATTCCATTCACTTTTTAGCGTACGAAATAGTAAGCCACTTCTTGTGACTTATAATCATAAAGTATAGTTGGTTCCTATAACATAAAGAAATATGAAATTCATTCTTAACTCAAAATACAAATTATTCTTTGTAATATGAAGGCCACAACAAAAATGAAATGATCCCAAATTGTCCTTCACAAAGTTTGATATAAAACTAAAACGTTTCACATCATATCAAATTATTGATTATTCTATCGACCTAGTAATTAAAAAATATTTCTACATACATTTTAGTCTAAAAGAAAATTCTCATTTTATTTTATGTTATAACCTGTTACAAAAAGTTTAAGAAAAATTCTGAAGAAGACTAAAAAATTGATAAATAAATGACTGATAGTATATACAAACAACTTAGCAAAAAAATATAGGAAATATGAATAATTTCCTTATATTTCCTTCTCTTAGATTTATCCGATACACCACCCAATAATTATCTATTAATTACTAATCAGATATTGAACCAACCGTTATCTTATTGGTTGGTGATGTACCTAGTTTTGACGGTACACTTTTACCTTCTAGGAGGGATAATTGCATGTTTTCTAGCAACTATTGGTGTTATTTAATGTGTTTTGTGCTTGTTCTCAGGAATTAAACTCAAATAATGGAAATAACAAATATGTAAACTAAAGAGAACTGCGATAAGGATACCAACAGACTGTTGGTTCCTTGACGAACCATCAGACCACCTGTCACCATAAGGCAGAAATAGGATGAAACTGGAATAGAGCGATGGGTCGATTGATGGGTCATTGAGACCGCGATGGGTCATCAACCAACCATCCCAACCAACCAAAACCAAGGAAAATTATGTGGCATTTGATGAGAGGGTCAATAGGCCACCATACCAATGACGAACCATCACCAGAGCCATCAGGAACTCCTTTGTGCAGATCATCTCTAAATAGTCAGTGATGGTTTAGCCGACAAAATATCGCTCTACTAATTGATCGTTTGGCAAATCATCAGTTCTGATGTGGCATCTCCATTTTAAATTTCAAAACCCAACCTTGTTGGAGCCTATAAATACCTAACTTAGGGTTAGAATAGGCATCTTTTGACTATTGTGAAATTTGTAACGTAAGTTTGTCTGAGAAACACGTTTAGAGCTGAAGAACACATTGCTTAACTTTTGAATTTGAATTGGGAATTCTAATTTATTTTGATGGTAAGTTAAATCTGTAATTTTATGAAATTAATCTTTTCTTCTATTTTCTAATCATGTATGGATAAATCTCCATAACTAGGGTTATAGAAGCGTTATTGAAATCTCAATTATAGGTTTTATTATACAGAGTTTATATTGACATTGTGATTTTATCATATTCTATTTATTTTAATGGTTTTTCATGGTTGCAAACTTGAGAGTGTGATCTAAAACATAACTTGCTTGAACAGAATAGTGATAAGAAATTATAGTTCTTACCTCTAATTTATAGATTGATGCCTTAACCAAATTTATCTCTTGGAGAATTTATTACAATATTATGTTATCACTTTAATGTTTGAGGAAATAAAGTGAATTCATCTTTGAAGGTTGGGAAACACTTGGATGGAAATTTTATGTAACTTTCTCTATAATCATAAGTGTTAATATGAGCTTATATAACCAATAGCCTTGACAGAATTGAAGCACCATGGTAAACATAACCCTAATTTACTATTTCTAAATTGTTAACACATTATAAGGAAGACGTTGGTTATTACTAAACTGAAATTACTCAATTAATATTTCAACCCAAAACCCCAACTCAATGGAAACTTATGATTAGAAGTCTATTAATCTACATACAACTTAATTAGCACCTTATTCCCTATGGGATTCAAGACCAACCTTTGTTGGGTTATATATTTGGCAATGACCAGTTACACTCTTCTTGGGGAGTTGTAGTTTGGGTGTATCAAATTTTGCCACCATTGATGGAGAATACAATTTTCAACAAAGTTTATGTGCATTAACCGACTCTTAGTCAAGTTTCCTAATTTTACTTTTATTTATTATTTTTGTGTGCAGGATATTGATTGTGCATTCCACAAACTCATCAATCAGGCGAAACTCTTGTACCTTATGATCCTAAACTTCAAAGAACTTTGAGAAGAGATATAGAAGAACAGCAAAAGGCAAAAAGGTTGGTTGCACTAGTTGTTGCCCAATTAAACCAACAGGACGTTGATGTACCTGATCATGTGCACTATAAGGATCATGAGGATCTAGGAGATGATGATTTGGTTGATGCAATTAATATGCGACATATGAATAATGTTGTGCTAGACAACCAGAATTAGCAAGTACGAGGCAGAGAACACCAACAGCCTACGGTGCAATTTTCCCTGGATGATGATAATGCTGATTTAGATAGAGTTGGTGCTACCGGAGAAATAATGCTACCCACATTGGCCACTCGGGGTGAAGTTCAACATTACTAGCACAATGATTCAATTGATCAACTTGAAAGGTTTGTTTGCTGGACTACCCAACTATGATTCTAACATGCACTTGGTAAATTTTTTCAATATTTGTAAGTCATTCGACTATCGTAGATTAGGTCAAAATGTGCTTTATTATATCTGGAGAGGAAACTCTATGGGGAGGACCCATCTTCATAAATTGACCAACCCTTGTGGCCTCAGTAGAAAAAGCACTAGTCGCACCTTGCTCAGTTTGAGTAGCAACCAATTAGGCAATAACATGAATAGACTAACAAAATTATACGTTCATCACGTTACCCTGATGGACCTGAGGAGAACTAGCCAAAATAGGAGGAATTCCAGCACTATCAGGAATAGGACCATGAGATCAAAGATGTACTCCAAACGTGGGACGTACCCTTTCAGCATTATCCCCAAATGGGATGGAAGAATTTTCTTGTGTTCCAGTTTTATGAGGCATAATCTGAAAGACGAACAAATAATGATTAGAGGATATTCAAGGATTGAGAACTCAAGCTTGAATATAGAACACCAAGAAAGTGAAACATTCCTAAATGTCTTGTAGCCTCTCTCTGATGAGTGTGGCATGCTTCACATCCCTAAAAGAAACTCTACTCGAAATGGCTTTGTGGACTTCTTAGTTGACCATAAACATAGGCTTAAATACTAACTTGACACAACACGACCTCGGTCTTCATAGTAATAGGTATCCCAATTCCAACTAGGACTAGAGGCCTCCCCCTGTTACCCAACCCAACCACCTATGTCCAACCTTAGATGGGCTGAATTTCGAACATATAATAATATAAAATTATTGTTCTCATTAAGAATCTGGGATAGGGTCACATCTGTGACCAACCCAACCAAGTACAAACCAATCCATAGACCATAAAACAAAGGGAATACAAAAACATAATACGATAATTAATCCCAAAATATAATATAATGGAACAGTGAGAAATAATCTTCGATGATTCCATCCTCGATATCAATACCAATGCTAAGGCTGACACCTCTACTGATCCCTCCCACAACAACCCCCAGAAGTACCACAAAGCCTCTATCTAAAAGAGTAAACAAGTCCGGTTGGGACATGTCCCCAACCATGGCCAAAACCAATATCCAAAATGAAAGAAAATGTCTAAAGAAATCCATAACATAAAATGATGTCTTTCAAAAGGATGGAAGATCACCAATTTAGTCTAAATGTTGATATCGAATCTATATGCTAAATAGGATATTAGAATGGTCAGTATTTATATTGCGTGGGTATACAGCCGCAGTAGATGGGGTAAGCGAGTGATTGCTAGCATAAATCTCAAGATAAGGATAAAATAATGTCAGTCATAAAACAAAGTAAAACCATCTATAATGCATACAACCAAACATATATAAGTGCTGGGAAAGGGGATCGGGTTTAGCATGAACTTAAAACCTTTACTTGGGTTGTGCAACTTTGTCATCCTAACCACCTACGAGTCATATGGGTTCAGCTCCCCCTGCTAAAACAGCCTCAATGCGTGTAGCCATACAACCAGGGAATATTCCATGGGATGAATAGTACATCCCTCAATATAAAATAAGACACTTGCACATGGTCATCAAGACCCCTTTATCGGCAAATATGAGTTTTCAGTTTTGGTCCTCCCGGGACCACCACCTTCCATGGCTTAGCTACACACCCGGCCATTAATGACCAATTAAAACCATATCCAACAATCTATTTACCATTTATTAACCAAGTCCAATATTGGTGGTATCATCATACCACCCCTTACTTGTAAGCAATATCTATAGCCAAACTATTTAGGTTAAGGGGACCTTAGGTGCCTTTCCATATACTATATTAAATCCACTTGGAGACTTGATGTTCTCAACAAGCATAAACATTTATCCTTTAGCCCTTTCAAACCATTTAAGCTATGTAAAAATCCTTTATCAAGTTTAAAATATGCAAGAGTTCTATTAAAAGAAGTCAATGCAATGAACATATCCTTATAAGCATTTTATCAAACACCTTGGGGGCATAATATAACAAAAATCAATTTCAAGGACCATTAATCCATTACCATGCAATCCAATTGTCCAAAACCACCCTTAATGCATATAAAATCATAATCTAAACCATAGGAAAAACCATAGCCAAGCATTTAATATCAAAACTCCCAATAATAGTTGAAAACTATAGTCATGAAATAGTAAAATCATGAAATCAATAATATAAACCATGCCTTTAGTTGAAATTATAATGAAGAAAGAGAATCACACCTTATACCAAAGAATTGATGAAAAGAATTCACCAATATAAGCCCGAAAGCAATCTATAAAATGAAACCCTAGCCTTCTTGCCCCAAAATCCCTTGAAAGAATTATGAGATGTTATGGAATAGTTTCTAAGTATTAATGAATAGAATAATAGGGTAAATAACCTTCTAAATATATTATAAGTCATGGATCCTAATAGGGAAAGTAGGGAAATATACAGAATACCTCTACTTAAATCCCTTTAAAATCTGTCATAGGAATATGTCTGACCCTTACAAGTCGTACCCCCTATAAGATTGGTATCCACCACTCATATCCAAGCCTTAACCCTTATATCAAACACTATCTAGTATATGACTTATCCAATCAAGTCGTAACCGCAGCATATGATTTGTACCCATAACCCATATCCCTAGCAGAGTAAAATACCGAGAGGATCAAACACTGTCCACCATATGAGACCCTACAATGACTCATACCAAACCCTTACGACTCACTTCTCTAAGTCGTACCCATTCTAGTGAGCAAAACCATCCTACTAACTAACACTATTCAACATACGATAGGACCATACCACTCTTACCCCAGCATATGGCTCATACCCATGAGTCATATTGGGTTCAGAGAATGGATTTCCATGAAATTTTCTAAGGGTCAAAAACTAAGATTTTCTAGCTTTCCAGAGCTTAGAAAATTAGATAGTGAGTACAAAAGTATTCAATTTAATAGGGTTACAGTGTCGGCGTTGATTGCCATATTATCGTGATTAATGTTTTCCCTAGTTAGAAGGTAATGTAAAATCTTAAGGTTGGAGTACAGTTAGAAAAAAAGTTTAATAATGTAAACTCGGGTGATAGACGCCAAATTGGGGTACTTGGTAAGTTATGGTTTTGAAATCTATGTGAGGACTAAGTTTACCAAAAAAAAATGAATTCAATGGTTGATGTAACAGTAGACTTGATTGAATCATGATTGATTGTGGTCTAACACTTGTAATTATCTTTTGCATGAATTATAATTTATTTAGTTCTTGAACATAATCGTATGCATTGTGTTGAGATTTTAAGATAATGGGTCACGTGCCACACTATTACGATATGATATGATGAGAGATTAAGTCGGGTACCACGCCGGTATAATATGATATGATGTGATAACAGATCGAGTACCATACTTTTATGTTATGATGTTGATGAAAAGGATGAGTAGAGAAAGAGATGATATACACATTTTGCATACATGCATCCTTGTATATGATTTAAATGTATTTATATTTTATTTGCCTTCATATATTTACTTATTGTGGTGATTTATGAAAGATTGTATGAATGCATAGGGGTCCCTTGGGAGGATTGGGTATGGTATAATATGATCATAAAACTTATGATAATTATGGGATATGGTAATATAGTGTCTTTTAATTGTAAGAACTGAGAGGACGTGGGAGGATGTAAGATTTAAGGATTGTACATATACAAAGTATAATTCAAAAGATAAAGATGCTAAATGATGTGTTGAGAATTTTATAGTTAGTAAGTTAGAACAAAAATTTTATTTATTGATATGATTTTCCCATATTTATATTGATGTTATTTGTTTCTCAACTTGTTCAACTGATGATGCTTACCATTATGTGTGATTACACTGATTCTACACTAACTATAGTACTGAAGGGTATAGCTATGGTGCAGGTCAGTTGGAGTTTCTATAACAGAGATACCAATAACTCAATAACAATTCCTACCATCTCTATCCTTTGTGGATGTTGCATTATGGATATATCTATTTCTTATCTAGTGCTCTTACACTATTTTAGACTAGGTTTTGGGGAGTCACCTATAGTTATTTTCTGCATTTACTTTTCATATTTGATGTATTGAAACAAGCTTAGGAAAGATTTAAATGAGTAATCGTATTTTAACTTAGCATAAATTTTAAAGGTGAATATTATTATAATTAAGTCTACATTGTAATAACTTTTGTATTTCATTGAATAGTAGGATTATCAGGGTTCTCCTATCTAAGGTAAGTTTAGGTAGGTACCCAACACGATCTGATGGGTTGGGTCGTGATAAAGATAATATAAGAACCTAGGTTACTGGTCTTCCAGTACAAGACCAAATGTCAAGTAGATTTCTATTGATTGGTGTGTTGACATCCACATCAAATCTTTAAGAAGCTACAATGCATCTAAAAATTTATCTCACTTTCTTCTAATCTATCGTACCATATCAATGTCGTATCCCCGGATTAAGTTTAACTGGTATATAATCGATCATAAATGGTATCTAAATAATTACAATTGGGACTAGGTTGTACCAATTAGTATATTTTAATGTGAAAAGGTCAGAACAAAATAATAATATAAGTCAGTAAGGCCCTAAGAAATGGATTGTGATATGTATTTGATATGGTGTTAATTAATTGTGATGAGCCAATAATGTGTTAAATATGTGTTAGGTGTATGGTTGTTGATGGTGGTATAGGTTAAGTTATGATTTTTAACTCTCGAGTATGATTTTTGAGTGTGTGTGCATAGATGATGAGTAGCTAATTAAACCGGTAGACGTAAGGTCCAGGTGAGTTCCTAAAAGTGTTTTCAATTTTATGACTTGAGCCAAGGATCATCTTTACGAGATTTGGAGTACTACTTGCTTTCTTTCCGATCTTGTATAAACCACCTGAATGCGTTGTTGTTGGCAGAATACTTTAGAGGATAGCAAGTTGATTGGATAAGAAAATTGAAGAAGTGCAGCACTAAATAATTTCATAGAAAAAAATTATTAGTCAAAGTTAATATAACTGCAAATCCAATTTACCTTAAAAATAATGAGAAATTATGACGTTACTTAAACAGGCATAAAAAGAGTTTTGTAGAAAAAGAACCAAAGATTAGGTAGGGGGAAAATTCAAAGTGGAGCTACTAGAGGTTACCACTGTAGCGAATTATTTACCGCTGCTACAGCACCAGGTAGAATCCCGCCAACTGCATTCTCTATTTTTACTGTTTTTCAGTTGTCATAAGAGAACCCTGTTTTCAAAGCAAGATAGTGATAAAAATTATCCAAAATGCATTATGAGATAAGATAATTATTATTAAAGGGACGGGAAGGAAAAATGACTGAAAGTTTGGAAAATAAGAAAAGTAATATTTTTTTAAGTGGTACTGATATAATTTCGAGAGTCAATCAAATATCACGATTGAAGTAGAAAAAACGGCACATCTTAAATGACTCATAATAACTAATTAAAAATGATATAGTAAAATTGCTATAAAAAATATCTGTAATTTTTTTTTAAGTAGGTCTCATATAAGGTGTCAAATTAATTTACAATATCAAGAGTTAATTTATCATTTTATGTTTAATTTACCTTTTCTATTAAATATTATTAATCTTTTAATACTTATATGATTTATAATAATTACTTAGGGGTGATATAGTAAAATTATGGTTGAAGTAGCTGAAGCAGACATGTCATAAATATCTATTTTACCTTTTTAAAAAAATTAAATTTCATTAATTTTTTAATACGTAAATTTCATATAATAATTAATTAGGGGTGACATAGTAAAATTTCAGAGCAAGCAATCACCTGGAAGCAGACATGAAAACCACCAGTTGCCTGCTTCCAACAGCCGCTACTCACACTTATATATAGTACTAGATATATAAGTTATTCTTTTTGTACCATTTTACGTGATACAGATAAAATTTTAAAAGTTAGTAAATATATATATATATATATATATCTTTTATTATTTAGTTATTGTTATTTGTGTTAATTTCTATGTAATTTTCAATAATATATGTTAATCCTCTCCTTCAATTTCTAATTTATGTGACTAATTTCTAATTTGTTATTTGAAGAGTCAATTAAATTTTTATATATTTTGTTAGCTATTTTATATTGTTAATTATTATAATTTATAGTATCTTTATTTATTTTTAAATAATATTTATTATATTTAATAATAACGTATAGAACCAACATGTGTGCTTACCATCCAGACCTTTTGTATATGTCAATTTTCTCATTTTTTTTCTCTATGCATTAAAGTCATTGCAAACACCCACTGGCCTACCACTTTTTGCTATCTAAAGGGAGTTTCGATTCCGCAGAACCTATAGGAGCAATAGACGGAATTGGTACCATTTCGATGTGTTTCAATTCTTTCGAACAAGAGAGGTTTGATGCTTTTGAATCCATTATATTAATTCCACTTCCTACTCGCGGTATGCTCTTTATGATCTCGGCTTATGATTCAATTGCCATGTATTTAGCTATTGAGCCTCAAAGTTTATGTTTTTAGTCAGGAGCTCGCTTTCAATCTCTAAGAGCCGATTCGATGGCATCTTCTCTTATGATCTTTCTAGTTAGCACGTAGTGGGAATAGTCCCTCATCAACACGGGAAGAGAGCTTCAAGCAAAAAGGGCTTGTGTTCCTTATCAGAGAGGGGCCCGCGGGGCTTATTTATTGAAAAAGGGGGTGCTCTGATAGTAAGTGACCAGGAGGGTATTTCGAAAGAAAGCCTCGATTGAATGTTAACAGATATGTTGTTCTCTCAGTTCTATCTCCTTCCAGGGTTCTGTTAACACGAGGGGTTTTAAACGTCGCATTTCAGCTTCCAGACACCGCTCTCTCATTGGGATTGGGAAGGGTCGAGACTTTTTCTGAGTTGTGAATCTCCTCGGTACTTGAACTTGATTCTTTAAAGCCGGGAACTCTATGGATCAGTTGTTTCAGTCTTCCAGGAACGGTTCACAACTGGAGCCTCAAAGAAATCTCAAACATTTCCAAGACGAGCTTCGCCTGGAAACATTTGAAGATCTGTCTCCCTTCGGACTTTCTTGGCCAGCAACTCATTGAGAATCGCGGGGACGTCAGAATCAGGGAAAGGATAGGCGTTCGCTTCTAACTCCTTCAAAGTTGGCTGGCTTTTCTCTTCTCTCGCCGTCGGGCATTGTTCAGGAAACGAGCAAGGTCAGATGGTCCCTCATGCGATCCTGCTGCAAAACGTCAGCAAATCGATCCTGCTAATGAGGTTATGAGTGAGTCGGGTGCCCCTTCTCCAAGAGCCGCCGATTGTTGAGAATGATCCCCAACCCTCTTATGCACAACCCGGAACACCGGACTCTCAGGACTTGTCTGACATAGTCCAACTAGGCAGCCCGGACGCCTCAGTTCGGGCCGAAGAAGCAATGTCACTCGATCATTATCAAACTCACTGCAATCTTTTAAATATTTTTACACAAATGTCGAGTTGTCTTGTTAATTCATTCATATATATCCACAGCTAAAATATCGAAATATGCATTACAAAAATAAAAAGATATATATAATGGTAGTATTACAATTATTAATTAAAAGCTGAGAAGAGTATTCCTGCACAATGGATTCTAAGAAGAGTAGAGTATATGGAGTCCATATCACTACCTCAAAGATGAGTTAAAGATGTTTTTTTGATAGACAGATCTCAGACTTAGGATAAAAACAATCTAGAAAAAAACGTAACATAAAACAACTAAATAAAATAAATAAAAAGAAAGGACAACAAACCGTAGAAGAACTCCTCTAACTATCGTTTGGTAGGATGCATTAGAAAAAATAATGCATGCACTAATTTTATGTATTATTAATATCTTATTTGATACACTTTTTCAACTTATGTATAACTAATGAAAACATTAGTAATATATTCTATTGTTTATTATGCTATGCATAACTAATACACGAAAAACTTTTGGTATTAGCCATGCAATGAACTTTAATACATGTATTAGTATGGGTAAAGACCCAACAACCTCTCAAAACTTCTTCTCACATTATTTTCATTATATTTTTGTAGGATATTTTTATAAATAATTTTTTTATTTAAAAATATATAATACAAGTTATTTAAAAGATTGTTTTTTTCTATTTTATCCCTAACATTAATTGTTTTTTTTCAAATTATTTTCAAATACAATATAAGCATCATTTAATAAGGATACTATGATAAGATAGTTTTGTTATTAATTATTTTTTAATAGGTATGCTAACTCAAAATGTGATAAATAAAAGTGAATTAAAAATGTGACAAGTAAAAGCCAACGAAGGGAGTATTATTCTTATACACTGTGCCTGCCAAACGACTCCTACAACTTCAACACTATATCATTATCATCTAATGTTCTTTTACGAACACAAGTACAAAGAATCAAATGCCAACTTCACTTTCTCCCATTTACTCACCATTTTTCTTCATCTAATATTCTTTTAGGAGCATAAGTACAAAGATTCAAGGCTAAATACATATGCAGGCCTCTTAACTATTCGACTTTCATTATATAGGCACTTCAATTAGGTCAGGTACCTATTGAATCCTCTACTCCTTCACAAAATATTTCAATTGAGCACAATTGTTGACATGGCGCTGACATGGCGTGGCATGTGTAATAGACTCTCCATTTAGGAGAGTGAGAGACCATAATTAATAAAAAAAATTAAACATAAAATCTCAACCAATTAAAAAAGATATTTTAATGAAATAAAAAGAAAAATAAAGCATCATCTTCTTCTCCATAACTTACCATTTTCCACTTTTTTTACATACAAAAAATAACATCATCTTCTTCTCCATAACTCGCTATTTTATGTATGTAAAAAAAATACAAAATACTATTTTCCGTATTCTCCATTAACTCACCATTTTCCATTTTTTTTACATACAAAGAATTCTTTCACAATGCCACACACAAATTACACACATACTCCCCCAATTTTCCGTATCCTATAAAAGTAGAAATCATCATACTCGACAGAGATTTTCCTACTGAAACGAATTGGTCACATTATGAATTTGACAAAAATATCATTAAGGAGAGAACCGAAAAGACTCCGCCGCTTACTGGAGAAGTCAATTTCACGATGTGTGACGGTGTTGTCACAGTTGGGAAAATTGAATTTACTGATAATTCGAGCCATTACGGAAGCCATTACTGAAGCACGTACGGAAGCCAGTTTGGTTCAAATTGGGAATAATCAAAACACTGTTCAAATTACGAAAGCTATTATTGAAGGTTTTATTGTTAAAAATCACCGCGGATAAGTGAAAGAAGAAGAAGATACCACTTTTTTTTTTACTCTTTTGTGCTAAAATTTTGAAGAAAGAAGTGTTTAGAAGGGAAAAAGAAGAAGATATCATTTTTTTTTCATACTTATTTATGCTCAAATATGGAGAAAGGGGTGTTTGGAAGGGAAAAATAAGAAGATACTATTTATTTTTTTATTTGTCAGTGCTAAAAAATGCAGAATATATATTTTGTTTTTGTTGTCTGCTCAAAAATGGAGAAAGTAAGTTTTGAATGGAAGAGAGAGGGGGGAGGGCAGATCGGGTAAGTGCATTTGCGGGTGGGGGGGGGGGGGAATTAATGATTTTGTTTTAAAATCTATATTTAATTATATTAGAAAATTATTTTTATAATCATTTTAAGTCAAAATGTCACGTGTCGTTACTTAATTCGTTACTTTGCCACATCATCAGCGTGTGTATTACACGCATTTTATATTTTTTGCCATGTCGGCAAATTGGGCTCAATTGAAATAATTTGTGAATGAGTAAAGGGTTCAATAGGTACCTTGCTTAATTGGGGTGCCTATATGGAAAAAGTAAAATAGTTCAGGGGCATGTATATGTATTCCGTCAAGATTCAAATTCCAATTTCACTTTTCCTCATTTACTCACCATTTTTCTAAGGAAAAATTTCAAACAACCTCTTATCAAAAAACCCAAGAACCAAAAAACCTTTAATGGATTTTAACCAAAACAAAAAAACAAACAAAAAATCTCCCTTTTTTCACTTCCTTAGATTTTTTTTTCTTTACTAGTTCTGTTAAAAAGACTATCTTTTTCAATATTTTTTCAAGAACATTGTTTATGGCCAGTGTTTAAGTGGTTGAAATTGTGGTGAAATAAAAACAAATGTCCTTTAGAATAGGGTTTGTGGTGGTTGAAATTGCTGGAGAAATGACAAAAATGCCCTTTCACTAAAGGTGCAAGACAATCTTGCTTTAGTGCTCTTATAGGGTTTGAGATCTACCCTTTCTCTTCTTCTCCACCATTATGTCATCATTCTCGTCATCAAATGGAGTTTTACGGTGGTGGAATCTTGAAATGAGGTTTTATGGCGGTTGAAATTGCAACAAAATGACACAAATCTCCTTTATATTGGGGTTTTATGGTGGTTTAATTTGTCATCATTGCAATTCAGGTTTGAAGCCATGGCGGATGGGTTGTATTCTTCACCCTAATTATTTATGTGAGCTTCATATTCAGAATTTTTGTTTTCATCAACATCTACTACATCACCATCACTGTCTATGCCGGCGTTGTCAGCATTGAATTCTAAAGCGGTTTTTGTGGGGGCTAAGATTGTTGTGAAAAAACATAAATATCCCTTGAGGAATTATGCGGTGACCAAAATAGTGAAATGAAAAAATTTCCCTTGGCCTAAGCTGGCAGGACATAGTGTCCTACCTGCTTTAAGCCACTTTTATATATATAAATATATATATATATATATATATATATATATATATATATATTATTGTATTGATATTTTATCTCTTACAATCTTATTTCATGATTAATTTTTGTATTTATTATACCTTTCACCAATTAACCCATTAATTACCATTTTGGGCAATGATTTGGCTTATCTACTGGTGGATTAAAGTAGGTTCCACCATGACTCACAAAATTTGATCGTGATAGTACTGCCACCATTCTTAGTCACTACAGTGGTAAACCATTTCTCGACCCAGCTTTGTCTTGACTCTCAATGCTCTAAGAAAATATAATATATTTAGGTGATTGTCCCAATAATTAAGTGTGAGATCCTTCGCGAGAAAAAATATGAGAATAGTCGTCAGGCCTAGATTAGGCAATGTGTTAATGGTCTCCTAGTAAAAAGCATGGTTAACTAGCATGTGTTAGGCAACTCTCTTAATTGTTGGTTATGGTTAAGAACCTATCTAGTGCTAGTGCAAGTATTCCATCCCCACTTTCAAGGTCGTTAAGGGACGAACAATGGGTAAATTGGTATCTAATGTAATAACTCAAACCATCATTGTGTGTGAAGATTCCCAAAAAAAAATATAATAAATAATAGGCTTGAAATAGATTTAGAAAAATTCTAATTGGGGAGAAAATCAAGGCCTATGGTAATTGGGCCAAGAGGCCAATAAGTTGTTAGTTCGACTACTTATAATCATTACAATGATCAAATAACTGAGATAGTGGTAAAAGCTCCATTTCAGTGGTTAAAGATAGGGTGCCAGCCAAGGAACTTCAAAACCTATCTTTATTTTTATTTCCCTAGTTTCCCCTTCCTCCAAATATACTCCGAAAAATCCTAACTCCCCAACCATAAGATTTTACAAGTCAAGGTTCATGAGAGCGATTTTGAGGCACACCTAGAGGAAACCCAATATAAGAATACATTGAGCACATGATCTTGCGCATATTTATACACCCAAATACTATATTTTACCCATAATTTTGCTAAGTTTAGAGAAAAAATTATCTTGTCCAAGTGTGTTTAGCTATACTTTTGATGCAAATGAGCTAACCTAAATATTAGCACTATTTCAGGAGTGAATACGGTATTCCAACGACCCAAAATGACAAAGGATTACAAAAGACAAGCTTAATTGGAAAAAATGTAAGCAAACATATATTTCTATCAAATTTATGCACCACACCCCTTGGGGTTGTGCGATGGGCATGTGTCGCACCCTTTGGGGTCGTGTGTTAGGCCATGCGGTGCAAAGGCCCTCCAATTGTCAGTTAGTCTTTCAATTCAAGAATTGTCCAAGGGCGTACATCTAAAAATACCCCAGGCACGTTTATGAGAAGGGTTTACATTATTTTAAAGGATATTAGAGAGGCTAAGGATTTTCATTAGGGTTTATCTTCCATAAACTATACTACTTACCTTTAGTATGAATAACTTTATCATTGTAAGGTTATTTCCAGCTATGAGTGGCTAAAAACTCTTGTTCTGGGGTTGAGGTCGAATGCATGCTTGTATGTTATACTTTTGAATTGGTTTAACATTGAATTTATTAAAATGGTTGTTCTTACACTTTTGATTTTACTATTTTAATACTTGTACATCATTAAGATACATCTATAATCCTTGTGTGAACCTGAAAGGAAAATCATTAGGATAGAACGTAGAGTTTAAGGGATGAGTTCTCATCTTTATTAAAAGTAAAGATTTGATTCGCGTCTAGGATAGGAATATACTTAGAATTTATTGTTTGGTTCAAATATAGGATGATAACTTAATGCATATAAATTAGAGTATTGCATCTCCACTCAACGATGTAGTTGCAATATCCTTTTAGATAGACGATTAGAGGCTCAGAAGACCATAATCATACTGTTAACCCTATGAATCGACAACCGAATAAACTATATAACCAAATAAAGAGTAAAGGCATATATGACTACAACAAGCGCCTTGGCGCTGGAATTCTCCCTCTATATTATTTAGAATCTTTCTCAAATTGTGATTGTCATATTTCATCATTTTTGCATACTATTGGTTTGTTAGAATTTCACAAATTATCTTGGTATATAGAAAAACCTGTCTAAAATATTATTAGAGATTTAGTTAAGTGAATTGATAATCTTATATTCCCAGTGGGTTTGATTTTCGGCTCTCAAAGAGTCACTATATTACTTGTTAGACCACGTACACTTGCGTGTGCAGTAGAATGCAATAAGTTTTTGGTGTCGTTGCCGGATACTTAAGTAATTAGTAATTTATTGGGTTTTATGTTCATTAATAATATTATATAATTGTTGACAACTTGATCTTAGCAATTGATTCTGCAGGTTTTAATTATTCCTCAAGCTAGAAAGAGAATTAGTTGAACGATATCTGGAGCCTGAACAAGCATTCCATCAGCTGCAAAGAGTAGCAACCCTTCAATATCCAATTCAACAATTTTAGCTGGCTGATCTGGTAGTAATTATTCCTATAATGGAAGTAACTAGGCCAGTTCAAGAGGTGGAAATCCCACTCGCTAATAATTTCACCTCTAGTATTCTCAAATTGGATATAGGAGGTCGATTTAAGCTCAAGCAAAATTTGGTGCAGCTATTGCACACTAGCGGACAATTTATAGGCCTATCTCATGAGGATCCACAGCAGCACTTGTAGAATTTTCTTGAGATTAGTGACACATACATTCCCATAGGAGTCTCATATAACTACGTGAGCCTCATCCTTTTCTTTTTTATCTGTTAGAAAAAGCAAAGAGGTGGTTGAAGGTTGAACCACCTAATTCAATCACTACCAGGGATGATCTAAAAAGAAAGTTTTTAATTTATTTATTTTCATTTAGAAAGACTGTGCAATTAAAGAGTGAGATCTTTACCTTTAAACAGAAGGATAGTGAAAATCTATATCAAGCCTGGGATAGGTTCAAGTCCATGCTTTGCGATTTCCAACACCACCATTAGACTAATGATGTTCTGGTGCATACTTTTATAGAGGCACTTGATCCTAACACAAAGATTCTTAAGGACTCAGTAGCTTGTGGACAAGCCTTAGAAAAGACATATGATGAGTTGTACATACTTTTGAATCATATCACACAGGGAAATCCAAAATGGAATATAGATGTTTTGAGAAACACCATAAAGAAGACTTATGATTGATAGAGGTGGATCAATTGAAAGCCATTAAAACACATATTGCCTCATTTCATAATCAAATAAACACTCAGTTTAGTAACTTGTATTTGGGGCATCAACAAGCTCCTTAAATATAGTGCAACAAAATATACTTGGTGTTAGGTATGTGGTAATGGTGATCACTCAACTAATGCCTGCTAGTGAATCTATAATCAGTGAACTTGATGGGTAATACTCAATGCCATGTAATCAAAATTTTGGGAACACTTATAATCCAGGTAGGCTAAATCATCCCAATTTCTCATGGGGTGGAAATCAAGGGCAAAATTCAAATTAGTATAGGAACTAAGAGGGGAATTAGAACCTTTAGCAATAGACTCAGGGTGGTCAGTCTAATACTTAGTCCAGTAATATTGAGCAAATACTGAAGTAACTCATAGCTAACCCTCGTAGTTATCAGTAGTTATCCATAAAGACTTTTAAGGTTCAGATGGGACAACTTGTTGGGGCATAAAACACCAACCCTCGTAGAGGTATGCTAAGTGACACTGATAAAAATTCTAAGTAGGTTAATGTGGTTTGTACTATAAGTGGTAGGAAATTAGAGGAATTAGAGCCCAAGCAAGCAACTCCCAAGGCTGTGGTGAGAGGTTAGAAGCAGACAGAGGCTGAGAAAGATGTGAATAATTAGAATAACATAACAAGTGTGAAACCACATCCTCAATTTCTACAAAGGCTAGAAAGCATAAAGAAAAGGCATGTTTTAAAAAGTGTATTGACTTGTTAAAATATGTACACATTTATCTTTCTCTTATTGAGGTTTTGCAGGGAGTTCCTAAATATGCCAAGTATATCAAGGATATTGTGAAGAACAAGAACATGTTAGAGATTAGGCTACCATTGCACTTACTAAAGAGTGTACCTCATGGATTCAGAATAAACTGGCAACAAAGCTCAAAGATCCAGGAAACTTTACTACTCAAATCTCCATTGGGCAGTCTATTAGTGTTAGGGGATTGTTTGATCTTAGATCCATCATAAATTTGATGCTCACTTTTTTATTCAAAAAAATGGAGTTAGGTGGTCTGAGAACCACCATAGTGATTCTGCAATTGGCTGATCACTCATTTGCTAGGCTTGGTGGGATAGTTGAAGATATATTGGTATAAGTGGGTTTAATTATTTTCCCTATTGATTTCATATATTATACTTTGATGTGGATTCAAAAGTCTCACTTATTTTAGGAAATCTATTTTGGCTATTGGGCGTACTTTATAGGTGTAGTTGTCGGCAGCTAACAATGCAAGCTTATGATAAATTTGAGGTATTGGTTGTGTACAACAAAAATGAAGTTGCCAACTATGTATGAGGAATTTTATACCATTATGGTGATAGATCTTAAGTTAGAGCTCTCATTTATTACTTTCAAGGATCCCTTGGAAAGAATTTAGTGGGACATGACATCTTCGGGGATGCAGATGCTAATGACATGGTTCAAATTCCAAATATGGAAAGTATTTTGATTCATAGGGACATTAGAGCCTCTGTATAGGATTGTTGTCCCTCCTTGCAAGTCATCTAGTGAGGAAGCTCCAAAATTAGAGATGAAGGCATTGCCTCTACACCTTAAATATGTTTTTGTATGTGGATGATGATAC
The DNA here is from genome assembly GCF_002878395.1 of Capsicum annuum. Lineage (NCBI taxonomy): Eukaryota > Viridiplantae > Streptophyta > Magnoliopsida > Solanales > Solanaceae > Capsicum > Capsicum annuum. The sequence continues at coordinate 182,247,522 of NC_061113.1, forward strand.
CTTACATGTTATTCTATCTGTAGGATTATCTAATGTATAGGTTCAAGAGGCGTGTAGTCCTAAAAGGGAGAAAGAAAACAATTGGGTGACAAGTGTTAGATATTTAGGGAATACGTCCATCATCTACATATATAAGATATTCATAAAGAAAGGACACAAATTGAGTGTGCAACACCAAAGAAGATTAAACCCAACCATAAAAAAATAGTAAGAAAGGAGGTGATCAAGTTGCATGATGCAAGAATTGTGTACCCTATCTCTGACAAAAAATGAGCCTAATGTGTCTTAAAGAAAGGAGGTATGATAGTAGTGACCAATGATAAGGAAGTGACCAATGATAAGGATGAGTTAATCCTGACTCTTACAGTAACCGAGTGGAGAACTTGTATGGATTACCAAAAGCTTAATGATACTACTCACAAAGATCATTACCTAATCTCTTTCATTGACAAAATATTGGATCATTACCTAATCTCTTTCATTGACAAAATATTGGATAGACTTGTTAGGCAGGAGTATTACTATTTTTTTAACGGATATTTCAGCTATAATCAGATAGCCATAGCACTAGAAGACCAAGATAAAACCACATTTACTTATTGTTATGGGACAAATGACTTCAAGCGGATGCTTATTGGAATGTGCAATGCACCATCCATATTCTAGCAGTACATGATGGCCACTTATTATGACATGGTGGAAGACTTTGTTGGGGTATTTATGAATGATTTATTTGTCTTTGGTAACTCATTTGCAATGTGTTTACAGAATCATAACAAGGTCCTAGCAAGATTTGAGGAGACTAATCTATTGTTAAACTAAGAGAAATGTCCCCTTTTTGTCCAGAAAAAGCATCATCCTTGGCTATAAATTTTAGCTAGAAAGGATTGGAAGTAAATTAAGCAAAGTAGAGGTTATATAAAAGTTGCCTCCCCCAATGTCAATCAAAAATGTGCACAGTTTTCTCGATCATGTTGGGTTCTATAGGAGATTAATTAAGTATTTCTCAAAGGTAGTAAGATTTCTAAGGCTAACTGTATTAAAGCATTCGATGAGTTGAAAAGAAAGTTAAATACTTCTATCTTTATATCTCCTAATTAGCAGCTTCTCTTTGAGTTGATGTGTAACACCAACAATATAGGAGTGGGAGAAGTGTTAGGTCAATATAAAAAGAAGATTTTCCATTCCATATACTATGTTGGTAAGACTTTAAATGCTTTCTAAACTAACTACCGTTGAGACCGAAAAAAACATGGTAGCTATGATACTTAGATCTACATCAAAAAGATGTAGTAAGGGTGAGTACGGTCCACTTGTACTCAATAGGTATCATAGGCTAATTGAGAAAAGTAGAAAATAAAGTATATAAAATACACGCTAAGGCCATGCCACCTGCAACAAGAAAATATCCCAAAGGGTAGCCCACACTATCTCTACTAACAATTTTATAATATTCATATACACTATAGAAATTATGAGAAAGGAGAATAAATATACAAATATCACACATACAAGTACAAGGAGGAAATACACATAGACAGGTAAGTATCAGGAGAGATAAGGCAATGCAATTAAAGGTACAGTGCAAAGTCAAAGATAGAAATACAATTACAATATAAGCACAATATATAAAGTGTAATGGAGATGATGATGATGATGATGATAATGATGATATGCTGCACGAGGTTGTTACACAACATCCGTATAGGCCTATGGAGCTAAAGTTTCCCGACATAGGACCCATGGGGGGTTCATCAACTCATATAAAACTAATCTAAACCAATATTTATATCTCCTCTATGACACGTCCTTCAATAAAGGGTATTTAAGAAGTCATATTTTCTATCAGAAAAAGCCAGTGCTCCAGTATTCCTAGTATTTCCATGGTGGTACCAATTTTTCATGAATGAATATAATATGAGGATACATGGTCACAACTAACCAGAATGAGATATTCCATATCCATCTAATATAATAACCAAGTGAGCCAAAATCCACTCATTTGTCCAATCACCGATGAATTCCACATAATACATATGTTAATAGAATGAAATACATTAAAGAAGTCACCATTGATACGAAATAAGGCTTTTTCATCAACAAGGTACAACTAATTTCACATACATATGGCCAATATTATCATATAGGACCCCACATGGTCACACGTAGCAAATATTCCAAAACCACTAAATAACATTATTTATAGGCTCTCACCGGGTGAAACACAAGAAATATAACAATTTTTATGATTAATTCCCACACACTAAACATGATTTTGTATTAATATTAACTACCCAACACAGTCTAAAGAAACTTAAGCCATAACCTACCTCGAATGCCGAAGATCAGCCTGCAAGCCTTCATTCTGAAGCCTTACTCCCATGAATGGACTTAGAAAAAACTAAAACATATAAATATAGAATCTACACATCAAACAAAAGCGAACAATACACATATTTCCTACTCTCAAGTCGGGGTCAAAAAATAACCTCGATGCTGGTTTCCAAAAAAGAAGGATAGAATCAGAATTTTATTTTTAAAACATGTTATGCATATTTTTAGGAGTCTACAAATGAAAATCCAAGTGAAAATGATTTAAAAAAAGGTCTAAATTGAAGAAAAATTATGTTTGAGCTTTACCGATAAAAATCCTCAAAATTTATTTTAAAATCTAGAATTGAAGTTGTTTTGAAGATGAAATCAAAAGAAAAGTATAATTATAAGATTCTAAACTCACCCAAGTGAAAATTGGTTAAAATCAGAGAATAATTATTTTCTAATCTTTAAGGGCCAAAATCTTCAATTTCTACCCTTTTAATTCATATTTAAGCCTAAATTACATGATAAAATTTAGACAAAATAGTTGAAAAGGTGTTATAGATCTTACGCAAGCTTAAAAGTTGGAGAAATTGCTAAAAATTGCAAAACTCTAAGCTTCAAGTATCAAAAATGGTGAAAATTATGAAATAAAGTATATAAAGGACCCAGGCATCGCATTCGCGATCACCGGGTAGCTTTCGCATTACCTGCTCTGACGGCGGGTATCACATACGAGATTCTATCATCATGTTCATGGGGGATCATGATCGCGACCAAGATGTCACATATGAAACACTTGGGGATGATCAGTCGAGTCGTGAATGGGACTGGCCAATTATGATCACGGGTGCACCAACACCAACGCCGGCTATAGACTTTCTAATTCTCCACATACCTCTTGGGATTCATCCATAATATTGTAAATGAAAAAAAAACTATGTTGCCCTATCAAATTCAATACTCTAGACTTAATGGAGATATCAGATTATTGATAAAATGTTATTTTCACAAAGTTGACCCCCAAAACCCCATTTCACAATCTTCCAAAACGAGGGTTGAAATAAGATATAAGAGCCATAAAACCATACCAACCATGTTACCACCCTAAAATTGATATTTCAGATCTGCTGGCGTAGTCCATTTTACTATCCACTACACAGATCAATATATATTAACTGAAGTCAACTATAAGGCTTCTCAAGCCATCAAAAACCATAAATCACATAAATTACACCAAAGTGCATTGGGAGCCATGTCAATTATCTCCCCACCCCTAAAATGCAACAAAACAACCATGGTGAGGGATAAAATAGTTAAATCATCCAACAATAAGCATTTCTTATAAATCACCAAAAAGTAGGTTATTACAGGTCGGGATAAGGAGCCTTCACTATATGTTTCTCTTACTCTTGAGCTAGAAATTTTTTGCCACCCCAGCCATTGGTAGGCCAAGTGGAAGCCCAAGATCCACAAGGGTTTATTTCTTGTTCATTGCTCAAAGATGCCTTGGTCCAATTATTAGAATTGGTTGATGGTACATATTATAATGGTGCTCAGTCTACAAATCAGAGTGGTACAGATGCAGTGGCACAATTTGTAGCTGTAACTCTCAGAGTTAAGGTCCCTCCAATACTATTTATTTCTTAGCCAGGTAGCCACCTAACCAACTATATTTGTTGAGGAGCATAAAATATTGGGCAGATTTGATAGATTGACTCTACTTAGGTTTGCAAGGGATCTAAATAAGGATGGATTTGAATTCTTGATTGTTTGTAAGGATTGGCTTGGTAATTTAAGCCTAGTTAAGATTCGTGGGGTTGACTATACTAATTTTCAGCTAGACTTGGTAGTTAGTCATTGGTGAAGAGGTTATCTTAATTTCAAGAATAGCTAGATATCTTTCTTTGACATGGACTCAGTTCTCTGAGATATTCTTGGATAATTATATGTCTCAAACCTTTAAGAGCATTTGAGAAATTAGCTTTTGAGACTGTGTTAGAGTTCTATGACCGTTTTAAAGTATGAGGCCCATTCTACGAGTTGGATAGACATGTTATTTCTATCTTACTGATTGAGTATAAGCAAGTTTGGTGCTTTATTAGAGGGCTAAGACTTCCTTATTATATGGATACTTAGAGTTTGGTTAAAGCTGGCAAGTCTTTTATTAAGGTTTTTTACTATACCTAAACTATAGAGGAGATGCATCATGAGGCCTAAGGGTACATGAATCAGAGGCCACATTACTAAGGTAGATTTAATAGGAGTTGAAGAGGCTCACAATTTAGAGGTAGAGGTTCTCAGGGTAGGTACCCTCTACATCAGTCTTATCAATACCAAGGTCAGTCTAGTAGGCCCGTTCATACAACACTTCAAGTTACAAATGGAGGTTAGTTTAATTATAGTGATATTAGTGACCTGAGCAACATGCAATCTTTGGGAGGTGCACATTCTGGGCCTTTTAGCTAAGGTGGCTATTCTTGTCAAATAAATCTTCTAGAAAGAGTAGAATGCTAGGGGATTGGTTTGATTGTTGGGTTATTGGTCATTTATATAGAAACGTGTCCTCAGCATGGGATAAATTATCCTGTAACTCAGAGTGTTCATCTAATCATATCAGTGCTTCCACCAAATATGGGTGGTAATTAGGGTTATATGAGTGGTCTCTATGGTTTTCGATGAGGTCCTCAGGTAGGTAGACAGGTGGTCGGTCAGTCCCAGTCCTAAGATGTACAGGGTCAGTTGTATGTTTTACCTAGTAGAACAAAGGTAGAGTCCTTAGATATTTTCATTACAAGTATAATTTCAATAATATTGTCTACCAGTTATTACCTTATTTTATTCAAGATTTACTTAGTCATATTTGTTAATTATTATGAACTATGGTTAGAGTTGTATTGTGAGCCTTTATACATTCCGTTACATGTATATACTCTCTTAGGTGATTTTTTAGTAGTGGGTCAGGTTTATAGATCATGTATTATGACTGTTCAAGATTTTAATACTTGGTCAAACCTTATTGTGTTAGATATGGTGGATTTTAATATGATTCTAGGCATAGACTGGTTATCCCCCTATTATGTAGTCTTGGATTGCTTTGCCAAAACTATTATCTTAACTATGCCTGGTATACTCTTAATTGTATGGCGGGGCTATTTTAGCTGCACACCGATTGGGATATTTTCTTATGTTTAGGCTAGGATAGTAGTGTCGAGTGGATTCAAGTCTTTTATTTTCATCCTGCGACTTCGTGAGTTTCTCAATGTCTTTCCTACCGACCTACTTGCCTTTCTCCTAAGCAGGACATTAAGTTTGATATTAATCTTGAGTTGTGTACCCAACCTATTTTAATGAAACCTTACTACATGGATTCTACCATTCTTAAAAATCTAAATTCTTAGTTTTAGGATTTTCTGAGTAAGGGTTTCATTAGGCCAAATGTATTGCCTTAGGGTGCTCCTATCTTGTTTGCGAGGAAAAAGGATAGATCTATGTGTATGTGTATTGACTATAGGTAGTTGAACAAGGTGACAGTGAAGAATAAGTATCCTATGCCTCATATTGATGATTTATTTGACCAACTTTAGGGAGCAACAATTTTCTCTAAGATTGACTTGAGATACGATTACCATAAGTTGAGGATTTGGGAGAGGATATCCGTAAGATAAACTTTATGACTCATTATGACCATTATAAGTTACAAGTGATGTCTTTTAAGTTGACCAACGCCTTAATAACATTTATAGATTTGATGAATCGTATTTTTATGCCTTATTTTGGACTCTTTCGTGATTTTCTATATTAATTATATTCTTGTGTACTCGAGGAGTAAAGAGAAGCATGATCAATATTTAAGGATTGTGCTCTAGACTTTGAGAGATCATATACTTTATACCATATTCTCAAAGTGTGAGTTTTGGCTCAAGTCTGTTACATTCATAGACATGTGGTGTCTATGTATGAGATTATGGTGGATCTAGTAAGGATTGAGGCTATTCATGATTGAGCCATACCTACATCTTCGACTGAGGTTCATAGCTATATTGGTTTGACAGGTTACTATAAGCAGCTTATTGAGGGTTTTCCTACTATTGCAGTGCCAATAACTAGGTTGATTAGAAAGGAGGTTCTATTTCAGTGGTCCAAGGAGTATGAATTGAGCTATTTGAAGCTCAAGATCTTTCTCACTTTATCTTCTATTTTTTCTCTTCCATTTGAGGGTGCAATGTTTATAGTTTATTATGATGCTTCTACCTTTGGTTTGAGTTGTGTTTTTATGCAGCGGGCCTGAGTTATTGCTTACACATTGAGGCAACTGAAGTTCATGATTGCAACTAGCATACTTATGATTTAGAGTTGGCATTAGTAGTTTTATCTCTTAAAATTTGGAGGAATTACTTGTATATTGTTCATTGCATGATCTACAATAACCATCGTAGTCTTCAGTATATTATGACTTAGAGAAAGCTTAATTTGAGGTATTGCAAGTTGATTGAAATTATGAAGGACTATGATATCTCTATTTTGTACCATTTGAGCAAGGCAAATGTGCTAGCGGATGCCTTGATCTAGAAGGCGATGAGTATGGGTAGCTTGGCCTTATTTTAATTTTGTAGTGGTTGTTTGCTTGGGTCATTTATTACTTAGCTAACATGATGGTTTGACTTGATATTTTAGACCCTAAGAGGATTCTTTCTAGTGTTTAGACTAGATCTATATTGAAGGAGCAGATGCAGGACCATCAGTTTGAGGATAGTAAGACTTTAACAGTTGTGTTTATGTTTCAAGGGTTGGAGAATTAGCTCAGTTGATATTGTGGGAGGCTCATAGCTCTATTTATTTTATTCACCTTAGGAAAACTAAAATGTATAAGTATTTGAGGTGGAGTGGCATGAAAAAGGATATAACAGATTTTAATTTATTTCCTATGTTGTCAGCAGGTTAATGCCAAGCATCAGAGGCCTGGTGGCCTGATTCATAGATTACCCATTCCCGAGTTGATGTGGAAGTGGATTAATATAGACTTTGTTAGTATGTTACCTTGCACTTTACATGGTTCCAACGATATTTGGGTCATTGTAAATTAATTGACCAAAGAAGCCCATTTTCTCCCTATTGAGATGTCCTTCAATGGTGAGAGGTTCACTCGTATCCATGTTTTTAGATAATTCACTTGGTAGGAGTACGTATATCTATTATCTGAATATCCATATTTGTAAGATAATTCACCTAGATGGAGTACCCATATCTACTATCTTAGATAGAGGCTTAATATTTACTTCTAGTTTATGAAGGACTTTTCAGGAGAAGTTGAATACTCAAATGGACCTTGGCATAGCTTTTCACTCTCAAATTGACGGGAAATTAGAGTAGTCCATTCATGTTCTTAAGGATATTTTTCTTTCATGTGTTATAACTTAAAGGTCATTGGAAGCACACATAGCCTTAGCAGAGTTCGCTTACAATTATACCTACCATTCGAATATTAAAATGGCACTAATGAGGAATTATGTGGTAGATGTTATCGATCTCCGATAGGGTGTTTTGAGATTTCTAAGATTAGTCCCTGTGGTGCTGACTTGCTTTATGAGTTGTTTGATAAGGTTTGAGTTATTCAACATAGACTAAGGGCAGCTCAGAGTAGGCAGAAGAGTTATGCTGATCATAGACTTCATGCCTTGAGGTTGGAGTTGGTAGCTGAGTTTTTAATTGAGTATCATCCATGAAGGGTATGATGAAGTTAGAAAAGTAGGGTAAGATCAACCCTAAGTATATTGTGCTAATTGAGATACTACAGACGATTATAGAGGTGGCTTATGAGTTGGACCTTCCCCAAGATTTTTTTTTGTTCATCCAGTTTTCCATGTCTCCATGTTACTGCGTTATATTCCTTATAAGTCTCATGCGCTTTGGTGGGACTTGGTTCAGTTAGATAAGATGTTGACCTTCTTGAGGAGCCAATTTCTATATTAGCTAGTTATGTTAGGCGGTTACGCTCTAATGAGATTCTAATGGTTAGCTTTAGTGGAGATACCATCCAATAAAGGAGGCTACTTAGGATATTGAGAGTAAGATACGGTCCCAATATCCCCATCCGTTCGAGCTTCATGTATACCTTGATCTTTTACTAACAATAGTACTTTTAGTAGTAGATATTATAATGACCCTCTAGGTGATTTTTCTATATTTCTACACCATTTAGATATTTAGAACTTTCCCATAGCTGTCCCAAGTCATTTATGACTTGCTGGATCTAACAATTTGGTTACCAGGCAATTTATTTGGTTCTTAGAGCTAATTTCTCATTTTGAATTTTTCATTGTTTGGATTAAAGTATTGGGAAACGGCCTTGTATACATATTATAATAGTTCTGTTAGATCTGAAACATCATTTTTAGGCTAGATAGACCCCTGGTTTGGTTACCAAGGCTCCCAAACTCAATTTGGTCTATTGAGTAGATTTTGGTTAAAATGACCTTTATGTGTGGGACCCATATTTCATTAAAATAACCTCAAAGGGAAATTTTGATGGTGTCATCATTTTTGAAATATCAAATTCGGTAGGCTAGCGTAGTTTATTTCCAATCACGGGATTCCAAATGAATCACGAGGGTCCGATTGAACTTTTGGAACTTAGCCAAAACTACTGGTGCATCTTCAGTTGGTATAGTCCGAAAATGGCCTTTCCATTTGCAAGGCGTTGGTTGCGTTTATGAATTCTAAGGAAATAGAATACTGCAATCATGAGACCTTTGTTGCGATTGTGAAGGCGAAGATTATTGCTCATCATGTTCGTGGACTTTTCTCTATGTTTGTAAAGGGTAAGTCAGGTCAATATCGCATTAGCGATGGGGTCCTCGCGATTGCAAAGAAGGGACCCGTGATAGTATTAAATATTGTGGAACCCAATTTTCTCTCATTTATTTTAAGTTCTAATTCCATAGAATTCTAGGAGGCTTAGAGGATTGTTGAGCTTAATCATTAGGTATTAAGAGTGAGCTAGAGTTCGTTGGGGTCATTTTCTTGTCAAAGACTTTCGTATGTTTTCTCTAATTTCTTAGTTAATTCTCCAATATAAACTTAAATCCCTAGATTCTTTGTGGATAGATTTGAGGGAGTATTTGTGCTCGGATTTCATCCACTTGTAAATGATCCTTGAGCTTAGAGGGATGTTTTGACAATTTCAAAGTTGTAATTCCGTAAGCGATCCCCACATGAGATTCTTCTCTCAATTCTGGACCCAAAGCATTTATATTTAATATGGATATTTTTATTCTTGTATTAAAGTGTAGATTATTATTTTGATAATGTGGCATCATACGGAGGCTTCTTAGAATGGGAAAGCTACGATCTAATGGACTTTATTGAGTTTTCAATGGTGTCCGGGTAGGCTAGGCTTACTTCTCTCTTATATTGAGCTTTATTATGGTATTAGTATAATATTATGCTAGGTATGGGTAGGGTTTATGGATTGGTAGTTATTCTAGTATTTTATAAGTCTAGTCATCCATTTTGGGGCCTTTTTTGAAATTCGACCTTGTCACATCTCTTAATGATCAAAATTTCCTCTTAGGACTAGTGTTGGATCATCTTCAACCTTGAGATAATATTATAAATATAGGTGCTTCCCTTAGTGCAGGTTTATGGGTGTAGTGGTGGGCCTCACCGACCTTCCTTATAGGTCAAATATCTAGATTAGCCCCCTGTACACCTACGCAACCTTCTTGAGATCCTTTTTGGGAAGCTATTGAACCCTAGGATGACTTAGAACTTCCATAAATTTTTGGTTAGTCATGATACTCGAACTAGAATACGATTATCCTTTAGGCTAATTTATTAGACTCATTGAGTAAATCTTGCCACCTTTGTAAACTCTTTGCTAAAGTTGGTAAGTTTATATTATATGGTTTCTAAAGAAATTATGGGATTATCATTATAATTGTTTGAAATTTATTTACTAGTCCCGGTTCAAGTCCGACAATTGTGATTTATTTTGGCATATTATTATTATGGTATCATTCTTCATTTTTGGTTTGAGTTTGGCATTATAGTTTGGAGGGAGCTTCAGCTATGGTTTCGCAGATGGTTATAATTAAAATTTATTGCTATTATTAGTACACTTTTCCATGCTTGCATCCATATGGGGGCTCAGTTGAGTTATTTCCGTGCCTACTTTTATCTTTTGGGTTTATGGGGGTCTAATTAGGTTATAGTTAGACTATTTTTATCTTAATTCATTCGTTCTTGCCCACTTATTGTTTTATCAAATTGGAGTATTTATTTCAGATTTATATTTATCCCTGACTTAGTTTAGTTTCTCTCAATTTGTCATACTTTTATTATGATTTAGCTCAGTCAGTTGATGTTGCCTACTGAGTACTAGTAACTTTGGTACTCACAATTTACTTGCGCATATTTTTTGAAGCAAATTCGAGTACTAGTCACTGTCCTTAATGTACATCCAACTATCTTTTGGGACTCAGAGATAAGGTGAGCTTTCAGAGTCAGAGCTGATCTTCTCCCCTTCTACTATTTTTGGATAATCGTTACTTTTAAGACTATCTGTATAATGACGTTATTTCATACTCGTCTTTTGTATTTAGTGACTCTTGTACCGACCTTGCCATGTCATAGAATACTATTGTGTACACTTTTCTCATTCCCCACCTTTATTTCGTAACCTACACTTATATTTATCTATTTACTATTCAGTTTTATGTTTCATTTCTGATATTTCTTATAACTTCCACCAATTAGTCCATTACTAGAATTTCGGGCTATGGTTTGGCTTATCTACTGGTGAGTTAAGGTAGGTGCCATCATGACCGGAGAAAGTGGGTCATGACACAGGTTGAAAGTCAACAGTCATGTTTGGGTAGGGTTTGGGATTAAGTCTTGAATCACGAGTTAAGGTCAGGATTTAAAAATCGAGATTAGGAGTCAGGATCAAGAGTTAAGACCAAGATCATGACCAGGATCGAATCCCAGGTCAGAAATTGGAACCTAAAGTAGGACCGAGCTCAGCCCCAATCAGGAGTTAACACGGCCCCCTGTTACCCAACCCAACCACCTATATCAAGCCTTAGATGGGCTGAATTTCGAACATATAACAAGATAACATTATTGTTCTCATTAATACTCTAGGATAGGGTCACAACTATAACTGACCCAACCGAGTCCAATTGTACCATACCAACCGCCTAACTATACCAAACCAAACCATAGACCATAAACCAAAGTGGATACCAAAACATAATACAATAATCAATCCCAAAATATAATAGGATGGAACAACCAACAATATCGTCCAATGATGTCAGCCCACCGGCGTATTACAATGCAAAGGCCGACACAAATACCGATCCTGCCCATACCAACTCTCAGAAGTACCACAAAGCCTCTATCCAAATGAGTAATCAAATCTGATTGGGACATGCTCCCAACCATGGCCAAAACTAATGTCCAATGTAAAAAAAAAGTGTCTAAATAAATCCATAATATGAAATGATACCTTTCGAAAGGATCGAAGCTCACCACTTAAGTCCAAATATCGATACTGAATCCGCATGCTAAACAGGAGGAGTAGAATGGTCGATGCCTGCATAGCATGGGTATACAACCGCCAGTAGATGAGGTTACCAAATGACCGCTAGTATGAATCTCAGGATAAGGATAAAATAATGTTAGTTATAAAACCAAGTGAAACCATCCATAATGCATACAACCATGCATATGTAAATGTCGGGAAAGGGAACCGGGTTTAGCATGCTTTTAAAACCTTTATTTCTGGGTTGTGTAGCTTTTCCGTCCTAACCACCTACAGGCCACATGGGTTCAGCTCCTCCTGCTGAAAGGGCCCCAGTGCGTATAGCCGCATGACCAGGGAATATCCCATGGGATGACTAGTACATCCCCCAAAGTAAAATGTGACACACGCACATGGTCATCAAGACCCCTCATATCAGTAACTATGAGTTTTAGATTTTGGTCCCTTCGGGACCACCACCTTCCACGACTTAGCTACACACCCTGCCATTAATGCCCTATTAAAACCAATTTTCAAATAACCAAACCATTATCCATTTATTTACTAAGGCCAATATTAGTGGTATCATCATACCACCCCTTACTTGCAAGTAATATCCATAGCCAAACTCTTTAGCTTAAGGGAACCTTAGGTGCTCTTCCAATACCATATTGAATCCACTTGGGAGACTTTCATGCTCTCCACTAGCCTTTTCAAACCATTTAAACCATGCATAAATCCTTTATTTAGTTTAAAACTTAAAAGAGTTCCATTAAAAGAAGTCAATGCAATGAACATATCTTTATAAGCATTTTATCAAACACCTTGGGGACGTAATACAACCAAAACCAATTTCAAAGACCATTAAACCATTACCATATAATCCAATTGTCCAAATCCACCACTAATGCATATAAAAACATAATTAAAACCATAACCAAGCATTCAATATAAAAATCCTAAATAATAGTTGGAAACCATAATCATGAAATCAATTATATAAACCATGTGTCCTGTTGAAAATACAATGAGGCAAGAGAATCATACCTTATACCAAAGAATTGATGGAAGGAAATCACCAAAACAAACCCAAAGCAGTCCTCATGATAAAACCCTAGCCTTATTTCCACAAAGTCTCTTGAGAGAATTATGAGATGTTTTGGAATAGTTTCTAAGTGTTAATGAATAGTATAATAGGGTAAATAACCTCCTATGTGTATTAGAAGTTGTGGGTCCTAGTTAGGGTAAGAAGGTAAATATCCAGAATACCCCCACTTAAATCCCTTTAAAACCCATCACAGGGATACGACTAACCCATATGAGTCATACCCTCCTTTATAATTGGTATCCACCACTCGTATCTAAGCTTCAACCATTGGATCAAATATTTTCCAGTATACGATTCATCTAACCAAGTTGTAACCGCAGCATACGATCTGTACCCATACCCCGTATCCCTGGTAGAATGAAATACCAGGAGGATCAAATACTGCCCACCATACGAGTCCTTGATACGACTCATACCAAGCCCTACCACTCATATCCCTAAGTCGTACCTATTCCAGTGATCAAAATCATCCCCCCAACTAACACTGGTCAGCATACGACAGAACCCTACCACTCGTACCCCAATATACGGATCGTAACCATGAGTCGTATTGGGTTTGAAGAACGAAATTCAAGGAAATTTTCTAAGGGTCAAAACCCAGGATTTTTCAGTCTCCCCCTCTAGGAACATTCATCCCCGAATAACAGACAAGGTGGGGGTAACCACACACAGAATCATTTGCATTATCAAACATCCCTTTAACAATGTTTGAAAACAAAGAGACAAAGATGTTAATATTTCCTTTAGCAAACTCAGAAAATAAAGAATGGTCCAAGACACATACCTTCCGCACGAATCCCAGGAGTAGAAAACAAATGTAGATACTTGGACTTCATGTCCTCTTACACTTCCCAAGTAGCTTCTTCCACTTTATGGTTCCACCATAGAACCTTAATCGAAGCCATATTCTTGGTTCGGAACCTATGAACTTGCCTATCTAATATCTCAATCGAGGCCTCTTCATAGGATGGAAAATCCGAAATACCCTATTTTTCCAAAAGAACAACCGAAGAAGGATCACCAAGACACTTCCTCAACATAGAAACATGAAAGACCGGATGAACCAAACTTAAGCTAGATGGCAACTCCAACTCATAAGCAACATTGCCAACTCTCGACAAAATCACATAAGGACCAATAAACTGAGGACTGAGTTTCCCCTTTTTGCAAAACTGCACCACTCCCTTCATGGGAGACACCTTGAGGAACACCCTATCCCCGACCTCAAACTCCAAGTCTCTACGCCTAACATTCGTATAGGACTTTTGGGGACTTTGGACATCTTTAAGCCTATCTTGAATCACCTTGACCTTCTCTATTGCTTGATAAACCAAATACGGTCCAAATTTGTCTAATTCTCCTAGCTCAAACTACCCAATAAGAGATTTACACCTCCTACCATACAACGCCTCGGAAAGAGCCATACTAATACTCGAATAATAGCTATTGTTGTAAGCAAACTCTACCAAAGGTAGATGCTCAACCCAATTGCCTCCATAGTCAATCACATAAGCCTAAAGCATATCTTCCAATGTCTAAATAGTTCTCTCTACTTGACCATTCGACTATGGATGAAACATAGTACTCAAACTAAACTTAGTCCACACCCCTCTCTAAAAAGACTGCCAGAAATGAGATGAAAATTGCATACCACGATCAGAGATATTCAAAATAGGTACCCCATGCAACTTCACAATCTCTTAAAGATACAGCCATACATAATCCTCCACCAAAAAGGTAGTCTAAACTGGCAAGAAATGCGCAGACTTGGTCATCCTATCCACGATGATCCAAATTGAATCATACTGATTTTAAGATCGAGGAAGATCAGTAATAAAGTCCATATTGATCACTTCCAACTTTTATTTAGGCAAATCAATTTCTTGATACAACCCGCCTGGCCTCATGTGGTCAAACTTAACCTGTTAACACACCATACACTTGGCTATGAAATAAGACACATCCTTCATTATGCCACGACCAATAGATCTCCTTGAGATTATGATACATCTTAGTAGATTCAGGATGAACAACATAGTGCGACTCATGCACCTCAGCCAAAACCCTTTGCTGCAGCCCGTCGACATTAGGTACACATAACCTCCCTTGCTATCGTAAAGTACCATCACCACTGATCTCAAATGCTACTATATTTTTTCCACAAACATCAGCCTTGATTTTCATCAAGATAGGATCCAACACTTGCTTCTCTTTAATCTAATTACCAAAAGATAATAGAACCATTTCTTGCACCATCACACCACCATCCTTGGAGTCTATGAGAAAAACTCCAAGATTAGCTAAGCGGTGAATATCCTTCACCAATTTCCGCTTGCCTTTCTCCACATGAGCTAAACTGCCAATGGATAATCTGCTCAGACCATCAACAACTATATTAGCCTTACCTGGGTGGTAGTGAAGACTCATATCATAATTCTTGAGAAGCTCAAGAAACCTCCTCTGCCTGAGATTAAGCTTTTTCTAAGTGAACACATACTGAAGACTCTTGTGATCAGAAAATATATCCACATGAACACCATACAAATAATACCTCTATATTTTTAAAGCAAACACAACCGCCAACAACTCCAAATCATAAATAGGATAATTCCTCTTATGTACCTTCAATTGCCTAGAAGCATAGGCAATCACATTCTCATGCTGCATCAAAACACAACCAAGCCCTACCCGGGTCACAAACCCATCATTGCCTTCTGTAAAGATTAGGATTGGAGCTGAAGTCTACTTATCCTTAAACTTTTCAAAACTCCCTTCACAGGCGTCCAACTAAGAAAACTTAACCTTCTTTTGATTCAACTTAGTCAAAGGAGCAGCTATTGAAGAAAAGCTTTCCATAAACCGCCTATAATACCTGGCTAAACCCAAGAAGCTCCAAATATCAAATGGATTCATGGGCTTAGGCTATCTCTTCACTACAACAACCTTTTGCGGATACGCTATGATCCCTTCACTAGAAAAATATGGCCCAAGAAAGCCACAACATTCAACCAAAACTCACACTTAGAGAACCTGGCATATAACTGCTATTCTTTTAAGGTCTACAAAAACACACAGAGATAATTAGCATGATCCACCTCACTCTTTGAATAAACCAGAATGTCATCAATAAATAAAATGACAAAGATATCCAGATACTTCCTGAACACCCTATTCATAAAGTCCATAAATGTTGTTGGAGCATTAGTCAACCCAAATGATATCACTAAGAACTCAAAATGCCCATACCAAGTATGAAAAACCATCTTAGGGACATACACCTCCCTAATCTTAAGCTGATGATACCCAAACCAAAGATTTATCTTAGAAAAAAACTTGGCACCCTATAACTAATCAAACAATTCATCTATCAGTTGAAGAGGATACTAGTTCTTGACTGTTACCTTATTCAACTGACTGTAGTTAATTCACATCCACAGGGAACTATCCTTATTGAACACAAATAACACCGGTGCACCCCATGGAGAAACACTAGGACGAATAAACCCCTTATTTAGAAGATCCTTAAGTTGCTCCTTGAGTTTTCTCAACTCAGTCAGAGCCATTCTATATGAAGGGATAAAAATTGGATAAGTGTACAGAAACAAATCAATACCAAACTCTATGTCCCTATCCGAAGGAACACCAGGAAGATCATTCGCAAAGACTTCTAGAAACTCATTAACCACATGGACCAAAGACAAAGAAAAGCCTTTTGAGTTATATTCTTTAACCTAGACTAAGTGATAAAGACAACCCTTAGAAATTAACCTTCTACCTCTGAGATAAGAAATAAACCTCACCCTAGGAGCTAAGGAACTACCTTCCTATACTATAACTGGTTTACTAGGAGACTTAAAGATAACCCTATAGATCTGACAATCCACAGACGCATAACAAGAATATAACCAATCCATATCAAGAATTACATTTAAATGTGTAATATCTAACTCATATAGATCCACTAAGTTTGGCTTGCTACCAACAGATACCATACACACCCTATAAACTCTCTTAGCAATAACCGAGTCACCTACCAAGGTAGAAATAGAAAAAAGATCCGAGATAACTTTCAAATCAAAACCAAAAAACACAGCCACATAAGAAGTCATATAAGAAAGAGTGGACCCCAAATCAAGTAAACAATATATGTCATGAAAGAAAAGTTGTAACACACCAGTAACGACATTAGTTGATGCCTTGAATTCCTATTAGGATGTCAAAGCATACAATCTATTCTGACCAACACTGCAACTAAGAGCAGTAACAAAAGCAGATGCCACCTGACCAGGTGTAGAAGTAGAAAATAAAACCATAGGAATCTTATTTGCCTATGTATCAACCTTATTGACCAGACAATTCCTGAGTCGATGGCCTACTTGGCCATACTTGAAGCATTTGTCCCTTTCTTTCTCACAATAGCTTCGATGTGGATGACCATAGAATCAACAAAGAGAAACAAAAAAATTGACTGACCTCCGCTCGCCTGAGGTTGGACAATATATGCCTGAGAAATGTGTCCACCTTGATGACGCCTGTCTCTTGGCTGGTGAGGAGAACTCACTGAAAAGAAGCCAGAACTCCCCTACTTATTTCTTTTGCTACTTGTCACCATCCTTACCACCCTGATCAGAAAACCTGATCCTCTTTCCCTGCCTATCCCCAAATTCTTTCTGCTTCTTCTTCTCATCCTCAACCTAATACATACGAACAGTCAACCTTGATATGTCCATATCTTTAATAAACAAGGCAGTCTTTCCCTCTAGAATCAAATATCTATTCAACACAGAAGCGAACTTCCTTATTCTTAAACTCATATCAGCCACCAAATTAGGAGCACACCTTGATAGTTGATGGAACTTCAAAGCATATTTCTTTACTAACATCCTCCCTTACCTAAGGTTCACAAACTCCCCCATCTTAGCTTCCCTTAACTCTTAGGGAAAGAACTGATCCAAGTAGGCATTAGTAAAGGCTGCCCACAACCCTTTTTCTTCCATATCACCTCTATACCTATCCCACTACTCATACCACTAATAAGAAATATCCTTGAGCTAATAAGCTACAAAGTTAACCCCTTTCATATTAGTAGCCTGCATCACCTGAAAGATTTTTTCCATCTTATCTAAGAAGCCCTATGGATCCTCCTCCACCTTTACTCCAGTAAAAGTTAGAGGACCCATCTTCACAAATTGGCCAACCTTTGTGGCCTCAGTAGATAAAGCACCAGCCATGTCCCGCTCATCTTTAGCAGCAACCAATTAGGTAATAACATGGATAGACTAACAAAATTCTGCATTCGTTACACTTTTCTAAGGGACCTGAGGAGAACTAGCCAAAATAGGAAAAACTCCAACACCATCAAGAATAGGACCATGAGATCAAAGATGTACTCCAAACGTAGGACATACCCCTTAAGCAATATCCTCAGATGGGATGGAAGAATTTTCTTATGTTCTAGATCTAGGAGGCATGATCTAAAAGATAAAGAAATAAGGATTAGAGGAGATTCCAGGATTGAGAACTCAAGCTTAAATATAGAATAGCAAGAAAGTGAAACATTCCTAAATATCTTATAGCCTCTCTCTTATAAGTATGGCGTACTTCACACCCCTAAAAGAGTCTCTACTCGACACGGCTTTGTGGACTTCCTAGTTGACCATGAACTTAGGCTTTGATACCAACTTGACATGACCCAACCTCAGGCCTTATTGTAATGGGCATCCCAAGTCCAACCAGGATCGGGGACTGCCCCTTGTTACCCAACCTAACCACCTATATCTAGCCTTAGATAGGCTAAATTTTGAACATATAACAAAATAGCGTTATTGTTCTCATTAAGACTCTAGGATAGGGTCACAATCGTGATCGAACCAATTGAGTCCAACCGTACCACACCAACCACCCAACTATACCAAACCAAACCATAGACTATAAACTAAAGGGAATAGAAAACATAATATGATAATCAATCCCAAAATATAATAGGATGGAACAACCAACAATGTCGTCTAATGATGTCAGCCTACCGGCTTATTCTAATGCCAAGGTTGACACCAATACCGATCCCGCCCATATCAACCCCCAGAAGCACCTTTAAGCCTCTATCCAAAAGAGTAAACAAATTTGGTTGGGACATACCCCCAACCATGGCCAAGCATTTAATATAAAAATCTCCAAATAATAGTTGGAAACCATAATCATGAAGTAGTAGAACCATGAAATAAATCATCTAAACCATGCCTTTAGTTAGAATTATAACTAAGGAAAATAATTATGCCTTATACTGAAGAATCGATGGAAGGAAATCACCAAGACAAACCCCAAAGTAATCCTCAAGATGAAACCCCAAAGTTCTTGCATTCTCTTCTGCAAAAGAATCGGTATAATAATTTTTAACTTCTAATTATTATTTTTCTTGCTCTCAAAACTATAAATGAATAATGTGGCTTGATGAACCTATATTTATTACTCAGATTTTTGTTTATTCCCATAGTACTAATGGCATGAACTGATTTTTACGATTATGGGATAATAGGTAGATGCCTTATTTTCTATCAGTGAGGAAGAGTTACTTATTATTTGTGTTAATGAAAGATAGTAGGTATCCTGTGTAATTAGTTGAAATATGTACAAGCTAGCTAGGACTATATGATTAACATATATTATGTGTAAAGAAAGAGGTAAAATAATACTACTACAAGAGAAGAAAAAGTCTTGATGTATTTCTGGCAACAGCCGACAGATCTATCTTAATCTCTTCACACCCTGTTGATAATCCTTTGAAAGGGAAAAGTGTAAGTATGACTTCTCCATTGGCATGTTCTCCTAAATGCCAGGGCTATATAGTTCCAGGGAATGGTTCTCCTTTCTCTTCATTTTCCTAAGAAATCCATAACTTATCAAACACCAAAAACCAACACTATTTCCACTCCAACCATAACTTCACAACCAAAACAAGAAAACACCAACACTTTTAAGTGGAATTTAGTGAAGAAAGTAGCAACAATGGCTTTAGATACTGTAGAAAGTGCCTTAACAAAACACGAACTCGAACACCCTTTACCTAAAACAGTTAGCCCACGAGTTCAAATTTCAGGAAACTTTGCTCCTGTACCTGAAAAACCTATCACTCAACACTACCGGTGATCAGAAAAATACCTAAATATGTGCAAGGTGTCTACTCCCGTAATGGAGCAAACCCACTTTTCAAACCAATAGCCAAACACCATTTCTTTGATAGAGATGGCATGGTTCATGCTGTTCAATTCAAAGATGCGTCAGCTAGCTAAGCGTAGCAGTTTACTGAGATAGAATGATTTGTTCAAGAAAAAGTATCAGGTCACCTTATTTTCCCTAAAGCCATTGGGGAATTATATGGATATTTAGGGATATCAAGGCTTATGCTTTTTTATGCTAGTGGACTTTTCAGAATTGTTGATCATAGTAAAGGAACTGGTGTTACTAATACTGGGTTGGTTTAATTCAACAATCGATTACTCGCGATATCTGAAGATAATTTTCCATATCATGTTAAGGTGACACCTACTAGTGACCTTACAACAAAATGGAGGTTTGATTTCAATAGATAATTGAAATCCACTATGATAGATCACCCGAGACTCGACTCTGTTTTGGGTGAGCTATTTGCTTTTAGCTACGATGTGATTTAGAAGTCGTATCTTAAGTACTTTAGATTTTTTAAATATGGTAAGAAGTCAAACGATGTGGAAATTCCTGTGGAGGATCCAATAATGATACATTATTTCACGATAACTGAGAAGTTTATTATCATTCCTGATCAATAAGTTGTGTTCAAGATATCTAGAATAATTTGTGGAGGATCATCAGTAGTTTATGACAAGGAAAATATTTTAAGATTTGGGGTTATGGAAAAGTATGGTAAAGATAATTTGGGTTTAAAATAGGTTTAAGTACATGATTGCTTTTGTTTCCATCTCTGGAATGCATGGGAAGATAAAGATTCTGATGAAATCATAGTCAGTGATCCTTGTATGACTCCACCAAATTCAATTTTCAATGAGTGTGTGAGGGTCTAAAGAGTATTTTATCAAAAATTAATCTTAATTTGAAGAACACAAAATTACCAAAAAAACAATAATCCAAAACAAAGAGGAACAAGTAAATTTGGAGGCCAGAATGGTTAACAGGAACAAACTTGGTAGAAAGACGCAATATACATATTTGGCTATTGCAGAATCCTGGCCAAAAGTTTTTGGATCTAAAAAAGTAGACCTTTTTACTGGTAAAGTTCATAAATTCATTTATGGTGACAACAAGTATGGTGGAGAGCCTCTTTTTTTTACCAAGAGACCCGAACTGTTAAGCAGAAGATGATGGTTACATTTTAGCATTTGTGCATGAAGAAACAGAATGGAAATCAGAGCTACAAATTGTCAATGCAATGACCTTAAAGCTCAAAGCCACAGTGAAACTACCATCAAGAGCGCCTTATGGTTTTCATGGCACTTTCATAAATGCCAAAGATTTAGCAAATCAAGCCTAATTTCAGTGATGAAAAAGTGGCTAGCTTCGCAAACTATGGCTATTACAGAGGAAATTTACCAGAGGAATGGTTTAGAATATACGTCCTCAGAATTTCAAGCTCATACATTTCAAGCTGTAACAGAAATAATACCAAAGTTTCCATCTTCACAATATACTTATATAAAGTATTGGAACCTAATTTTCAACTTGCATAAATCAAACAACAAAAAATATCCAACTTGCACTCTATAAAATCCTTCCGGATTTGAGAAAACACAAGCACAACTAAAAATTTTCAATGCTTTGTTTCTCTTAATTTCATGTCCCTCTTTTTTTCCTCTCTATTTTCCTTAACCTGCAATACTTCACATCCGTAGCAGCGAATTTCCACATGGACGACGATAGCGGTTTGTTAGCTTTTAAGTCGGGCACTATAATTGACCCATTAGGTATTCTAGCAATCTGGAAGTCGTTATTAATTATTGCAAATGGTCGTTGTATCTTATGGAGATAACTGTGGGGTAACTAGTCTATCACCTGATGGACAACCCAAAACCACCAAATCTTATTGGGTATCATATCGTCATCTCTCTCCAAATAAAAAAATCTAGACAATATTTATCTTACAAATCTTAAGATCTTAACAAAAACACCATTAGGGAGAATCTGCAAATTAAAAATAAGGAATTTAAAGCTAATTCTCAAGCAACTTTCAGCAAAAATTCAATACAAATGGCATTTATAAGAAAAAATTAAGCTTGATTAAGACTGTTTTCAGCAGCTTTACGTTCATCAACAAATCAAATAAGCACATAGGATCCACAAATAAAAAGAATACAATAACTCAAGAAACAAGTCATCAAACTATATATATATAGAGACTAAATTATAAGTAATAACTCACCAAACTTAGAGGAAGCAATCAAAGAACTAGCTTGGGTAAATTCCGCCATAAAGAAATCAGAGAAGAGATGAGAGCTTGGGTATAACAATGGAAAAAAACCTAGTAGCAGGAAACTAAGAGGCGATCTCTAATATTTTGGAGATTTGCCGTATTTACAGATATTTGGCAGAAAATTCAAAAAATAAATATGAAATTTAACGCCTAATTAAGCGGATTAGCAATAAAAGAATTTTTATTGACAAATATTTAATAAAATAACAACAATTAAATCAAGTTGTTGCCTTTTACTAAAATTAGGCAACAAAATTATGTTTGTTGTGAATAAGTTGTTGGAATTATTTTATATTAACTATAGAATATAGCAACAAAATTATCATTTTTCACAACGATATAAAAACTATGATTAAAAATTACAAATGTAGCAACAATAAAATTAAGTTGTTGCCATTTATTGATCTAAGCCAACAATAATGTTTTCATTGCTAAAAAGTTGTTGCTAATTGTACATTTTCTTGTAGTGTTGGAAAAATTCTTCAATAATCCTGCTATCCAAATTACCTCAACAACTGCAGCTGACATGCTATGATGTTCTGCCTCTTTTGAATTGCGACTTACATTGTTTTGTTTCTTGAATTTTCAAGAAACCTAGTGAGGATCCTAACTACAAGATGAACCTTGTCACTAATCTACTTGTGTTGGGGCTTCCCAATCTAAATCACAATGTACCACCAAATCTATTATGGACTTCTTTTCATAAAAACTCCTAGTCTGGGTAAACCTTTCACATATCTTACAACCCTTAATGTTGTCATCTCTCAATTGATATGAGCTTAATGTTAGCTTTCAAGGGTGTAAAGACTGGTTTAGCTCTTGTCAGTCCAATATTAGATATAAGCTCCAATGTGTACTTCCTCTGATTCAGCAAAATTCTATGTTGAGAACTCAATACTTTAATCTCTAAAATATATATTTCAACTCCACCAAGTCCTTAACTTTAAACTAACTATGCAAACACTCTTTTACATCAGTTATAAGTTTTGAATTTCTTCCTAAAAGTAGAAAATCATCTACATAAGTCAATAACACCACAATATCATCATCACACTGCTTAGTGAATAGAGAATGATCATGTGAACTCTGCTTATAGCCTATATTCAGTAGAGCAGTGGTTAACTTAATGATCCACTATCTTGATGCTTTCTTGAGTCTATATAGTTACTTAAGCAACTTACATACTCTAGTCTCCCCGTACTATAGAATCCTTACGGCAATGACATATAAACCTCTTTATAAAGATCTCCTTGTAAAAAAGCATTACTCATATTAACTTGGAAAAGATTCAAATCCTTAGAGGCTGCAACACTTATCATTATCCTAACAGTTCCCATCTTGGCCATAAAGGAATTTTTTTTATGAAAATCCAAACCATCTCTTTGTGTGTATCCCTTGTAACTAACCTTTCCTTGTACTTATCAATCTCACTATTAGCCTTGATTTTAACTTTATAAACCCATTTAGGTTAACCTTATAAACCCATTTAGATCCTATAGGTTGCTTACTAGGTGTCAGTGTTACTAACTCTTAGGTCTGATTTTCTTCTGAAGAATTGATTTCCTATTGCATTGAATTTATCTACTCTTTATATTGTGAAGTTTCTTTAAAAGATTTTGGCTCCTAATTTGCCGAGATGGACCTTAAATACTCCTGATATAAGCTTGACAGATGAGAATATTCAAATTAGTTGGCTATAAGATATGAACAATTAGTTATTGTTTGATAAGAGTGATATAATCAGTAAGCCAAATAGGAGGTTTCACATTTCTTTAGGGCCTTCCTTGTACAGGTTGAGAGAACATCACAAGTACTGCTTGAGGTATGTCTTCTTGATCGTTTGCATCATTGACCACTATAGGTTGTGGTTCAAAAAATTCATTATCAATAACAAGTTTTATGATGAGTCTGCAACTTTTAAAGCTAGTATTTCATCAACAGATACATCAGTGGATATGATTGGCATAGTTTTCTGAATGAATAAATCAGGAATTTAATTATGTTGTTGAGTAGTGTTATTCTTAAATATTGAGTGATCATTTATCTGTAATGGTGTAACTGTGAACATATCTGCAACACCATCATTTTATGCTTCAGATTTAAAAGAAAAACTTAGCTAGTTAAAAATAACAAACTGGTTCCCAATTCACACAATTAGTATCCTTTCTGATTTTCACAGTAACCTATTATGACAGCTCTTCTTTCCCTCGAGTGGAACTTGTCACCTTTAGGCAAACACTGACATAACAAAGGCATCTAAACACTCTTAAGTGATTAATCTTAGTAGGTTTTTCGAACAACATCTTATATGGAATCATACCATCCAGGACTAAGGAGGGGATTTGTTATAAGATACATAAAAGTTCTTATACATTCCCTCTAGAACCTGATGGGTGTCCTACTCTGAAACTTTAATGCTCTAGCCACCTCCAAAATATGCTTGTGCTTTCTTTCTATAGGCCCATTTTGTGGGGGTGTATAAGCACAACTAGTTTGATGAATGATCCCATTAGATCTAAACAAGTCAGTACACTAAGAGTTAACAACTCTATACCATCATTTGATCTAAACAACTTAACACATACATCAAACTAATTTTTTATTAAAGAAAGAAAATATTGCAATATGCTTAAAACTTTAGATTTGTTAAACAGATTCAAATGTATCTACTAAAGCTATCTACAAATGTCACAAATGAATGCCATATATCATAGGTGTGTTTCTTGTAGAAACCCCATTCTTGTAGGAACCCCAAGCATCCAAGTGAACTAAATCAGAATAATCTAAAGCTTTATTAGAACTATACCATGGATTTTTAGTCTATGTTGTTTGGCAAGTGGACAGATGTCATAATTGTTATGAATCTGAGTCTAAACTTTCTTGGGTAAAGAAAAGATATGCTACATTGCAGATCCTGAAGGATGTACCAATCTATAGTTCCATATAGTGTCTTCTATATTAGTCCCCAAAATTGAAGTTGCAATAATTGTAGATCTAATACAGTCCTGTAAAATGTATAACCCTTCTCTTTCCTTACCAATCCCCAAGATCTTTCTATTGGAGAGTTTCTGAAAGACATAAATTAAGGAAAAAATAATTGCATAACTTAATTATTTGGTAGCTTAGACACTAAGATTAGATTAAACTTAAACTCCATACATGCAACACATTTTTCAACTCATTATCTCCTAAAATAATAATCTTTTATGCACTGCTTATTTGTGTATCTACACCTGTTAGAACCTGCACTCTATTAGAAAGACCATCTTGCAAAGTTCTAATTAAATGAAAAAGTTCCCTCAAAGGTGTAATGTGATGGGTAGCACCTGAATCTACTATCAATTCAGATGCAAAAGCATTGGACAATAAAATAGTTATATATGCCAAATTTAAAGAATACTCAGGTGATTTCTCTTTACCTATCATCTTCATTAGTTGATCATATTGTTACTTAGATAAAAAAAAAATGGCCCATGGATGAAGAAGATGCACCATCTGTACCATTGGTATATCTCATGGTTTGAAATGTGATTTACCAGAAGAACGAGGATGATAATAATTAACATGTGACTTAAAACCACTAGATTGGTTCTGAGAATGCATGTAACCTCCAAATTAATTATGATACTAGCCCTGCAGTCTATACTCTTCAGATTAATTATTGAAAGCCCCACAATATGAAAGAGATATATCTCTTTAGTGTTAGCATTAGGCCTAACATTTGTTTCAACAACATTACCATTCCCAGATTTTTAACTCTAAAAATCATTAGGGTAACCAACCAGTTTATAAAAATCATTCTTCAAATGATTATGATAACCATAATATTCACAAAACAAGTCAAATATCTTTGAAACCTCCCTTTTAGAAGTGAATCTACGTAACTGTGAACTTCTAGCAAGAAGTGTCAATTCCTCTTTTTTCCATCAACAAGCGCAAGTCCTCTGAATTTCTTCTTGGGCAACAATACCATGCACCTCATTCAGAAAGAAAATTGGTGCCTAGATAAAATACTACTAATCTGACTAAAGCTTTCATTCAATCCCATAAGGTAAAATAACAATCCAAAGATAATATACTCTAATTCAATTTAAGGTGCTCGATGTAAGTACTCAATTCTTTACATTCACAATGATGTAACAAGGCCATTATATCTAGTTCATGACATGCATCAATTATCCTCAAATAATAACTAGTTACATAGTCCATACCTTGTCGTAGATTTATGATTTTTGTCTAAATATGATAAAGTCTTGTCAATTTTAAGCAATCAATACATTTATTAAAATCAATCCAAACTTGGCACTCATAGCAAACAAAATACTAGGTATCAACTCAGCAACAACTATATAAACAATCCACGATAGTACTATTGCAGTGCATTTTTCACATAATTTGGCTAATTCACCTTTATACCTATATTTCTCACATGATCCATTTATGAATCCAAATTTTTCTTTACCTCATAAAGCTAATTTCATCGGCCGACTGCATAGCCCATAGTTTTTCGATGCGGTGATCTTAAGTGGTATTATTACCTAAGTGTATTATACAACTAAAGATATAGAAGATGATGAGGATCAATGGTGACAATAGGGTTACCGTTAGTTCTATGTTTTGTATTTTCTGCCATTGAGTTGCTATCAATAAAAAATTAATTCTGTGTGAACTACTTTTACAAATTTATGGGCTACTTTTATTTCTATGGAGAATCACAGCATAGACAACAATTGTTGCTTTGATACTATGTCAAAAACTATTAATCTAGATAGTTATTTGCTAAACTAGACTTGCATTCTAGAAGAATCTACATATAGCTGAGTGGGAAAAGGAATAAAGAAAAAGATATTTTTTTAATTACAAATGAGCAATTATTCTTTACAAAGATATCAATATATAACACTTGATTAGCTAGGACAAATTTCAATTCAGAGAAGTGCTAACCAACTATCATGTCACATTCTAGTGACATCTCATGCTTTATACAACCGCTTCTTTAAACAACCATCGAACTGACTACAACTCTTAACTAAATATCACTATTTCAATATATTATAATAACTCTTGTTCATGAAGTGCAGATATCGTCCATTCTTCTTTATCATGAATGTGATTCACGATTCTATGTATATTTATAAAAAAGAACAATATTGCACATATAGTTGTAAAATGCAGGTAATATGTCATGCAAATTATCATCAAACTTGATATTTTTCAACTAAATCATTATGTGCATCAACTATATCAAAATAAGTTATATATGATTCCCTACCTACTAAGGAAATATGGAGTATTTTCTTATACTGAGAAATACATCTTAGGGTTAGGATTTGTCGTAAAATAATATAATGTATAAGACGTGATTTGCTCCACCCTTGTAAGTCAATAGTAGCTCCCCTCCTTACAAGTGTGGAATTTATTCCTTCTTATGATGTCAGTTGTTAGCAACAATGGAAGAAGGAAGGCAAACATTATTTTTGCCTCCTTACCTTCAACAACTTAAATCACACGGTTAAATGGTTGAAGGTAAGGTGTGAGGACTTTCCCGCCTTTGTGCCTTTGGTATTTTTTCATTTTTCACTGCCCCTTCAAAAATTTGGACAAAAAAGTTTCCCTTTAGACTATGGACTCATTTTAATTAATTATTCTTCCAATTATTTTCATGATATAATACTCTGATAAATATCAATTAATAGGCATAGTATGATTAAATAGTCATATGAATAATAATTTTCTTAAATGGGTGTATCGGGTCAAAATGTGACAAGTAAAAGTAAATGGAGAAAGTATTATCATGACTTCACTATAAATACTACTAATGTTTGTCTTTTTACATTTAAGGCATATATGGCATAAAGGAAAATATTTTTCAATAATATACTTTTACAATTTTGTCATGTGTTAGTTGGCTCAAGTTTTAGAAAAATGGCTTCCCATAAAGAAAGAAAACATTTAAAAATTTGTTTCAACCTTATCCTCCAACTCCTGACCCCAACGCTAGTCTCGAATAAAAACTCCCAACTCCAACCCAAGACCTAACTCCAATTTTAATCCAAACCCTAACTCCAAACCTTGACCCAAAATCTCAATCAAAACTTGAATTGAGGTAGGATATTGATTTAACGCCAAAAAGTTCTAGATGGGGAGTCAAGGTAAAAAAACAAGATCCAAATTAGGTCCCAAGTTGAGAGTCGTAGTTAGGATCGAGTCAAGATCTGGAGTTGGAACGTAGTTTAAAATTGAGGTTGGGTCCTAAGCCAGGAGTTGTGACCCCGTTTGGGTTTGAAAGTCAAATTTGAGTTGAGAGTTAGAACCCATTTTGGGGGTTGGGATAGAGTCACAGTGTAATGACACTCCAAGTTATTTTTTGCTTTTCTGCACCATTTTGGTGATTAGAGATTTTCCATAGCTGCCCTAAATAATTTATGACTTGTTAAAATTGATAGTTTTGTTATCGATAGTTCTTTTGTTTTTTAAGCTAATTTCCTAGTTTGTTTCGCTATTTAGATTTGGGTATTAGGCTTAAAACTCAAGTAAATGACTTTATTTGCCAATTCTGATAGTTTTTTTTATTTGGAACATCAATCTAAGGCTAGGAGGACCTTTGGTTTGGGTTCCAAGGCTATAAAACTCGATTTAGGCAATTGGGTGGATTTTTGTTAAAATGCCTATTAGGTGTGGGACCCATATTTCATCAAAATAACCTTATATAGAAGTTTCAATGGCGTCATTGAGTCTAAAATACTGAATTTGGTAGGGTAGCATAGTTTTTTTTATCCATATAATTCTAAATGAATTTCGTGGATTTGATTAGAGTTTTGGCACTTGGCTAAAACTGTTAGTGCAACTTTAGCTGGTGCAGGACATAGATGGTCTTCACATTCACAAATACCAAGGAAATAGCCTATCACAATTGAAAGACCTTGGTTGCTTCCACGATGGCTAAGATTATAACTCATCACATTTGTGGGCTTATCTCCACATTGATGAAGGGTAAGTTAGGTCAACTATCGCGTTGTATTGGGGTAAGGGAACCCTAACAGTATTAAATGATGTGAAAATTGATTTTGTCTCATTTATTTTAAGTTCCAAGTCTATAAAACTCTAGAAGGCTTAGCGGATTATGAAGTTTAATCATTAGGTGTTCGGAGTGAGTTAAAGAGTTCATTTTCTCATCAAAGACTTTTGTTAATTTCCTCTAACTTCTTAGATAGTTCGTTGGGTTCATTTTCTCATCAAAGACCTTTGTTAATTTTCTCTAATTTCTTATTTAATTCTCTAATTTAAACTTAAATCCCTAGATTATTTGAGGACTAATTTGAGGGAGTATTCTACTCAGATTTCACCCATTTTTAGGGTAAATAATCCTTGAGCTTAGAGGGATGTTTTTTCCAATTTCAAAGTTATGATTCCGTAAGTGGTCCCCACATGAGATATTTAGCTACATTCTGGACCTGAAGCATTTATATGCAATATGGATATTATTATTCTCATATTAAATGTCAACTATTATTTTGATAGAGGGACATTGTGTGGAGGATCTCGGAAGGGTAAAGCTTCGATCTAGTTGATTGTACCAAGCTTTCGATGGTGTCTTAGGATAGCCTTACTTCTCTCTTAGATTGGGCTTCATTATGGTATTAGTATAAAAGTATGCTAGCTATGGGTAGGGTTTTACAACTCAGTGGTTATTCTAGTATTTTATGGGTTAAGTTACCATTTTGGGGCCTTTTCTTGGAAATTCGACCTTGTCATCCCTCTTAATGATAAGAATATCCTCTTAGGACTAGATTTGGGCAGGTGATTTCCTTAATGCGAGTTTTTGGGGGTAGTGGTGGGTCCTATCAACCCTCCTTATAGGTCAAACATCTAGATTAGTCCCCTTGTATAACTAGAAAACCTTCTTGAGATCCTTTTTGGGAAATTCTTGAACCTAAGCTGAGTTAGATCTTCTATCAGTTTTTTATTAGTCACAATACCCGAACTAGGATACAGTTATCCTTTAGGATAATTTATTAGACCCATTGTAAACCTTGATACCTTTGTAAACTCTTTATTAGAGTTGGTAAGTTGATATTATATGGTTTTTAAGGAAATTATGTCTCTGGATTATCCTTGTCATTATTTGAGATTTATTTACTAGTTTCAATTTGAGTTCGACAATTGTGATCTCGTATGTCATTATTATAATTGTATCATTCTTCAGTTTTGGTTTGAGTCTAGCATTATCCTTGACTTAGTTTAATTCCTTGCATTTTATCATACTTTTAGTATGATTTAGATCAATCGGCTGATGATGTTTACTGAGTACCTCTTATTTTGGTACTCAAGCTACACTTCTGCATCTTTTTTTGATGCAGATCCAAATAGTAGTAGTCGTCATTGATGTTACATCCAACTTTCTTTTGGGACTCAGAGATAGGGTATGCTTTTAGAGTCGAAGCTGATTTTCTTTCCTTCTACTATTTTTGGATAGTCTTTGCTTTTAAGACCACCTGTATATTTACATTATTCCGTACTCATCTTTTATATTTAGTGGCTCTTGTACCAACCTTACCAGTTCGTGAAATACTCATGTGTACATTTTTCTCTCCCTGCCTTTATTTAGTATCTTGCACTTATATTTATCTATTTACTATTTAGTTGTATGCTTCATTTTCAATATTTCTTATATCTTCCAATAATTAGCACATTAATATCATTTTGGACTACATTTGGCTTACCTACTGGTGGGTTAAGATAGGCCCTATTATGACCTGAGAAATTGGGTTGTGATAAATTGTTATCAGAGCTCTAGGTTCACTGGAATTGTTGGTACAATTACAAGTATCTAGTAGAGTCTCGCGGATCAGAATGATGATGTCCGGTTCTTATCTTGGGAGGCTATAGGACATTCTTAGGAGAACTTCACTTTGTTCATTCATTTCATTCGTAGAGTCTGTGTTGTTTTCAAAAACAATTCATATTGTTTCACTCTATCGTAAATGGTCATGACGCAAGCTCTGATGATTGGAGACGAGGACCTTAAGTCTGCAGTTAGGGCTCTTGTTAGAGTCCATGGTCGACCCAGGGGGTGAGGTCAGGCTAGAGACACATCCTAAGCTAGGTGTTGTGTCACAACCCAAAAACCAAGGTTCGTGATGACACTTGTCACAGCAAGCCTTAACAAGTAAGCCTATCAGCCAAACTAATACGAAATAAGAAATCAATGCCAAAACCAAGGTAAGATCCCTAGAATGGAGTCGAGCCACATATATATAGTAAAAATAGAAATAATAATCAATAATACCAAACCAAATCCCAAAATCTAGCTTCACTGTGTAAAAACTAGCTAATACAAATCAGAGTTAAAATACATAAGATATCCAAAAACAGGAACAACTCTGTCTCAAATATAAATAAAGACATAATCTAAATAAGGAAAGGTAGTAGTCAAATCCAGACCTATGAAAGAAACCGCTACCTTGAAAAGCTCCAAATGTCGCTTGAATTAACCACCATGAGGCGTGTTCGAACCTGGATCTGCATCGAAAGGGCATAGTAGGAGTGAGTATGGTCCACTTGTACTAAGTAGGTATCATAGGCCGACTGAGCAAAGTAGAAAATAGAGCATATAAAATACACACTAAGGGAACGTCACGTGCAACTAGAAAATGTCCCAAACAGTAGCCTACACCATCTCCATTAACAATTCTATAATATTCACATACATTATAGAAATTACGAGAAAGGAACACAAGTATACAAATATCACACATACAAGTACAAAAAGGAAATACACATAAACAGTAAGCATCAGGAGAGATAAAGTATCACAAATAAATGTACAATGTAAAGTCAAAGAAATAATACGATTACAACATAAGCACAGTCTATAAAGTACAATGAAGAAGACGATGATGATAATGATGATATGATGCATGAGGTTGTCGCACAACCTCCGAATAAACCTATGGAGATAAAGCTTCCCGATGCAGGACCCATGAGGGGTTTGTCAACCTGTATACAAAATCTAAACCAATATCCATATCTCCTTTCTGGAACAGCCCTTAATAGAGGGTTTTTAAGCTGTCATATTTTCTGTCAAAAAAGCCAGTTTTTCTAGTATTTCCAGTATTTACACGATGGTTCTAATGTTTCATGAATGAATATGATATAAGAATGTAATGCTCACAAACAACCATAATGAGAGATTCAATATCCAACCAAGTAAGTCAAAATCCACTCATTTATTCAACCATCCATGAATTTCACATAATACATATGCGAATAGAATGAAATACATTAAAGAAGTCAGCATTGATACCACGTAAGGCTTTTTCATCAACAAGATACAACTAATTTCACATACATATTGCCAATATTATCATATAGGACCCCACACAGTCACACATAGAAAATAATGTTCCAAAACCATCAAATAGCATCAATATATACAGGCCTCATACAGGCACAACACAAGAAATACAACCAATTTCATGATTAGTTCCCAAACTCTTAACATGATTTTGTATCAACATTAACTATCCAACCCAATTTGAAGAAAGTCAACCCATAATCTACCTTGAATGTCGAAAATTGGTTTGCAAGCCTTCAATCCGAGAACTTACTCCCACGAATGGACTCAGAACAAACTATAACATAGAAATATAGAATCTACACATCAAAAGAATCCCATGAATGGACTCAGAACCAACTATAACATAGAAATATAGAATCTACACATCAAAAGAATCCCATGAATGGACTCAGAACCAACTATAACATAGAAATATAGAATCTAAACATCAAAAGAAAATCAACGATACCCATATTGCCTACTTTTAAGTTGGGGTCAAAATGGAGCCTCGAAATTGATTTCAAACAAAATGGTAAAATTGTAATTTTATTTTTGAAACATATTTCTTATATTTTTAGCAGTCTATAGCTGAAAATCAAAGCAAAATGAGTTAAAAATAAGGTCTAAATTTAAGAAAAATCACATTTAAACTTTACCCACAAAAATTCTTGAAATTCATTTAAAATTAAGAATTGCAGTTGTTTTGAAGATGAAATCGAAAGAGAAGTGAAATTATAATATTAGAAACTAATGCAAGTAAAAATGGGTTGAAATTGGGGTTTATATCAGAGAATACTATTTTTTAGGCCTTACAGGCCAAAATCCTCAATTTCTACCTTTTTAATTCGCTTTTAAATAAGAATTTCAGGATGAAATTTGGAGAAAATAGTTGAAATAGGTGTTGTGGAGCTTACCCAAGCTTAAAAATAAAAGAAATTGCTTAAAATTGCGAAAACCTAAGTACCAAGTCTCAAAAATTGGTGAAAATGGTGAAATAAAGTATATAAAGGAACCAAGCATCACATTTGCAATCACCATGCAGCGTTCGCATTACCTGGTTAAGGGCAGGTATCACATATGCGATCCTATCATCGTATTCGCGGAGGATCACAATCGCGACAAAGATGTCACATATGCGATACTTGGGGTTGATCAGCTGAGTCGCGAATGCGACTGGACAATCACAATCGCATGTACACCAACACCAACTGGAGACTTGGAATTCTTCAAGTCTCTGCGGACCCTCGAGATTCATCTGAATCCCATGAATGCAAACGAACTATGCTATCCTATCAAATTCGATTCTTTGGAATCAATAGAGATATTGAATTTACGAAAAAATATCTTTTTCACAAAGTTGACCCCCAAACCCCAATTTCATAATTTTTCAGACGAGGGTCAAAATGATATATAAAAGCCATAAAACTATACCAACCATGTTACCACCCTAAAATCAATGTTTCAAATCTGTTGGAGCAGTTTATTTTGTTATCTACTACACAGATCAATAAATGTTGATTGAAGTTAACTATAAGGCTTCTCAAACGACCAAAAACCATAATGTCACTTAAATCACATCGAAGGGCACCGAGAACCAGTCCAGTCACCCTCACACCCCAAAAATACCATAAAATAACTACGTAGAGAGATACAATGGTCAAATCACACAACAATAAACATTTCACATAAATCACAAAAAATTAGGTTGTTCTATCATCTACCACTAAATATCTAGTTCGTCCTCAAACTAAAGTCAAGGAAAAATACCTGAATCAACAAAGAGATAAGGATATGAAATATGCATATCAGACTCAATCTCCCAAGTAGACTTATATACAGGTCGATGTACCTACTAGACCTTAACCACAGGAATATCAGTAGAATGCAACTATCTAACATCCCTAGCCAAGATGGAGCCATGCTCCTCAATAAACGACAACCGCTCATCTAAATGAACCGAATCCCCACGAGTGACATGAGACTCATTTGGAATGTAACAATGAAACATGAAAAATGAAAAATTGGATGAACAGCTAATAAATCTGGAGACAAAGACAACTCATAAGCCATATCACCAACAATACGTAGAATCTCAAATGGACCAATATACCTGGGGCTAAGCTTTCCCTTTTTCCCAAACCATATCACACCCTTCATGGGCGACACTCGAATGAAAACTCAATCACCAACACGAAAACTCAAGGCACGAGGTCTACAATCTGCATAGCATTTTTGCCTACTCTAGGCTACTTGAATTCTATCCTGGATAACCCCAACTCTATCAAAAAACTTATGAAGCAAGTATGTACCTCGAGGTCTAATCTTAGAAACATCAAACCAATCGACTGGAGAGAAACAACGCCTACCATACAATCAAAAAGAGCCATATCAATATTAGAATGGTAGCAATTATTATATGCAAACTCCGCTAAAGCTAGATGTTTCTTTTACTGACCATCAAAGCCTATCATATAAGCTTGGAGAATATCCTCTAAGACATGAATAGTCTGCTCTAACTACCCATCAGTCTGGGGGTGAAATGTTGTACTAAGATTGACCTGAGTACCTAACTCGTTCTGAAATATCTTTCAAAAGTGAGATATAAACACTGAACCACGATCTGAGATAATAGACACTAGCACACCCTAAGGATGCACAATCTCACAAATATTGATACGGGCCAACCTTTCTGTATTGAAAGAGACCTGAAGCAAAATAAAATGAGCAAATTTGGTCCATTGATCCATGATGACCCCAACACTATCAGGACTATACCTAAATATAAAGTCTATGATTATCCATTTCCATTTTTCTTGGTAATGTATAAACTCTAAAGAAAGCCAGTAGGCCTCAGAGCTCAGCCTTTACCTGCTGACAACATAGGCAATGAGCTACAAAATTCTCTATATCCTTCCTCATGCCACTCCACAAGCAATGCTGCCTCAAATCATGATACATCTTAGTCACTCCCAGATGGATGGAATACTTGCAATAATGTGCCTCTTCCAAAATCATTCTAATCCAATCATCCACTCTCGGTACATAAACTCAGCCTCCAATTCTCAAAATGTTATCTGAATCAAGTAAGGCTTTCTTAGTCTCACCACTCAATACCTTATCTCGAATCACTCTTAATCCAACATCATAAAACTATAAGCTCAAATATGCTCCATCAAACAAAACCTAGCCTCCACAAATTACAAAACACACCCAAGTGTCAAATTATCAAGCCTAACCATCTCTTTTGATAAAGACTGAACCTCTAAGACTAAAGAACTTTCCTGGGTCAAAAGATTTTCCAAGCTAACCATGCTTGTTGAATTCGGCTTGAGGTATCTATAACTATGTTAGCCTTGCCCAGATGATAAAGAATAGTCAACTTATAATCCTTAAGCAACTCAAGCCAATAACCCTATCTTATATTAAAATCTCACTAGGTAAAGAAATACCAAAGGCTATGATAATCAGAGAAAATCTTACAGCGGACTTCATACAAGTAGTGCCTCTACAACTTCAAAGAAAAAACAACCGCGGACAACTCCTAATCATAGATAGGATAATTCTTGTCATGAGACTTCAATTGGAGAGAAGCATATGCAATCACCTACTCTTTTGTATCAACACAACACCTAATATAACACCTGAAGTATCACAAAATATGGTAAAACCCATGCCCTTCTTAGCAAAAGTCAAAATAATAGTTGACATTAACAATTTCTTGAGCTTTTGAAAACTTACCTCATAAGCATCAGACCACTAAAAAGAAATCCTTTTCTGAGTCAACTTGGTTAATGGAGCTGTAATGAATAAAAAACCCTCAACAAGATATCTATAGCAACCTGCAAAGCCAATAATACTATGAATCTCAATGGAAAAAGTAAGCCTAGATCAATCACGAACTACTGCAACCTTGATCGAATAGAACATAATACCATCCTTGGTCACCACATGACCCAAAAATGAGACAGATTCAAACTAAAACTCACACTTAAAAGACTTAGCATAAACTTATCATCTCTCAACCTCTGGAGTACAATCCACAAATGCTTTTTATGATTTGCCTCACTCTTTGAGTAAACCATGATATCATCTATAAATACAATAATAAAGGAGTCGATATACAATTAAAATACCTAATTTATCAACTCTACGAATGTGACTAGGGCATTGGTCAACCCAAAGGACATGACCAAGAACTCATAATGATCATACTAAGTCTAAAAGGCTATCTTTGAAATATCTAAAGCTCTAATCCTCAACTGGTGATACCTTGAATTCAAATCAATCTTTGAAAACACCAAATCATCTTGAAGCTCATCTAATAAATCATCAATACGAGAAAGAGGATACTTATTCTTAATTGTTACCTTGTTTAATTATTAATAATCAATATACATATGCATACACCCATCTTTTTTCTTCACAAACAAGATAGGCACACCCTAAGGTAACACACTAGGTCAGATAAATCCCTCATCCAATAACTCTTATAACTAATTCTTTAATTCTTTCAACTCAGCTAGGGCCATCATATAGGAAGGAATATGGTGCCCAGCTCACCATCAGTAGTAAAGTCAATATCATAATCCGAGGTATATCAGACAAATCCATAGGAAAGATATCTATAATCTCGTAAACCACACAAATAAAATCTAAATAAGGAGCTGAAGCAGCACTAGTATCACAAATATAAGCTAAATAAGACTAATATCCCTTCCTAACCAAACAACAAACTTGAATATAAGATATAACCCTCTTGGGACCCAAATTAAGCACACTCTTTTAAGTTATCCTTGGCATACACGATGGAGCTAAAGTCATGATTCTAGCATAACAATCTAGGACAATATGGTAAGGAGAAAACTAATCCATACCCAATCCGGAAAATATCACATCACAGGATCGGTGCACCTAATCCATCACTAAAGAGTCTCCAACAAGGGTAGATACACCAATAGGCATGGCAAGCGGCTCACTAGTAGAATCAAATCCCAAAGAAAAATATGCAGACACATAGGAAAAAGGCAATCCTAGATCAAATAACATGGATACAGGTCTAAAATAAATGAGGATTATACCTGTGATAACAGTGTCAAAATCCTATGCCTCTGGTATTGCGGGTATAACATAAAACTATGCACGACCACCAACTACCTGAATAGCCTTACGACCAACCTCATGGGCTCTACTATCTCTATCTCATGCACCTCTAGTAGGACCACTACCTTTCACAATTGAAATAAGAGTATCTTTTAACACACGATGGGGGCAGCCTTTGGCCAAATGACCAATCTTATCACACATAAAACAAGCCCTATGACTTAACTCAATAAGAGAAGGTATGACTGAACTAAAATGGCCACCCAAAATTGTTGAACTAGTAAACCTACTACTTGTACTCTATATGGATGCTTGTTTGGTTCTACTATGATACCCACAAAAACCTCTAGAATCTCTACCTCAAGTGGTATGACCTCCAATCTATCCCACACGGTGCACCATTTTGGTGCCCTGAGATGATAAAAAATGTAAGTTTCCTTTAGTTAACTGATAGATCTCGGTCGATTGAGACAAGGTAGATGCGATTGATGATACAAATCTAATTTAAGGAATGAAGTCATTTATGGACTGATTCTGACCCTTTACTAGAAGACATAAGATTTGTAGTATGGTTTCACAAGAGGTATTCATTATACATATATTGTTTAATGAAATGCCCAATTGTGGATTCACGGTGCCTACCTATAAAGAAAATGCACAAGTACTCTATAATGTTGGTACTATGATAGGATATTCCTAGCCTTATAAATATGGCTACTAATAATTTAGTTATGACTATAAATATATAGGTGGTAAGGTGATGGACCTACTAAATCCTAAAATACTACTAAATGAGTAAAAGTGGAAGATCCTATATCTATTCATGTCTCTCTTAATGTTTGATGAGATAAAATGTTACTTTTGTTACTTGTGATATAATGATAACTATTGAGTCTATAATGAAGGGTACTTATAGAATTATATATGGTTTGATGGTAATAGATATTGTAGAAATGAAATGAGTGGGTGATGATGAAGTGCTTTTTTGCTTTGTCAAGTTAGGACTGTTATTGGGATGTTATTATAGGTCTTATGCGCACATGTTTGATGGCCTCCAAGACAGTTATGAGGATGTAATTATTCCCCATAGATCTAGTCTAGTGTTTATATACTTTACTTTTATCCTCTAGGAAAATTATAGGGATGTTATTATTTTTTATGGATCTAGATAAATGTAAGTGCATTTATTCCCTATGGATCTAGGTAAGTGTAAGTGAATGTATTCCCTATGGATCAAGGTTGAGGTTCACTTATTTGGTCCCTTCTAAGTTCAATGATGCTTTGGGCGTGGATGCCTATGAGTTCTTGATTGACTATCGTAAGAAGTTGCATAATTTAGGTTTGTTTGAGTCACATAGTATTGCATATACTACTTATCTATTGGGGGTTTCCTCTTGAGATAGGTGGAGTTCACTTGTTGGTTGCAGACCTTTTGATTCTCCTAAGATGACTTGGGATTAATTTATTGAGGCCTTTTTGGAGAGGTCCATGCGTTACAATTAGAAGGATCGATGAGAGATGAGTTTGATTACATAGAGTAGCGCTCCATGGCTATTATAGAGTGTGAGGCATGCTTTGATACCTTGTCTAGATATTCTTATGCCAGTATTGCCATCGAATATGAAAAGATTTGAAAGTTTAAGAAGGATTTGGATATTTTTTTAGCTTGCTACGGCTTAGATAATTGTGTTTGGAGCATCTCTTCAGAGTATAGTGGATTATGCTATGATGAATGCAACCTCTTTTGATTCTCAAAAGACATAACTATACTCATAGTAAGAGGAGCCGTGGTGAGTCTAACTGGCTAAGATCCCACCTGAGGAGATAACAAAGAGGAAGGTTGAACTCCCGACCTCAAAATACCATACTCATATGTAGGGACTGAAGAAGGAAGAACACTTAGGGTCTAAAAGGTACCAAATTTAGAAGTAGGTAAAACTAGAGGATCCATACTCAGAATTAGATGAACACCATAAACAGACTATAACACCCTGGATTTTTGTCATAAAAATTTCTAAGTTTTTGAACTTACTGCCCAACCTATGAGTTACCTTATGATCCATAAGGTTTCCTCACGAGCCATAGAATCCAAATCATTGTCTAACCAGTGAGTGGTGCCTATGCTACTATCCTAATTACAACTAGAAGTCATGATTCATAAAGATTTATTATCTATCATGGTATCCAAATCATAGGGTGACCAGTGTGTACCCTAAATGTTTTTGTCTTAGTTACTACTAGGACCCTACGAATCGTAGGGTCTCTTGATGAGTCCTATGGTGTGGGTCATATGATAACTAGAAAGAGGTCCCTTAACTACTATCTAGACTATGAATCATGGTAAAAAGTTGTAGTGAATCCTTACGAGCCGTATAGTGACTCGTAGTCACTGGCGATAATTTTTTAGATTTTAATAAGGGGTACTTTGTACATTGCTCTCTTTACCCACTTAAGACCCACGAACCTAAAGCACCTTTGAGGTATTAATTTCAACACTCATCAATCATAAACACTCTCTCAAACTCTCTCAAATTCCTAAGGTAGGAACAAGTGAGGGTTTCTAAAAATTGGTCATCTAAGGGCTCTAGGGTTGATTCTTATCCATAATTGTGAACCTTTCGGGCATGTGACTCTACCCTCAAACTTATTTTCCTTTAAACATGTGTATTAAATGAATATTTATGTGAAAATGAATGTGGGTTTTAACATGGGTTGAGAGTTTTGGCATGGTTGATTCTTAAATTATTTTCCCATCATTTATTACGCATTGGTTGTGCTTTATCAATGGTTTTTAAGCTAATTAGATACATAGGTCTGGGAATCTGGATGAAGGTTGAGCCATTCCCCTAATTTGATGATTATGGTATTAACATTAGGTTTGCAAATTGTGTTCCCTCAACCCATTTGTGAAATTGGTTTTGAAATATGAATTTGTCATATGGTTTGACTTACATACCCATACTATTGCATTTCATAAATAGTTAAAAGATTAAACATAGATTTTGAAGGCTTTTTTGGTTGTGTTTTGACTAAAATTGAAACCTCAGAGGTCGAGTTATTTCCCTAAGTTGATTTTATAAACTAAAAGGGGTTGAGGTATTCTCCAAACTTGATTTAATAAACAAAGAGGGTCGAGGCATTCCCCAAGATGATTGAATGTAATTAAAAGTGGCATGAGTGTTAGTTTGCAAGTGTAAAGGTATTACGATACCTATAGTGTGCCTTAATATATCATTCCATCATTAAATGAATGGGTTATGTGAGGTTTTTTTTAAATTGGGCTTAATAAGGGTTATGTAGCAAAGACGTGAAGGTGTGAGTCTTGAAGGGTTTGTAATGGAAACTCATATTTATCAGTGTGAGGGTTGGTCTTAATGATCATGTGCTTGTGACACACTTATTATACATTTGTATCCTATACTGATCTATGGTCGGGGCATTC
Source organism: Capsicum annuum (assembly GCF_002878395.1). NCBI lineage: Eukaryota > Viridiplantae > Streptophyta > Magnoliopsida > Solanales > Solanaceae > Capsicum > Capsicum annuum. The sequence goes on from NC_061113.1 coordinate 182,288,813, forward strand.
CTGGTTTTCCTTGATACCTTTAATTCATATGGCTAACACGTACTGAAGCCCTTTCAATAGGGGGAGCTGGACCCATATAGCCCGTGGGTATGTTTATGACGGTTGAGCTACATAGTCCAGGCTAATGTTTTACTTTATGCTAAGCCTTGTTCTCTACCCCATCATGATTATATATATGTGTGTGTACATTATATGCATGTGGATTTTACTGTGGTTTTGAGTTGGAACTATTTTATCTCTTCCCTGAGTTACATACTAACGTTCAACCCGCTAGCCATCTCCAAACATTGTATCCCCATGCGATACAGGAATTGGAGACACTTCTACTTTTTCTGCACAGTGTTAGGATTTCTAGATTGTTAGCTATTAGCTTTGAAGTGGTGAGCTTCTATTCTATGGAAGAACTATCATTTTGAAGTCTTATTTCGTTTGTCTTAGACCTACTTTTTGGGTTTTGGTTTTCGATATTATTGGGGGCATGTCCCAACTTAGATTGGTTTTTGGTTCTGTTAGAGACTTTGTGTTTACTATGGATTAGGATGTTGTTGACATTCTTAGATATCTTGAGTTTTGATTATTCTATCTTGTTATATGTTCAGAATTCATCTACTGCTAATGTATTTGGCTCTGTTTGACTAGGAAAATGGGGTGGTTTTTGGTCCAAAATGGACTTGAGATACCCGTCACGGCCAGACCTTGGTATGGGTCATAACACAGACTCTAGCACAAATGAAGGTACAATACTCAGAATAGAAGGAACACCAGGAGCACCCAAAGGATCACCCTTAACAAGTGAACCAATAACCCCTCCAAGACTAGGGTAGAAGAACTTGGTGGAATCAAAGTAGGACCTACACCTTTAATATGCTCAACCCAAGGCTCAAGTGAAAGTCCCCTAACACTGCTCCTAAACGGAGCGGATCCTTATTCTCTAGACTATCTCTCTCCTCGGATGAAGGCTCCTCATCTCTAACCTCATGATACCTTGTCATCACCATCTATGTAATAAAGAGTGAAATATGACTTAGAACATAAGTTATGAAGGAAATCCAAATGATAAGAAAAAAATAAGAGAAATTTCCTAAAAGCATCCTATAGCCTCTCGAAGATAGATATAGAGTCTACACACCGATTTGCAAGACTTGATTAGATATGTTGTTCTTACACTAAACTGAGAAGGAGATATTGGCTATAGTGTATGCTTTTGACAAGTTTAGATCCTATATAACCATGTTGTAATAATGTACTTATTTAATAAGAAAGATGCAAAACCAAGGCTTATTAGATGGATTTTCGTATTGTAAGAATTTGATCTTGAGGTTTGAGATAGAAAAAGGGCAGAGAATTAAGTGGCAGATTATTTATCAAGGCTAGAGGATTGGTCTCATATAGTTAAAGCTGAGCATATTAGGAAAGATCTTCCAGATAAACAACTCTTAGCATTGAGTATGGCAGAGCTCCCATGGTATGCAGGCATAGTGAACCCATTAGAGAGTGGTGTGTACCCTTCTAAAATAACGAGCCAAAAAAAAGAAATATACTTTGATTCACACTCGTATGTGTAGGATGAGCCATATTTGTTTAAGTAGGGGGTCGATCAAATTGTTCAAAGAGGTATTCCAGAGTATTAAGCCAAATAAGTGCTTGAAAGCTTCCACTCATCATCGCACAAAGGTCTCCTAGATATAAGTAGTACCATCGAGATTCCTTTGGCCTACTTTGTTCAAAGATGACTGTTTTTGTTAAAGAGTGTGACCAAAGCAATAAGAACTATATCTAGAAAACACAAAATTCATTCTAACAATATTCTTGAGGTGGGGATTTTTTTATGTTTGGGGAATATATTTCAAGGTTTCATTTAAACCTTCATGTGGTAATCAGTACATCTTGGTTGTGGTGGATTATGTGTCTAAGTGGTTAGAAGAGACAACTCTCCCTACTAATGATGCAAATGTAGTGGTGAATTTTGTAAAGTAGAATATTTTCTCTAGGTTTGGAACCCCGAGAGAGATCATCAATGATGGAGGATCTCATTTCATGAATAATTGGTGTAGGAATTTGCTAGAAAAGTACGGGGTAAGACATAGAGTTGCGACAACATACCATCCCCAGAAAAAAGGTTAACTAAAAGTATCAAACTGTGAAATCAAGTAGATTCTCTAGAAAACTATGAATGCTCAATGCAAGGATTAGGCAATCAAATTGGATGATGCAATATGGGCATATAAAACTGTTTACAAAATGTTGATTGGGACCTCACTGTATTGATTGGTATATAGTAAAGCTTGTCATTTTCTTTTTAAGCTTGAGTATCAAGTGTATTGGGTGCTGAAAAAGTTGAATGTTTATCTTAAGATAACAGGAAAAATTAATTGCTCCAGTTGCATGAAGCTCAAGCTGCCCCAATACTCTCCTAAAGTGGGTGTCAGAGGTCCAGCATAAATTGTGTTAATAAGAAAGTAGTTAAATGGTACAAAGACAATAAGGAGAAAAATTATCAATTGATGGACCATATTGACAAAGATAGATTAGAAGCCAACTACCCATACAAGGATTAATGCAATTTGGCTTTGGTTAGAGAGTTCTTTGCAAATTGATTCCCAAATACTCAAGGCAACAACATCAAAGTTCATGGACAAATTATCAAACTAACTGTATCAATACTTAACACTTTCTTTCATACAACAGATGTTGGTCATACTAGGCTGAAGGAGCTGTACAATGAGCCATCCTATCGAGCCATTCATCACACACTTTATAGGTTAAGATAAAATACTATATGGGAACACTACAAAGAGAACGGAAATCATAAATCCTACCTATATGCTTATTTAACAAAAAAAGTTTAGATTTGGATGCAGATTATTTGTACTTGCTTGATTCCAGGGACCCACTTCAGTAATGACACACGTGACCAAGTATGTCTAGTGTTTGCATTGATGGATGGTGTCCCAATTAATGTTGGTGCATAAATTAGACCAGCCATGAGGAAAGCTTGAGTTCACAAAGGCATTAGGTTCAACTTTAGGGGTCTTATGACAAGGTTTTTGAAGGACAGTGGTGTCCAGGAAGACCCAATGGATTATAAGAATCTTAACATGATAGGAGTCAATGTTTCTAAGGTGAAGGAGCTTGATTCCACCCATGCTTTAGTTCTCACCACTATTTAGATAAATGTACGTGATGATAGATTTTTTTGAAACTTCTATGGCATGACTAAGATGACGATGATGGATAGAGGACACCCACTTACTGTAGATAAGCTAAGACAGTTGGATAGTAACTACCCAATGAATGATTATATAAAAGTAATGCACCAATTTGGTCAAACCTTTAGAGAACTATAGATGATGACTTTCCAACAAATGACGAGAACTTTCTAGTTGATTCTAATGTGGAGATTGATTCTAACTAGAAGGATTTTCAGGTGGGATATATTAGTCTCGACGTAGATGAGGGCGATAACCAGAGCCTAGGAAGTCTTTTTTCCCCATCCGTTGTCTATGATTTTTGTTGTACACTGAGGATAATGCATTTCTAAGTGTGGGTGATGGCAAAAGTATTCCTTGGTTATTTAATTTCTGCAGGTTTGTTAGTACATAAGTGGTATCATGTTTCAGTATTTTGATGGATTTTCTACTAGTCGGATCATTGTGGTTTGTAATAAGTAGTAATTTGCACTTTATGAACTTTTATGATTTAGTAGTAGTAATTGTTATTGATGTTAGTTGTTTTGCTTTTGGGTTTCTCGACCTTTGTTTTTGGTTCTTTTCTTGAGGATAGTCCCTTTGAACCGAGTAGGATAAAATTTTGTTTTATAGGGTAAAATTTTTCATTAAAGTCATAGTTAAGTACTTTTCTCATTGATGTATGGATGACGACCCTCTTAAGAGAAAATTAGTTATAGGTAGAGAGTGGGAAGTAGAACCCTTTTATCGATATGAGATTAAGCACTCTTGTAGGCATCATGACTTTATGACACAAGTGTGGTTTAAATTGAAAGCATGCATGATGAGTGAATCATTACTTTGAAATACTGAGTCTCATTTATATGACTCTCATATGATTTTTGCTTAATTTTGAATTTGTTTATTGCTTGATTGGAAATCTATAGTTATTTGTCATGATTTGAACATGTCCTATGTGTGTAAGGCTTAGTTTTATTCTATGTTAACATATTTGTGTTTAGAACTTTCCCGATGTGTATGAAAAATAAAATCAAGAATGTGAGTTTTAGGAGATAATATAGGCATTTCTTTGATAGTCATGTTTGAGACATAATACAAACCAAATTAGCATGAAACTTTCAAGGACTATAAACCAAGGCTGACCCAAAGAAAAACAAGACATGATCGTCTCAAGGATGTGAGGATATATTCGGAGGATCCTTTTTAAGCTCCCAAGATCTCAAAAACATGTGTGGAGGAGAGCTTGGAGCAGGAGCTAAATTCAACTAAAGACTTTAACAAGAAAGCAAGCCGAGGATACAAATACTCTATTGATTAATGATGAATCTAGATGTGTTTAAAACCATATTGATACTATTCAAGGAGTATTTTGGATGGACCAATTCATAAATAAGGATCGAGAGCCACTATAGAGGTTGTTAGACGGTAAAATAGAACCTAAAGGCATTCTGGAGTAACCTGCGACCTGACTGCTCTCACAAGTCCTTCACCTATGCTAGAAGGTGCTTCGTTTGTGCCAAAAGGTCATCACCTGCGTGGGCATATGTGCCTTTGCTTTATCGAATTGGGTCACTTTCGTGCTGATTTATGTAAGAAGTAGCCCATGGCTATAACTATTATTTCCTTTAGCTTATTTTGGAAGTTTTTGTTGATTATTATTATGACTACACTTGTGAGTGTGAGTATGAGATATAAAATTAGCTTTGGTTGAACATTCATTCGAAAGTGGGTCACTTGGGAGTTCAATTCCCTTGTGATTTATGTCAGAGATAGGTGTTTTATTGTATTTGAAAGGGAGGTTGTTGAATATGATACATTTTTCAGTTGTACTTTCTTATAGTTTCTTGTGTCTATCTATTTATCCATTTATCCTTTAATTTTTTGCAATTTCAATTCTATGATTACTTTAGTTTTCATGTTTGTTTTTGTCTTCCAAATTTTGTGGGTTATCATTTGGTATTTAAGCCGAGCTTTATTTCATTCCCACGAATTCAATCTTGGGTTTTATCATCTAGAAAAGTGAAAATAAAAAAAAAAAAGAAAAATTTCATTTTTGAGAAAACCCTAAAAATATTTTTATGTTTTGTGTCATTTTTGTAGTTTCAACACTATATTTGTTTTCTCTAGTGTTGTTAGAGTTGGAATCTTGAGCTTTGATCTTGATTTGAGTGTGGCTTAAAAGACTCTATTGTTGAGCTTGAGTTTGAAGAAGGTTGAAAGTGAGTTTTTAGATCTAGTCATTTTGGTGTTGATTTAAAGGATAAAATTGTTGAAAGGTGTTCTCTACATTGAAGGGAGCCTAAATTTAAAAGTTGGTGTTATTTGGAGAAGTCTTGGAGAATCCACAATTTTGGGGTTTGAAGACTGAAGAAAATACAAGTGGTTTTGAAAGTGTTCTCCATGATGAAGGCAACTTGGGTTTAAAATTTCATGGAATTCTAAACCAAAATGATAGAGTTGTGATTTTTGAATCTTTAAATTTGTTCTTGGTGTCTTAAGGATATTCATATCTTTAAGAGAAATATTCATTAAAAAGTGGTGTTAGATCCAAAAAGGAAGAGAGAAAAAAGAGTTTGGGTGTTGGTACAAAAGAATATCCCAAAAGAAAAGGAAACATCCTAGGAGAGAGAAAGAGAGAGTGCAAAGGGGCAAACAAAAAAGAAAAATTCAGAGTTTCCAAATATTTTTCCTGGTCCCCCATCTGCGTGGCTAGATGAACCATCTGTGTGGGAAGGTGACCCAACGCAGGTCATTCCAGAATTAGGATTTTGTGACATGCAGCCTTCATTTGTGAGGGCATGTCCTCACTTGCGTCCGCAGGTCACTTGGGCACATTTCAACAACCCAAATTGCATTTTTCTCAAGTTCCATCCTATTAGTTTCATTTCTTGATTTCTTATTTCAATTTTTTATTCTTAAACTAATTAACAACTAGTAATTCACTTACTTAGTTGATTAATTGGTTCTTTGAGTCTGTTTTTCTTTCATCAACTGTTTCTTTTGGTTATTTTCTCATTTTTTTCATTGTTATTTATTTTTTTCAAGTCTGTCATTATTGTTTTTCCAAACAAGAATCCACTCCGACCATGAGTAGAAATTGACTACATATCTTTTATTTGAGTAGAAATTAACTTTCAACGCTAGCAACTCCTATTGTCAAGCATATAAAGGTGAAACTTACAAGTTTTGGTGAGGATCTTTACGACTAATCTTGTTTGTTCGTTTTGTAGGTACAAAAGAGTTTTCAAGAATTATGTCATTGGTAGCCTTGGATACTTATGACTACGACATAGGAGACTATGATTGTGATGAAGAAAGCTATGGCTATGACAAAGATAGAGATTATGGAGGCTATGAATATAGCCATGATCAAGAGTCGTGTAAGAATGAAGGCTACTATTTCGGAGGAGAATACAAGGAGAATTATGACTCTAGCTCTATTAAAGAGTATGGAGATAATGAAGAGCTTTGTGATTATTCTTATGATGGAGATGGGGCATGTGAGTAGTATTACACTTCCCATTCCAAACATGAAGGTGATGTAAAGTGTAACCCTTTCTGTTATGCACCTTATGAAAATCATGGTGAGAATGTACATGAGGCTTGTGAAGATTCATATTTCTCATTTTTTTGTACTTCTTATCAAAGTCAAATCGGTGTGAATGGTTATACTACTTAGAGTAAAGGTTTCCCCATGGGAAGAAAAGAGTGTGCATCTCTGATGTCTAAAGATACTATATCTTATCATTCTTATTCTAGTGCTTAAATATTTGAAAGTTAGAACCAAGATGGATAAAAAAGGTATAGTAGGAGTCATAATTTCTTTTGTGCATCTCTTTCTGTTCTCCAAGGAAAACTTGATCTCGAGGTTTATCTTAATTGGGAATGTCAATGTGAAAGGTTCTTCAAGGAATATGTCATGATCAAAGTTGAACAAGCTAGATATACTCTTAAGCACATTCAAAGTCTAGTATAAAGATGGTGGGAACTTACAAAAAGCCCAATCAAACATGGAGTACCTTGAAAGAGTTCATGAAGTACGTCTATGTGATGAAAAGATACATGAAGCTTTATAATATGTATTTGAGAAGACAATTTGACATTAGGAGGGTGAGTATTTATAAGGTTTTGGGATGCATTCTTGTTCTCAATGATTGGTGCTATGCAAGATACATCACTCTCTCTATGGTTGTCTTCTTAAGGATACCCCAAGTATCAAAAGCATTCTCTATATTTCTTAGAAGGCTATGTACTTTCCAAGAGTGTGAAGGTTTTTTTCACCCGAGATAGGTACTATGAGGAGGTTTGGTATGATTATTCCCCTTAGAATTTGGAAACTTATACTTGGGAGCACCAATTGGTTTGTGCAACATAGAGTTTTAAATGAGAAAAATTGGCCTAAGATTATAATGGACCAATAGGAAACCATCTCTTTCTATCTGCCCTTCCTATCCCAAAGAAATGTGGCTACTTACTACAAATCATTTAATGATGAGAGACAAAATACTGAGAGGAGTAAGAGAGTGAAAAGTGGTAACCTAAGAGTGGAAAAATAAGAGTTTGTAAGGAGTGAAGTGAGGGGTTACCACAAAACCAATCTAACTTTGTTTGTCCTTTAATGTTTGTTTGATGCATAGGTACAAATGTTGCAAATAAAAGAGTCAGACTTTATGCTTGTGCAGGAGGAATACAAGCTTCAAGCATAGTCTAATCAAAATATTGGGATATTAAGATAAACCTATGCATCAAACAATACGAAGAGTATTCCAATACTTCAAAAAAAACCTTGCACGAAGGTAAAGAAGAATTTTCTCAAGAACTTCAAGGTGACAAATCTGACTCTTGCATTAGAAAATATGAAAGACTATTGTATGGATAGTATCCAAATGAGTATGAGTGATAGCTTACCTACTTATGAGACTAATGATTCTCTGCCGCTTGTTGATTATTTATATTTTGAGAATATGGATACACTAGTTGAACCTATTGATGGCCAAATTGACTCTTCTTGTAAGATCAAATTGAGTCCACCTAGTGTTGAATGATAGAACATTATATTGTAAAAATGGTATTGATCAACTTGCTATTGAAACTAGTCCACTACTTGAGGATGTTTGTGATGTGGTTAATGAACCTCAAGTTAGAGATGATATTAATATTGTTGAATGATCGAATAGAAGTAAACTTTGATGAAGATCCTATCATTTTCCTTGCTCGTAGGGATGATTACGTGCTTGAAACTTATTTGAAACTTCACAATGTTCTTTTGATAATGAAATTACATATTATAATTCTTCTTCTTGGATAATCCTTCTCTCTTTAAATATAATATCCTATTTGATGATGATAAACTCACTCCTAGTGAACTACCTAGTAGTGTAGATCATGTTGATGATGTAGTCCTTTTTGAAGGCTATACTCTACCACTATGGTGTGATAATATTCCTCCTAAATATGGAAATATCTTCTTGGAATATGAAAGTAAACTTAGGAAAAAGAATGATCAATTGGGTAAAGATAGCCTTGATTTGCTTGAATATTTGAGAAATCCAACTAGTGATTGTTCTTGTAAAAATAATTTTGGTTATGATCCTTTTTATGAAACCCTACCTTTGTTTAATGAATAAGTTGATTCTTGTGGTGAAATGAGTCATGATCTTTTTTATGTTAGTGTAGGTTCGTGTCGTATTGAGGGTTCTTCTCTTGAGAATTGAGGCGTTGATTGTTTAGAAATTACTACTTCTTATTTGTGAGCTTGAATCTAGTAGTGAGTATCTACATGAAGACACCTTAGTTGAAGTTAACTTGCATGGCACCTTTCTCTACTCTCTTTTTGCTTATGATATTGCCTATGATTGTATAGAGAGTATGTATAGTCTTGGTTTTGGCACCCTTGGGGAAAATAGGTCTTTATAATACCCATGTTCATGGATACTTCTTCCTTTGACCCCGGTGACCATTTAGAATATAATGGTTTTCATACACCCCACTTAGTGTTTAGTCAAAATGACAAGAAAAATTTAATAGGAACTGTTGGAACTATTCCCTAAGATGGAGAGTCTTTCTTGAGGATTTCTAATCCACTTGATGGACCAAAGTTGTTTAAGGGAAAGATATCCAACAAATATGAATGTTTGGGGTTATGTATTTATTGGGACATAAAACCAATGTGAGTTTTCATGAGCGGTTGATTAATACCATGGTTCTTTTAGCTTTTCCCTTTGTCAAAATCTCTTCAGTGGCCAAGTAGCTTTTATATTATGGGATTACACACCCTTGATTGATCATCTTGATGCTTGGCTATATATTAAGTGTTCCTCCTTAGCTTGGTAAAAAGTTCATTATTACTAATCCTAACCTTCATAGCATGAGGATATTGTGTTTGTTTGTTTCCCCTATTGATTTGCAAGGACTAAATTTAAGGTTGAATTATTTTCAAGAAGAAGAGGATGATACAAGCCAAATTGGCATAGAACTTTCAAAGACTATAATCCAAGGGACCTAAGCTACAATCATCTTAAGGATATAGGGATATGCTTGGAGGACCATTTTCAAGATCCCAAGAGCTCAAAACCATGTGTGGAGGGTAGCTTGGATCGGGGAGTCAAATTCAACTCAAGACTTCAACAAGAAATCAAGCCCAAGGACTATAGACACTCTAATGATTATTGATGAAGCTATAAGTATTTCAAGCCATCTTAATACAATTCAAATATTGTTCTGGATGTCCCAATGCATACAAGGAGGATTGAGGGCCATTGGAGAGGTCATTGAACAGTCAAAATAAGCTCGAAAGCATTTTGGAGTGACTTGCAACCTGACCTGTGCCAGCATGTACTCCATCTGCTCCAACAGATCATCACCTGTGTGGGCATGTGGGCCTAAGCGGCCAAATTGCTTTGTTTTATTGAATTGGGTTACTTTTGGGTCTATATATATAATAAATAGCCCATGGCTATTAATATTGGTTTCCTTAGCTATTTTGTAAGTTTTTATTGATTATTATTATGACTACTTACTTTATTTTATTGAATTGGGTCATTTTTTGGTCTATATATATGTAATAAACAGCCTATGTCTCTTAATATTAGTTCTTTTAGCTTATTTTGGAAGTTTTTGTTGATTTTTATTATGACCAAACTTGTGAGTGTGAGTGTGAGTGTGATAGCTAGGATAAGCTTTTGTTGAGCATTAGTTTTGAAACATGGGTTACTTAGGAGTTCATTTCCCTTATGTTTTAAGTAAGAGATAGCTGTTTAATTATATTTGAAAAGGAGGTTGTTGAATTTGATACATTCTCCAATCGTCCTTTATTTTATTTTCTTATGTTTATCTATCTATCTATCTAACCTTTAATTTTTTGCAATTTCAATTCTATCATTTCTTTAGTTTTTATTTTTGTTTTTGTTACTTTATCTACCCCTGATGTATGATATTAGTTAGCTCTGTTGAGCCTTTATTCTATTATTTGGTAGCCTAACATGCAGATTACTCCTTTTCTTTTAATAGACCATAGTTTGATCCAAAACTCCTAAGCACTTCAGTTGAAAAATTAAACTTGTTAGGGAATAAGAATTGATAAAGAAGGGAAAATTTAAGATGAATCCCCAATATAATAGCTCTTGGTGTGTAAAAGATTAATATTTTAATTGGTAGGGAGTGTGGAAAAAAAAAGAGCAAAAATGTTTAAAAGATAAGCAAAAACTCCCTACTAAAAGATGTGTAATCTAGCTTTAAAATGGGAGCAAGAAAAGAGAGTTGTGGAAAAGGAAAGAGGTGGAAAATAGGTTGGTTGAAGATGAGCTTATTAAAAAGTGTAGTGTATTAAAGCGATGGGGAAACGTAGTCACTATTTCATCCAAAACAGTTCTTACTAGTCCCTTAGCCTACAAGCAACCGATAAAGTCCTACTTTATCTTGATCTTTTATATTCTTATATTAGTGGAGTACTACACTAAGGTCAAGCATGAGGTTCATCCTATATTACATGTGAATTCTTTGGCAAAGCGAGCATAATTCTATTCTTACATCCAATCTTATGTTGAATTGCATGTTGTTGAGTGATACTGGGTAACTCTCTTATTGAGAGGGTACATGTTTAATAAAGGATAGGTAACTTTTATGATTCCTTGTTAAGTAATATTCATGAGTTTGCAAATTTTGTGGAGTCAATTTTTGAGGCTAGGAGGTTTTGAATAATCATTTGTGTGTTCGTAGTGGTGAGTTGACATGCTTTGTGTAAGAGTTTGTTGTTGATATTAGTGTGTGGTTCTAACTTGAGTGTCTTGTTCAATTAGTAAAGTTATAGCCCTATTTGGTGAACATGGGTGTATAGAGTTATTGAAGGATGAACAAAGCTTTAAGTATGGGGTGGTCATCTTGGGTGTATTTATACACCTAAACACTATCTTTTACCCATACATTAGCTAAGTTTGGAGAACAAATTTATCTTGTACAAGTGTGTTGAGACTTTTAATGAAAATGTGCTAACCTACATGACTAGCACTATTTTAGGAGTGAATGAGGCAGGCGGAGACCCAAGATAACAAAGGACTACAAGAGACAAGCTTAATCAGGCAAGAAGCGAGCAAGAAAATGTTTCTAGCAAAGCCATGTGTCCTACCCCTTGGGGCTGTGCGATAGGCATGTGCCACACCCCTTGAGGTCCTGCATTTGGCCATGCGACACAAGGACCCTCTAATCGTTAGCCATCCTTTTAATTTAAGCATTGTCCGATGGCTTGGGGATAATTTCATCATACATCTATAAATACCTCAGATACGTTTTAAGAAGGGTTTATACATTATTTTAAAGGATATTAGAAAGGCTTAGCATTTGGATTAGGGTTTATTTTCCAAAAACTCTGCTACTCATTTTCATTTGGCATGAATAACTTTATCATTGTAAGTTTATTTTTAGATATGAGTGACTAAAAACCCTTCTTCTAGGGTTGAAAGCTGAACACATGATTGAATGTCATACTTTTGAATTGGTTTAATTAAATCAAAATGCATGATTGTATGTCATACTTTTGAATTGGTTTAACATTGAATTTATTATAATGGTTGTTCTTAAAATATTAATTTTATGATTTAAAGTTCAGACATCATTAGGATATATCTATAATCCGTCTATGAGTTTGAAAGGAGAATCATCAGGACAGAATGTGGAGCTTAAGGGACAAGTTCTTATATTTAATAAAATTAAAGATTTTTTTCGCTACTAGGATAAAAATATACTTAGAACACTTTGTTTGGTTCGAATATAGGACAATAACTTAATGCATCTAAATTGGAGTATTGCATCCCACTCAACGATGTAGTTGCAATGTCCTTTGAGGTATAAGATTAGAGGCTCGAAAGATCATAGTCATATTGTTAACACAGTGTAACCAAAGAAAGAGTAACGGCATACATAATTGCAACAAGCGCCTTGATCCTAGAATTCTCCCTTGATATTGTTTACAACCTTGCTCAGACTGGTCATATTTCATCATTTTTGCACACTATTAGTTTGTTAGAATTTCAAAAATCATCTTGATATCTAGCAAAACCTATCTAAATTATTATTAAAGATTTAATTAAGTGAATTCCTAAGCTTATAGCCCCTGTGAGTTTGATATTCGGCTCTCAAAGAGCCACTAAATTACTTTTGTTAGTCCACATACACTTGCATGTTTAGTAGGTCGTAACAACACATGTGGGGCAACTCACTCCTCTTTGTAGCAGTATATTTCATCTAAGAGGTAATCTAAGATTTATTTTGTAGTAATTAGACTTTGGCTAGATGCATTTAACATTAATAGTGATGTCAGAAATACCATGCATTAGTCCTTTGGGCACAAAGTTAGATGGAAGGATATGTTAGAATTCGGATAGGTGTGATTTGGTTGAGCTATGACATCTCATGTTAATGATAGTTTTGGATTAATGATGGATAGGAATATGGGGTAGAGGTGTGTAACTTATTATTACTCAAGATTGGTATGGTGGAAAGTTGAATAAAATAATATAAAATGATCAAATGGAAAGTTTAAGCCGATCTAACTAGTACATAAATGCTTAAATATGTGAATTGCGTTAGGGGAACTTATATAGTCCTAATGTCTTGGTAGTCATGGTTGATGCTTTCTACACTTTAGAAGACAAGATAGTGAGTAAAAAAATATTGAGGTTAGCTAGGATGCAATGTAGGCATTGCCTGCCATGTTATCATGATTAATGTTTTCCTTAGTTAGAAAGCAATATGAAATCTCTAGGTTAGGCTACAGTTAGAAAAAAATATTTACTAATGTAAAATCAGGTAATAACAGCCCCGTTGGGGTGATGGTAAGTCGTGATTATAAGGACTAAGGTTACCAAATAAATGAATTAAATGGTTGATGTAACGGTATACCAAATTAAAGTGTGATGCATTGTGGGCTGACACTTGTGATTTTCTTTTGCATTAATTATGATTTATTGATTTCTTGTACACATTCATATACATTGTGTTGAGATATTGAGACAATGGGTTGGGTACCATGTCAGTACTAAATCTCTTGGAATATTTGCATTGTCCTATTAAGATCTTGTTCAAAGTCCAAGATTGGGCTAATCTCTTCTCTGCCACTCCAAAAATTACTTATGAAACTCTTATTCGTCTTTCTTCCTCTAACTTACGATCTTTTCATTCCAACAAATTAGAAATTTTTGTTTTGGACAAACATATTTTCATTGACTGTGACTTGTTTGATTTTATCTTTGGCATTCATTGCACTAGTTTTGCTACTTTCTCTAAGAGCCCCTAGCCCTCTAATTTTGATATCCCTTTGAGCAAGACAAATGGTCTATTACTTTGGACTCTTTTAAACCCCTTCCCACCGCACTTGATCCAAAGAATATATCTTTCAAAACTCATGTAATTGCTTATATTGTAACCACTACACTCATTTAATAATGTATGATCCTGTCCACTATCTCTAAGAGTGATACTCTATTTTTCTATAATCTGTTAACTCGGCATAAAATTAAGCTTTCCTCATTCATTATCAACTTTATGATTGAAGCCTCTCTTTCTCCCTCAAGTATCCCTTATGATTTGATTATCACTAGTATTTTGAAATAAAGCAACATCTCTATTGATGACATTCCCTCTGTCACTATCAAGCAATGCTATAACTCTAAGCCTTCGTTAGCATGAGATATATTCTCATTGATGATACCTGGGTTTTCAAAGCTAAAAATTATCATGTTAGAGCTCCATCCTCTCCAAAGTTCAGGACGTTCTCTCCTACTGATCTTGGTTCCTCCTTTTTGTCCATGGTTCTCCTTAGTTGCATTTATGGTATTGATATTAAATTAGATGCTCTCAAGGACTTTCTCCTAGCATCTAATTTTCAGATGGACAAGATTTAGGCCAATGTAAGAAAATTAGTGTGGATATTGTTTGGACTCCACTGAAGTTGGGTCGGGTAATCAAGGAAGCCATCAAAGTTGCTAGGAAAATTTAGACTATTATCGACGCTCTGTTCATCACTATCGCTGATCACTTTACTACCTTGAAGGATGCCTCTACTTAGACATTGGCGTATTTTCTTGATCGTTTTGTTCCAACTCCTACTCCTACTTATTAAGGTTGTGTTTATTTGGATGTTTATAGCTGATGTTCTTTGCTAACTTTTGAACTGTATCTGACTATAAGCTCATGAATACTTGTTTCTTTTTGTTTTGTTGCTTAGGCATATCTTTCGTAGACGTCTCTTCTATATGTCTTGCTTTTTTTATTAATGTCAAAGGGGAATAAAGATAATAGGAAATTTGACTAACGATTGTTTTAAGTTGTCAACCATCAAAGAAAAAGGAGATCAATAGTGTCTAATTTCAATATCTGACAATTTGCAGGTAAGATGAGTAGCAAATGAAAAAGGAAGAAGGCATCTCAATTTTTTTATCAAAGAAAAAAATATCAATCAAGTTAAGAGATATTATCGAAAGATGTCTAAAATAAACAAATCAAGTATGAAGGCCTTAATGTTAATTCAACATCTTTTTCGCAAAGAAAGAAGGCTTATTCGGATCTTAGAATCCCTATTTTTAAGGACTATGTATCGTGAGTCAAGAGGTTTTTAAGAAATCATTTATGGTCCAATCTTATTCTTGTAATAGAATATTTTACAGCCAATTTCTAAGCATCAAATCCCGTGGATGCCTTTTATTTTGAATCTTTCAAATGGCTAGTAGCCCAATCTTTACTATTTAAAGACTAGAAGATTAAAGGGAGAGCTACACACTTATCTCAATCTTCTCTATTTCTTTTCTCTGCTTTCATTAAGTATCATATTCTCTAGAAGTTTACTGTGTACTCAAAAATAAAGTAAAGAAAAATATAATTGGCAAGACGTTGTATCAAAAGTGAGAAAAAAAATGTGAGTAAACATCAAAAAGTTTTACGTAATCCTTGAAATATTTGATTCACCAATAAGAGTTAGTAGAACCTCTTGCAATTCAAGGAGATTGGAGTAAGATCTATTACGGGTTCCAACCAGTATAAAATATTTGGTGTCATATTTACTTTCAGTAATTTCCTTCGCAATATTTAAACAATTTTTTATATAATGTCTAGATAGTCGACTATCTGGTATATTAAATCGGTTGATAATTTAAGAAAGAGTAATTCACCACCACCACCCCCTACTATTTTCATGTATAAGTGAAGTTTCAAAATTATAGGATCACTTTTGACAGATGTCACACTTCAAATTCCATTGAGATGGATAGGCACCTGACACCCTAAAAACTCGAGATAACCAACTTATAGTCTTATCATCCATACAAATAACTAAGATGATAATGAAGTTTTGACAACAGACTTCACCTATGTAGGTGTGGAAGTATTTTGCTTCCTATGAGAATTGGGCTTATTCTTAAAAACACTCATGGAAAATTGAGATAGCATATGCCTGTAATGTGCTAGTTATTAAAGCTTATGTTAACATCTTGAATATTGTGTATGGGCAGTAATACTTTATTTGTTTTAAGTAGTCATAGTTCAAGTTTGAGACTACTATTGACTCTGGAGTAAAGATTATTATTTTACTAAGTGAAGGTTCAATGTAGAACACACCTTTATTAACATATAATCTCCCTTCAACAAAATTAATGAAATACTCTGGGGATTGTTGGTCCATAACATTTTAAAATTATTATATTAGTGTTCTTTATGCTACATTGATCGACTATGTATGTGGCATAATGTTAAAAATTTCTTAAAATAAGGGTGTTAAGTGGGCCGGACCGGGTCAATCCGAAATCGGCCCATTAAATTTATTCGGGTTGTGGGTCGAACTGGGTTTGGATTGGGGTTAAGTAGGTTGGGCCGGGCCAGGTTCAATAGTACAATTTATACAAATAGCCCTAACCCGGTCCACTTAACTCAACCCGATCAAATCCACCTAAACCCGATCACACTCAGTTAAAATTCCGATCAAACCCGGTCAAAAAAAAAAAAATTTAATATACACTATATATACCCACCTCTATA
>NC_061113.1:182308521-182342060 GCF_002878395.1 Capsicum annuum
ATAGAAGATATATACACATATATACTCACCATTCAATATATATGTACTACTTTAAATAAAATATACTACAATATATATACACTACAATATATGCACACACTATATATATATAGTTATATACTAATTTATAAAACATATACATACGTATACGTTAAATATATTCTACTTTAGAAGATATATACACATATATACGTACCATTCAATATATGTACTACTTTAAATAAAATATATTACAGTATATATACACTATAATATATACACACACTATATATATAGCTATATACTAATTTATAAAACATATACAAATGTATACGTTAAATTTATATATCTATAGAAGATATATATGCTTATATACGTACCATTCAGTATATATGTACTACTTTAAATAAAATATACTACAATATATATATATACTACAATATATAATCATATATATATTTATATGTTAATTTATAAAACATATACACTTGTATACGTGAAATATATGTCTATAGAAGATATATATACACATATATAAATTAATAATACTTGATATTAAATGAATAATATATTAAAACTAAGATATAATTAAATCCAATTTTTTTAAAAAAAAAAAAATTAACCGGGTTAGTTAACCGGTGAGTCCTGACCGAGCTTGGTCCGGGCCAGGTTAACCGGGCCCAATCAAAAAAATAAACTGGCCTGGGACCCGGTATTCTACAACTCATGGGCTGAACAGACCTGGTTAAACCGGGCTGATTTTTATAAGCGGCCCATCCCGACCCATTTGACAGGCTTACCTTGAAGGCAACATATTTTTTGGGAAAAATACATATGTTAGCATACCTAAGTACTAAATTACAAAAAATAGCAATACTTTTTCCTAATTACCTTGTGTAGCATTTGTAGCATTATTTTAAGTGGGGGACCACAATTACCGCATCTTAAAAGCAAGTTCCATTATTTACGCTTAAAACTTTCTCTTTCCTTTAATTGCTTTATACTTTACCATTTTTCATGCTTCTTATCAGATTTTCTCTTTCAAAAATTTTCCTTCTTAATGTCTTTTCCACGATTATTGTTCCACAATTTCAGGTAAATAATTAATTCAGTTATTGCATGTTATCAATTTCTCAATATATTTTTTTTTAATTTTGTACTGTAAATAATTTCTCCATTTCATCTTTAAGGTTTTGATTTTTGTAGTTGTTAATGGAGAATCAAGGTCATCGAATTTGCTGAATTTTATTTTATTTGTTTTTCAGTTAAATTTGATATTTTATGAGTTGATATAGTTGAAAAAATTAAATTTTGGATGAGAATTGGAACTGGGTTTTGTTTTGTTGCGATAAATGAAGGATAATCGGAGTTGAATGAATATTGCAGAGGATTTTGGGTTGATTTGTTGTTGTTGTTGGTTGAATTTTTTTGAAGATAGCTGATATTTTGAAGAAAAAAGTGGTTGAAAAAAGTTTCTTCTCCAAAAGGCGAACAAATTAAAAAAAAATATGAGAAGAAAAGAAAAGCAAAAGAAATTGAAAAGTCAAACAATGTTGATGATGATGTTGAGAACTCTTTGTGCTAATGAATCTGAAGAAGACATGGAGGAAGAGGTATTTTTTCGTTGTATATGTATTTTTATTTATTGTTATATATTTAGGGATTTCTGTAAAGCTTGATCAATTGGGGTAATATGTATTTTTTCAGTGAGTTAATATGTATTTTATGTTTCTCCTGATATGTATTTAGGAATTGCAGTGAGGTGATTTGTTCTGTTAAAAATACATATGCATGTTATATGTATTTTTTGATGTGTTGGTTGTATTTTGTTGATTTATACAGTTTAAGGTGTAGTTTTAATGTGTTTTGTTTTTTTTTTTTTTTACAGTTTTACAAGATTTTTTTTTTGTTAAATTTGAGAAACATCATTGGGTTCTCCCAGTTTTATCATTCTCCAAGAGGTGCATATTCTTATATAATTCATATGTATTCTCTAGTCACTATGCAATTGTTCTGGCTGAGATACAAAAATTAGCTGAGATTATCCCATTGTGTCCCAAGCTTGTAATTTCTATGAAAATAAAGGTATTGATCTTCATAACCATCCAATATACAAAGATAAAAACTTGTCAGATCTTTTTTATGTGTTAATTGCAGATGAATTGGTTCAACAATCAAGTGAAAGCTTGTAAGTACTTTAATATACATTTACCAATATCATTTGTAGAAATTAAATTTTATTATTCAATTTTTTTTTGTAGGGACTGTGGTCTGTATATGGTAACATACGCAGAGTGTCTTTCTTATGGTAAAAGAGTTCCTTTGATTGAGTTCAACCCCAACACACTTCATACATGTTATGTTGCACTATTGTGGGACTATATATGGCATGATAAAACAAGAAGCAAATGCTCATAGCGATGTCAAAGAACCCTTGAGGCCTGGAAGGCAAAGCCGAATAACTAGTGTCACTGAAGTTTTAAAAATATGATGATTGTTGAATTTATTACATTGGATAGTCGACAAACTGGTGTATGGATGTTGTGTTTTTTTTGGTACAAACTTATTTCATGTTTTGAAGTGCTTAAATGTTACTTATTTTGAAGTGAATGAAAGTAATTCATTTCTATTGTATAAGTTGAATATGTTTTCAACAATTTTGTACTATGTGTGTTTACTCCAGTGTTCAATAATATTGGTTGCAGTGCGATTGACCTCTGAAATACATATGCAGTCTTGAAATTTTCAATACAAATACTATGCACTTACCTTCATATATATTCTAATTTGTGTTCATTTACTTTCAAAATACATATGAGATGAATTCAACTTTAAGTTTGTGAATTGAATGAAAGAAATTCATTAAGTATTTTATGCAGTTTTATTTTTTTTGCTGTGAGATTTAGAGAACAAAAATACATATATAGTGTTCAGATTTTGCATTAAATAAATATATATGCAGAATATATCATATGTATTTATCCTTTGTTAATAGTTTCAAAATAAATATGAGGTGATTCAAACTAACTAATTTAGAAAAATGCACGAAATTAATTTATTTTAAAATTTTATTAAAATCATATGAAACTGTATTAAAAATACATATGCAATATACATCATATTTATTTTTATTTTTCTTCATTCTAAAGCTAACATTCATATGAGGTTAACCAAAGTTACTAAATTTGTACTAAAAATACATAGACAGTGTTCAAAATACATATGATATGTAGATTCAAAATACATAAGCAATGTTCAGATTTTGCATTATATACAAATTCAACATTCATATTAAACAATGCTTAGATCGCAAATGCTAAATAAATGTTTAGAACCATAAAAATGAGTTCATTATTATAAAAAGTGTAGAAGAAAGCATTAAAAAATAATACAGAAGAAAAAATATATCATTTATGATATTTCCTACAAGAATGTCTGTTGTGACCCTTAGCCCCACATCTAGTGCATGAGTTGATGTTCTTCTTTCCAAACATATCTTGACCTGATTTTCCACGATCCTTCTTTGCAGGAGGTCTTCTAGGAGGGCATTTGTACTTTGGTGGTAGTACAATTGTTATAGACGTCTCATTTATCTGGGAGCATACCTAATTTGTATTTTGATATGGGTCAGTAGAATTTTATCACATTCAACAACTAAATTCGATCATTCATTGATCTAGGATTTCAGAAAATAATTGAATAAAATTCAAATAGAAATTTATTTAAATTATGTTCATAATTGAAATTCTACAAAGCTTCATAATTTGTTCAAAAAATACATTAAAATAAAATTTGTTTAAAGTAAAATACAAACACAACAAAAGTTTTTTCAACCAAATATAGAAACTACTGAATCGAACAGAAGTAAAACACGTATAACATATATTTTCACATATACAGTTATATTCTAAAATTCCGACAAACAAACCAAAAATACATATGCAGTGTTAACACTAAGCATAGCAAAACTACATATGCAGTTTTAACATTAAACACAAAAAATACATCTGGGAGCATACCTAATTTGTATTTTGATATGTGCCAATAGAATTTCATCACATTCAACAGCTGAATTCGATCATTCATTGATCTAGAATTTCAGAAAATAATTGAATAAAATTCAAATCAAAATTTGTTTAAATTATGTTCATAATCGAAATTCTAGAAAGCTTCACAATCTGTTCAATTGTTAAACCGATCAAAATAATAACAAACAATCATCAAATAAATAGTCGAATAGTGAAATTTTAATACCTGAAACAACTTCTAAACTGAAATTTGGCAACAAATAGTTGAATTCTGAAGGTTTTTGTTATATATGTTGAATTTGCTCCTTCATTGCTTATAACTCGAAATTCGTTTAGAATTAAATTATTCATACAAAATTTAACGGCGACAACAAAAAACTAGATAGGAGCATCAGTAAATAAATCTATGATGCATCACAAATTGAGTAATTGAAAAAAATGATCGGCAAAAACAAAATATACTTAGAAAAATACGGTAATACCTGAAACAACACTTAAGCACTAATTCATAGAAGATAATTGAATTCCAAAGTGTTATCGAGAACAAGGTAATGTTGATAGTTGAACTTTACGAATTTTTTTTTGAACATCAACAAGTACAATTGAATTTGATTGTTCAATTACAGTGAATTTGAAGCTTCAACAAAAATTTGAATTGATTTTTTTTTTAAGGATCATGCGTTTAGCGACTGAAAAATTGAATTGAATTTTTCTTTTTTGAAGAAGAAGAATCACGCATATTGCGAGTAGATAATACAATTTTTTCTTTTGAATTTGAATAGGGTTGTTGGAAGGTAACGGAAAAAGGGTGATTAGTGAGCTTTTAATGGGATTGTAATCTTTAATTGTTAATTTATGGAATTATTACCATATTTAGATCAGATAATTAATACAGTAAAAACAATTGTATTTGTATTTTTATAGCAACACTTTGCAAAAATACATATCAAAAGTTGCTATAATATGCAATTATGAAAGTGTTGCTATGAATCTCATAATAAAAGGGTTAAATATGCTATTTCTGAATTTTTCCCTTCTCCTAATCTCTTGTGTTTCATGACCTTTACTCTCATTTAGTTAGTGGTTTTGGGTGCATGAATGTGCATTCTTCATATAACTCATATGGCTATTATTTATTGTAACTCTCATGAAAGACTACTGATCTATCCTCTTTACTATCTCTTATTCATTCTTATTCATTATAAGGATGAATACATCACCTATAAATAAAGGTGATCTTGCATATATTTTTAAGTATAAGAAATATAGAGTGCATAAAAGAGAGTAATTATATTAGTGAGAAAGAGCTGAGACAAAGAAAACTACTCCTAATCTCCAACGATATTCACTATACAAAAGAGAATAATTATATTAGTGAAAGAGAGAGTTGAGACGAAAAAAAATTCTAAGCCTAACTATATTCACTATACAAAAGAGAGTATTATATGTTGAAGGGAGATGTTCTTTTAGTGGAGATTTGAACTCATCAATTAATCCAGAGTTCCTTGAGTTGTACGGTGTTGTTGGTTATTGTATACTGAAGTGAACAAGTCAAGAGATGTACTACTGGATCGATATAGATAAAGCCATATGAGATTTGAATCTATTTAAAAAGAGAAAGATATTTATACCTCAACCTAAATATTATTTATTTATTCATTTTATTTTTAACTGTAATTATTATTATTTTTTGTATATTACACCTACACACACTTTAAAAAATAATATGTTGAAATTTATTTTATCTTTTAAAAATAAGATAGAGGTAATGTTATTATATTGTGTTCAAACCAGTAAATCAGAAAATAGTACAAACTGGAAAATAGAAAACTTTATTAAAACAATATTCGAGACTACAGAATTTTCATTGTGTTCCGTTAGAAAATTTAATCTCTTCCACTGTACCTGGGATTATGGATCACTTCTTTCAGGATAAAATAAATATACTTGTTGTAGGAATAGCGGTACCTAAAATGATCACAACTTAGACTAACTCAACGTCAGTAATAATTTGCACGAAGACTAGTTTATATTGTTTATAAGAGCATATGCAAATGAAGTTCAAAAAATTTGAAACAGAAACTAAGGCGAACCTTCATATTCATAGCCAAAATCTAAGTTGAAAAGGTGCAAAAGAACACATCTTCAGAACAATTTTGGTGCATGTTTGGAAGAAACACCTATTCAGAATAGGTCGAGTGTTTATTAAGAAGGAACACTTGTTCATAACAGGTTTGATGTCTATTCAGAAGAAACACCTATTCAGAACATTATCGATATTTATTCAGTAGGAACACTTGTTCAGAATAGGTTTGGTGTCTATTCGGTAGATGGAACAAGTCATTTCCAAATTTAAATAATTTCACAAATTAATATCAGAAAGGAAATTAATTAGTAAAAATAAATAATAAATTATCCAAAAATTTATCAATCACATTATTTGTCGAAGTCAAATGAGCGACAACGATGGTCCAAGGGAAAATTTCTTCTCAACTCATTGTTTTTTGGTAGAAGTGCTTCTAAATATAAGCACGGTAGTCTTTCTTTTGATCACCAACGAGAAAGAAACTTCTTATCTAAAATGAACTTATTCTTTAAATTTTTCTTCATTTTTCATTGACACCTACTCCCTACATTAAAAATATATATATATATATATATATAGTAGGCATGTTTACGGTTTACACAATCCTTAAGAAAAAATTAATTAGCAGTGAGATTTAACTAATAAATCCCTCATTAATTCTTTAATCTTCATATATTTACGTGATCCTTCATTCTAGAATCTATATATATATATATATATAAAAGAGATTGGTTTCCGTTAGCATAGTTATTTGCTAGTTCTTGAATGATCGTAGCTAGTCCAATAAATCTTTTATTTGCATAAAAATCTGGTATCTCGATTCTAGGTATCTCCGGTTGTTGCGAAATATCTTCTGGTATAATCATATCTCTTGTTAATCCTATCTTTACAACTTGTATAACTGGTTTTATTTCATCATATAATATCTCTGCTGGTGCAGTATAGCACTTTATATAAAATAAATTTCCTTTTGTTATTCTTTTGTAGGTAGTGAATATCTTGTATAATTCCTCCATAGCTGTTAGCTCTTCTCCGTCTTGGGTATATATGGTATTTAGTAGTCCATAGTCAAAACAGGTTTTAACTAGGCTTGGGTTAGTTTTGGGTAGTGCAATTAATTTATTGTATCCTTGTAGTTTTTGGGTTATATAATTGGTATTTGGTTCTTTGATGTCTGTAGCTCTGGGGTTATGGTTTAGAAAGGTTTGTACTCGGTATATATTTTCTATGTATTTCTGGGCGGTGTAGTTGTATACTTTTTTGTCTTGGTTTAGGCTATCTCGGTATGTGTTAACTTGTGGGGGTATGAATAAATGGTCTTTTTGTGTTTTTGGGGTAAATGGTTTTTCAAATATTTTGTTCATATTTACATTCTGGTATCTTGGTCTATTAACTCCTTTGCTTGTACCTGCAGAAGTAGATTGATAAATGTTATGGGTTTTATGGAGTGTCCCAACGTCTCCTTCTAGCTCTGGATTTTTAATGTCTTCCGATCGACATAGCTCTGCACACTGCTGAGTTAGCTGATTTGTAGCTATAGACTTCAGTTTATCTTCATTAGTCTTTAGCTTTTCTATCTCATTACCCATACTGTCCACTTTCATTGAAAGCGTAGTTAGGGTGTTAAGTATTTTTTCTAGAGTATCTTCCTCTACTATTTCAGTCTGTGTAGCTTTGTCTTGATATGTAATCTGCAATAACATTTTTGTTAGTACTGATCACTTCAATTGTAAATGTGAAATTTAACAATAAAAATATGATATACAATTAAACATGAATAAGTGCATGTTAAGAGTGAAAATTAAAAAGAAAGAAAATAAACAAAGAAAAAGAAAGTGACCCCAATTTGAAATCATTTGCTTAGACAATGCAATGGATACACTTATATAGTGCTTGGAAAAATTATGTATTAATGCCAAAGAGAGGGCAATGAAGGGGTTTCATTACTTCATCTAATTTCTACTAATTCAATTTTTGATGTTTCAAGTTATGTAGGAAGAAAAAAATGGTATTTGAAATGATATATATGAGGAGTAAATCAAGGAGAAGTTTTTGGGATATTGACAAACTTATGAAAAGAAGAGCAATTCTCTTTTACTTTTGCTCAAATAAATAATTTTTATTTTATGTAAATAGTATTAGCTGCAGAATTATTTGTACGGTAAATTTGTATATTTATGATTTTTTGGCCTTTGTCTCCTAATTTCATGTGTAACATATTCTTAAATTAATCTACTCTTAACTTTGGATAAATAATTATATTATTAAATAAAGAAAACATTTTATTCTTTACTGTATAATCTCCCTGAAAGTGTAATTGTATACTATTTACCTTGTGAAGTGATTTCAAACCTAATTTCATCAATTACTTAAATAAATGTAGAAAATTCATATTATATCAATTACTCAAGTAAATGCAAAAATAAAACAAGACAGGACAGGATTTCATATCAAAGGCCATGGAGTTGCAAATATTCTACTCACTATAGTTTGGACTATTTTATGTCAATGGTAATAGAGTGGCAAAGTAACAAAAAAAAGTTATTACTTTTTACTTTCTAGACAAGGTAAATAATTTATAAATTTTTTTGGTACTATTAGTCCTATGAATTTAATGATTCAACATTCATTTTTATGTGTGTGTCAACAAATATATGTATAATTCTTAGTAAGGAATGTCAAAAGGTGAAGAAGTAACTACTTGAAAAAGTCAAGGAGTGTCGATACGTAATTAATATGTGTGTGTGTTAGGAATAGAAAAAAATGACATGACATCTTTTGTTGGCTAAGAAATAATTTTTTTTTGAATTTTTCTCTATTTATTTTTATTTATGTGCTATATTAAAATAAAATTAATTTTGAAGAAATTTTTTTTTAATAAACATGCTAACTATTTTGAGTTTTTGAGACGGAAGGAGTACACCTTAACTTCAATAATCCTACCTTAACTCCAATAGAAAAAGCTTAAGGGGTCGTTTGGTTGGGAAATTGTTATCCCGGGATTACCCGGGATAACTTATCCCACCATGTATATGGGATAAGTTATCCTATCACTATGGAAAAAATAGTGGAATAAGTTATCCCACCATGGATTAATCCCTCCAACCAAACAACGGATTTAAGTGATCTTTTATTTTATCCCGGGATAACTTATATTTCTAACTATTTTTTCTTGTTATTTTTTTCATTCTTTTTTATCTATTTTTTTAATTTCTTTTTCTTTTTCATTTTTTTCTTTCTTCTACTTTTTTTTTCCTTTTTCATTTATTTTTTTATTTTTTCGTTTTCTTCTTCTTTTTTTTTTATTTCACTTTTGTTTTTACACTTTTATTTCTAGTTTCAATTTTTCTTTCTTCTTTTTTTTTCCTTTTTCACTTTTTTTTTCAAATTTTTATTTTCATTTTTGTTTTTTCTATTTTTTTTTTTACTCTTCTATATCTATCTTTTATTTTTAAAAGTCAAATATCTATATAATATATACATATTCAAAAAATATACAAAATAAATAGACATACAGATCTGCATATGTATTTACAGAAATACATATCTGACTCACATCTATATATAAACATATAGGAAACAAATCTTTATAACAAAAATGACAATTATATACATTTACATATAGGTAATAAAAAATACATGATACATATCTTAAATAGTAAAAGAAAACGAATAAGTACATATGTTACCCTCTAAAATGACATAGTATGTGCAGTTCAAAGATAAATCCAACACCTTATAAAATAGATATAGCTCTGCATATGTATTTACAGAATACATACCTAATCCATATGTATATTCTTATATTATATGAGTCACCTTTGTATTTGGCAAATACATATGAAGATATATAGTATAGTTATGTTTGTTACTGTAAATACATATCCAGATCTGTATGACTATATATTTTCTATATTTTTTGAATATGTGTATGTGATATACATATTTGTCTTTTCAAAATAAAAGTTAGAGATAAAAGAGTAAAAAAATGAAAAAAAAAACAAAAATATAAAAATAAAAAAATGAAAAAAAAGAAGTGAAAAAGAAAAAAAAGGAAGAAAGAGAAATACAAGTGTTAAAATAAAAGAAAAAAAAAGAAACAAAATAAAATAGAAAAAAGAAGAAGAAAATGAAAATAGAAAAAGAAAAAAAAGATACGAGAAAGGAGAAAAAAAAGAAAGCGAAAAAGGAAAAAAACTAGAAGAGAGAAAATAAAGTGGAAAGAAAAAAATTAAAAAAAATTAAAATAAAAAAATGCTAAAAAAATAAGATGAAAAAAAAACTAACAAGAAAAAAAAGAAGATATATAAGAGAGTGAAAGACAGTAATGATGTTTTATTTTGAAATATTGAAGATTATGCAGATAATTATCTTCAAATATTAAAAAGAGGAAAAAAAGAAAACAAAAAGTAAAAAAAAAAAGTAAAAAAAAAAGAGAAATACAAGAGAGAAAATAAAGTGAAAATTAAAAATGAATATAAAATAAAATAAAAAAATGATAAAAAAATAAGATGAAAAAAAAGGGTAAAAGATATGACTATATTTGGAGGAAGTGAAATAGTGGAGTGAAAATATGAAAATAAAAAGTAGTGAGAGTAAAATATGCACTTGCCTAGGGGTGGACGTTCGGTATTCGGTTCGGTATTATCACAATTCGGATTCGATAATTCGATAATAGGCGAATGAAAGTACATGTCAAATACCATACCATTAAACTTCGGTTTGGTAATTCGGTAATCAGTAATTTAAACTTCGATTCAGTACGGTATTTGGTAATACCATATCAAAGTTATATTTGGTAGACTCTAGTCTTGGCCAATGGTAACAGTTTACTTTAGAATTGAATCAAAACACAAGATAAAGTTTATGCCCTATGCCTTATGGAAACAACACTTTTTAACACTTCATCAGAGATGTTTTATAGCTCATTCATCATCTGCTGATTTAACATAATAACTGTTTAACGCAGAAATGACTCCGGAAGATAATAACCACATATGTTCCTTAAATATTTGCCTCGTAGTGACTAGTGAGTGAGTTTAAATAAAAGAATTCACTAACCCTTTCATCAAGAATAACTTATGAGATATTTAAAATCATATAATATAGTGTCAAACCTTTTTGATAACTTAGATATGACAGGAAATGAGTATCTCTGCATAAACTCTCTTACTGGACATAAGTTAGATATACCTACAAGTTGCATCAAGACTAGACAAGTTCAGGTTGTCTTGATAGATAGAACCAGAATGAAGAAAACACGAGTAATATGAAACAATAACTTCATATTTGAACATGTTGTCCGCTGCTGCTAATAATAAAAATTTTAAAAGTGATTTTCATTTTAAAATTTTAATATTAATATAGTATTATAGACTTTTAGGTTGTGGGCTATTTTTGACCTTTTGTAGAGTATTAATTTGGGCTCGTGGCCTATGGAGTATAGACTAGTCAGTTAACAATAATTGGGTATTCGGTAAATACCAAATACCAAATGGTCTTGAACCCAAATATCGTAATTTTAAAATTTTACTCTCAATTACCATACTAAATACCGAACTATCAAATACCGAATACCAAATTCTTCGGTTTGGTTTGGTAATTTGGTTTCTGGTATTTTACGCCCAATCCTTACACTTGCCTAGTTAATGAGTAAAATAATGCTACTCTTGCTATAAACTGTAATTTTACAAAAGTGTTGCTATTTATTGTATGCTACTTACTGTAATCAATATGCAATGTCAAATTGGGACGAATAAAATGGGACCGGGGGAGTATATAAAATGTTAAGACATATTTCTTTAATGAAAAGAGAGTCCTATAGCTTGTTTGACCAATTATAGTTACAAGCTCTCTCTTTATCATTTTTCTTGGAGGCCAAAAGTATTTATTTAAAAAATTAAAGTGTTTTGATTAAGTTTTTGAAAATAAATAAATTTAGAAAGTAAAAAAAAGTTATTTCTCAAAAGCTAAAAAGAAATTATTATTTAAAAGATTCTTTTTGCACTTTTTTACGAAGTATTTTTGGAAAAAGGCTTTTCTAAATAAACTAATTTTAAAAATCTAATCTAACGGACTATTATTCATAAGCGACCAAAAAAAAATATAAAAAATTATACAAATACACAACTTATATTTTCAATATTATAAAAAATCTCTCCTCTCTAAACAGATTACAAAAATCCTACATATACATAGAATGCTATCTATATGTGGGCTATGTTCTGTATATTAATAGAGAAAGAGAATAAAATAATTAAAAAAGTGGAAGAGAGTGTAATTACTTTTAAAAGATTGGTATTTATGTTATTTTTAAAAAAATTAACCAGACATGTAATTATTTCGTTAAATTAATTGAGGTGTGCTCAAACTAACCTAGACATTACTATTATTAAATAAATAAATAAATAAAATAAATAAATAACCAGACATTTGTTTGGTTGACACTTGACAGTGAGAAAAGAAACAGAGAACGGCTGGTGACGCAAGCAGAAAAGCAAGTCAAAATTGGGTTATCTAATTGTTGTTGTTACATCACAAGTGCTCAGTGCTCACCAAGGCTTATCTTTTGAAGTCAAACAAGAAGCTAGCCATTGACTTCCTTTTGTTAATGAGATGTAGAAAATCAAGTATATGTCACATTATTTGTTTTTATGTTTGTCATATTTGATGTCTGATAATTATTTTAGTGTCTAGATATCCACTTTAGTACTCAGATTAACTTGATCGAATCACACCAGACACATTAAAGAAGAGATGCTTTATATTGAGATTTATTTTTATTTCTAAGCTTAAACTCAAAAGCATTAAATAAGGATGAAGAAATAGTTATTCCACTACAATCTTGAGCGATATCTTTATATATATATAAAAAAAAAATTAGTACCTTCAAATATGTTTATGTGTATAGAGAGTAATTTGGATCTCGAAAAATGGTACAAGAAATTGAAGTTATATGTGATAGGATGTGGGAAAGAGTTTTTCTTAGTTCTTCCAAATCATGATATCAAAAATATTTATTCCACCTACTATTTACGATTCTAATCTGTGAATACACAAGCAAAAAGACATTTATGCCCTCCGTTTATTTTAACTTGTTCATTCTTTTATTTTAGGATGTTCAATAATACTTATTCAGATTATAAAATTAATAGATAATTTATTTGTTTTTACTCATTTTACTCTTAGCATTAAATATTAGTACTTATTATATTGTATATTTCTCAAAGTATTAAATTTATTATATTTAACAAATAATATGATAAAACTCTCCTATTTATTGTTTCTTAATTTTTATGCCAATAAAAAGATAGACAAGTAAAAATAATAGGGGGTAAAAATTAGTTTAGCAATTTCTCATACGATGCCATAGATTTGTGAAAATCAGTCCTTTGGGAAAAGTGGATGTTAGGGCAATCATGAAAGGCACGTTCAATTTTGTTTTTCCCCAACAATCACTACAGAAAAACTGGTAAATGATGACAGTTTATTTATGGGGTTATAAGAAACACCCACTACATATTTATTTTATAGCGCTTATGTTAACTCTTACAAAATAATAATTTTTGGGGCGGTTTAATTCTGGAGGTTGTAAAAATCCCTCACTATACTTTCGATTTGTGGTGTGTGTTCAACCTCCCCAAAATTTCTCTTATTATGGCAATTTTCTTGTGTAGGGTTTCGCACTACAAAAGATCAGAATGATCCTGATGATTTATTTTGGATGTAGTGATAATTTATAACCATCATAATGAGCATAAAATGGAGGTTTTCTATGTAGTCACAAATCCATCTGTTATTAATACTATTTTGACGGTTTTAAGACACTACTAAAAAAAAAGGAAAATCGACCACAAAAATTGACCACAAGTGATCGATTTTCCTCAATTTTCGATCACAAAACCGACCAAAGAGCATGGTCGGTAAAGTAGTGGTAGATTTTTAAAAATTGACCACTTGTGTTCGGTCTTTTTTTAAAATATATATATATATATATATATATATATATATATATATATATATATACTTTAAAATTCATTATTATTTTATTAAAATTAGAAAAAATAATTTTTTTTAAAAAAATTCAAAATAAACCAACCACAAGTGGTCCGTTTTATTTTAAAATTAATATTAATAAAACCAACCACCTATGATCGATTTTCTATTAAAATTAATTTTAAAAAAACCGACCACATTTCTTTTAAAATTAATTAATTAATTTTATTAAAACCGACCACATGTGGTCGTTTTTTTTTTTTGAATTAATAAATTAATTTTATTAAAATCGACCACTTGTGGTCGATTTTTCTGAATTTTTTTTTAAAAAAGTAAAACTCCACAAATGGTCCAACATGCAATACAACAACAATAACAACAAATCAAATGTAAAAACTGCAACACATAAAAAATGTCCAACAAAAGTGTAAAAACTACAACAATACATACAAAAGTATACAAATTACAACAAAATGTCTAAATCTAAAGTACAACACATACAAAAGTCAAAAAACTAAACTCATCTTTATCGTATTCGTCCTCGTCTTCCGCATCCTCATCTGTGCTGATATCATCCAGGGGGCGTAGACCTTTTGCAGCCCAAACTGCATCACCAAGATACGGAGGAATAATCCCTGCAATCTGAATGAAAGAGCAAAATTGCTACTGCAACATCCTGATTTGTGATGATGTTTCTTCTTCCTTCTTCTGCGCCCTCTTTCTCTGTTCAGCAAGTTCTTCAGTGAGTTTAGAAACCGTATTTTGTAGTTTTTTAATGGTTTCTCTATCAACTGAAGAGTTAGAGTATATAGGACCGGACGAACACCTAATATTCTCGCCAAAAAACTTTTGGTGGTATCCGTAGTAATGACCTCTAACTGCAGGACTCACAACTTTATCCCATAACTCCTCATCTACATGTGGGGGTAGTGGGTCACCCTAACTTTCAAGAGGCTGAGTATTACGATACTCACTAACGAGCTGCGTATATTTGTCCTATATTCAAAGTAAAGTAAAAATTAAAAGTAAAAAAATATTAAAGTACTTATACTTGAATAATATCAACTTTGAGAAAAAGATTCATAAATTCAAAATTTGATTCTTACATGGGCAACTTTTGCATGAGGTTCAACCCAGACATCTTCATCAGCCGGGTTCTTTTTCTTTTTCAGATGAGTCTCCTTGAATAGCTCACCGTGTGGTATGCTCCTACCCTTTTCTTTTTCCTGAATATAAAAAAGTTATCAATGTTCAAATAATTAAAAATTTAAATAGAAATAAATAATTAAAACTGTAAAAGTTACATACCAATTTTTTCTCCACAACAATTATACTTTTGGCACCCACAGTATGTAGGGAGCCACTCTTGGATGATGCTCGGGTTTTCTTTCCTTTGTCCCTCAGCAATTGGTATTCTTCGCTATTCCAATTGCGAATATACTGTTGCCATAAGGATTCACTAATCCAGTCAGGTCGCACCAAGTTGGTTCGGGCATAATCTAATAGATCGTTAAATCTAGATCTACATCTTCTGAAAAAGTTTCTCTTTATAAGACATGCATTCACATCATTCCACCAGTAAAATTTCTACAATAAAAATATAATATTTAATCTTTTGTTCTAACAAAGTGTTAAGTAGTCGATAAGTTAAATCCTTACATTAAATTCTTGAAACATTCTTTCCCTATTAATTTCTGAAACCTTTTGCCAAATAGTCCAGTGGTAGTACTTCGGATGGGCCAGCGGTCGTTCGTTAGTACTATTATGGCGGTGGTACGGTGATAGGAGCAGAATGATTTGGTGTAGACCCATGAAGTGGCCCCACATGCGTAGGAGTAGGAACCGAATACTGAGACAACCTATAATATGAGGGTCGTGCTGTCGCATCAGCAAACCGACCCTTAGATATATGAATACCTGTCGGTCGTCTATACGGCGGAGGTTGTTTTTTCTTTTTTGTTTTCGTAAGAACAACTTTTTCCTTACCTTTGTTACCTCTGCCTGACACCTAAATTATGTAAAGTTAACAAGTAGTTAGTTCCTACAAAATGAATATATAAGAAAACATTACAAGTAACTAATTTCAAGTTACTAATTCACATTTCAAATCTCTCCAACAATACGAGATAGACACGAATATTTTAATTACTACATAAATCATGAAAAAGCAAAAATAACAATCTTAAACAGTATATTACATATCAATCTTAAACAAGAAATATAAAGGTAAATATATAGTACAGAACATAAAGACATCAATACATAATAAATACAACCTACACAAACTAATCCTCCTCTTTTGAGACTCTCCACTAAACTATTCACCCTCTTTGGAAGTTTCCTCATCTCCTACCCACTCAGTCTCTTCTTTCGCAATATTAAATTCTTCAAATATATTTTTCAGGTGATTCAAAGTATCCACTAAGTCAACGTCCACTAGCTGGTGATCAATCTACATTTCATTTTGATACGTAGTCTCCAGCACATTCTCAACTTCCACCCATCCTATAGGCTTTGCTTTGATTATAGCCCACCAATAAGACTTATCAATGCGCAACGGATAAGGAGCATAATACACTTGTTTAGCATTTTGTGCTAGAACAAATGGATTGTAAATAGGATACGGCCTATTATGCTTCACTTTAATGATGTTATGCTCCTTATGTACTCTTGTGACTCTTATGCTTGGATCAAACAGCTTACATCGAAATAGGAAATTTTTTTTATTAAAAAACCATCATACTCTAGTTCTAAGATTTTGTGTATGATGCCAAAGTAATCAACATCATTAATACCCTTAACCCAAACACCACTATTGTTTATTTTCCTTGTTCTGAAGTGTTGTTCGGTGGAAAATTTAAACCTATTTATTGTGTAATGGGACATTGCATGTGCTTCAACTGGATCCAAAGAAATATCTCTCAAGAGTTGATCGTATGCGGCTGCATTTGGTAACTGGTGTACCTAAAAATATTATACATATATATATATATATATATATATTATATGTTAGTTGAGGAATGTGTAAATGTTTAAAATTTGTAGAAATATTAATATACTTACGAACCTCATATGTAAACCATGTTGCAAAGGATGCATATACTTAATTTTCATGGAATTGAGTCTTAAATGAACTGAGGATCCAGTATGTGAAACACAATTAGTTTCTTTAAGGGAATGAGTAAACAAATAAGATATGTTAAAATTTTAATCTCCTTACTTCAGAAAGGGCTCAACTTCCGGGCAATTCAGCAAGACATACTAAGTTACTGATTTGCGCTCCGTGGGAGTGAGCCAACGAAGTATGATCTTTTTAGCCTTACAACCTGATTGGTTGAAAATTGATATCTGTTGCAAATGAGGCTCGTTCATATTATCCTGATGACAATTCGGTCGGTTTCTTGAACAAGCAACTTCATCATGAAAGTAGTATGAACAAAATTGAGATGTTTCTCTTGCAACATATGCCTCAACTATAGAGCCTTCCACCCTATGTTTGTTTTTGGAACCCCTTTTCAATTTTCCAATTGCCCTGCACAATCTTAAGATTAGATATTTACTATATTTAAAAAAGATATGTATGAATTTAAATATGTTGCAATTGCTTACCATTCGAATGGATACATCCACCTAGTTTGAACTGAAAAACCTAGCCGAGCTTCGTGCACAAGGTGAATGGGAAGATGTTCCATCACATCGAAGAACGCTGGCGGAAAAATCTTCTCCAGCTTGTTGGTGATAACAACAATATTACTTTCCATTCGCGCCAAATTTTCTTCTCTTAATGTGGTGGCACATAAGTCTTTAAAGAACAAACTGATCTACTATTAGTTTTCATATGCTTTCAGGTAAACCAATAAAAGCAATTGGAAGTAATTGTTTCATGAAAATATGACAATCACGGCTTTTCATTCCATGCAAGATTCCTTGTGCCATATCAACCCTCTTTTCCAAATTTAAGGCATATCCATCGGGCATCTTCAAACTTTGGACCCACTCGCATATTTTATGCTTTTGGTCCAACTTGAATGTAAAATTAACCTTGGACTTAAGAACATTGCCATTGGGCCCCTCCTGTAAGTGTAATTCTCTGCGTTTGCAATATTATGGTAAGTTAAGTCTGGCCTTAGGATTGTACTTTATTTAGCCGGTGACATCCATAACTAAGTTGAATAAGTTGTCAAAATAGTTCTTGTCAGTATGTATGACATCAACATTATTTCTATGTAAATTATCTGGCCAACATTTGAAGCATACAACCTCTTCAACCTTGGTATTAGAGGTAAATAATGCATCACCTTAATAGCAATTTGATTTTCACAAGAACCACACTTATATCGAGGGTGCTGACAAAACTTATAGGACTCTAGGTTAGCATCTTCCTTAAAGTATATAGAATGCAACCATTTTCATAACTATCAACTCTAACCGAGGAGAGACCTAACTTTGACACCAATCTTTTTTCCTTATAGAAAGAATCAAGAACCTCCAAGCCAGGCTCAACTAACTCTTTAATAAGGTCTATCATGGAGTCCATTCCTCCTTCAGTAATATTCCAGTTAGATTTAATACTTAATAATCTAACAGTAACAGACAAACGAGAGTGTGAAAACCCGTCAAACAAAGGACGACTAACAACATGCAATTGTTCATAAAATTTGCCCACTTCGCTATTAGGAACAGCTTCGACATTTTCCCTAAAGTTGCTCCCGTGTTGCATCCCAAAAGCATCGTGCACCATTTCTATCATCCTAATATCTTGATATTCATTTTTCCCTGCAGACCTACTACTTTCTCAAACAACAAAGTTATTTTACACAACATCACCACAAATACTATACAATCTTAAAAAGTCCTCATGAACCCCCTTCTATAAAGATGTTCCTTTACTTCTTCTTCATTTACAAGATTTATACCTTCAACAAATTCCTCCCTAATACCCACTCTATTATCATTGTTCCGTTGATATATCCAGCTATAATCAGGTTCCATCTACGCAATCAATTAGATTCTACTAATTAGATCAAGTCACAAAATTTAATTATCACCAAACATAACCACATTAAAAAAAAAACCTTTAAAGTCCCCACAGTTAATCATTTTCAACCTACCAAGTCACCAAACA
This sequence comes from Capsicum annuum, assembly GCF_002878395.1. Taxonomy (NCBI): domain Eukaryota; kingdom Viridiplantae; phylum Streptophyta; class Magnoliopsida; order Solanales; family Solanaceae; genus Capsicum; species Capsicum annuum. The sequence goes on from NC_061113.1 coordinate 182,327,735, forward strand.
TAACCACATTCAAAACAAAAAATCACCTTTAAAGTCCCTACACTTAATCATTTCCAACGTACCAAGTCAACAAATATAACCACTTTCATCCTAAAAAATCACCTTTAAAGTCCCTACACTTAATCATTTTCAACCTACCAAGTCACCAAACATAACCACATTCAAAATAAAAAATCATCTTTAAAGTCCCTACACTTAATCATTTTCAACCTACCAAATCACCAAATATAACTACTTTCAACCTACCAAGTTACCTTTAAAGTCCCTACACTTAATCATTTTGAACCTACTAAGTCACAGAACATAACCACATTCAAAACAAAAAAATCATCTTTAGAGTCCCTACACTTAATCATTTTCAGCCTACCAAGTCACCAAACATAACCATTTTCAATCTATCAAGTTACCTTTAAAGTCCCTACACTTAATCATTTTCAACCTACTAAGTTACCAAACATAATTTAACGCCCCGAGATCCCATCCCGAGACGTCACACGGTGCTTATGGACTTGAAGGACCACAAGCTAACCCTTTACTGATATCTGTACCTGTACACTGCATCATATATGAAATAAATGCGAAACCTGGCCATAAGGTTCAACACATCTATACATACTCAAAACTGAAAACTAAATACTAATACATTCGTCATCTGTCTAAAAAGCCTCTAAACTGTGTGAAATATGGAGTTGATGGGACAAGTCCCCAACTAACTCCGTCAACTGAAAATAATAAAAATCTGATACAAATAATAGTAAACTAAAACTTGTCCTTAAAAGAAGAGGACTCACTGCTATGACTACTGCTGGTGACTGGGACTGAACTGCTGAGGAAACTCTGGGTCCTGTGCCTCTGAACCTATGGTTCCAAATAAAATACCATAGCGCAAATACGTCAGTGCAGGAATGTACTGAGTATGTAGACGAGGTAAGGCTAATGCAAAGGCTCATGTATACACAATATCTAAACTGAATGATCATGGAAATGTCGTACGAGAACACATACATGAATGCACAGACCATAAACACAATCATCACAACTCTAGGTACTGAAACTCGGATACCACTTTACTGCAGACTGAACTCACTACTAACACTGGGATACCGAATCACTGACTCATCTGATATTGAGATCTGAGGATCTGGATGTACTTACATCAAGAACTAAATTCTGAGGTTTACTGCTTTTGACTGACAGGATTAGAGATCAACCTTTCTAACGAATGATATTCAGAAACTATTATCAATAATAAGAAATATGATTATATCTGAATCTAACAACAAGGATACTCAATAGAATTTGAGACTGTGAATCAAGCCTTTCTGGCGGCATATCTCTGAATATGATATCAAATAACTGTATACGTGACCAAGCCTATCTATCGAGATGGTCCCTGAATCAATGGAACTATCTGAGTTCCTCATAATGATAGATGATTGTATTTGACAGTCCTAATTTCTGAAGATTGATACTGAAATTGAAATTATAGGAAGTAGTTATTTAATCGACATGCCCCGACCTACCACAGGTGGGTTCCAACCTATAACCCTAGTTGAAAGGGTGTTAATATCGTGCCATGGGTAAAGATCTCTCTCTGGTTAATTCTCTCTGACGGATGACCCTACCTGGCAGTCGACCTAAGGCAATATAATAGTCAAATACTCTTTCTCTGGAGGTGACAACCTTTTCTGGCAGTGAATTCTGTATCCTGCATTGGCTACGCAGTTTTGGAGTTTGAGGATTGCTACTAACGACTCTGGCCTCTCTCTCTCGCTGATGGAAGGATCTGCCATCCCTTCCCTCGCTCGGTGCTAGTTTTTACTTTCAACTGAAAGACTCTAAAATGAATTCTTAACTGAAAGCAACTGAACTGAATCTGATACTGATCAAGTTTTTCAAAGGATAAGAATGAATAAGCTGAAATCACTTAATTCCATATCTGCCGGAACTGGTATTGAATCATGGTATCTGACTGACGATACATAGCTTGAATAAATTACTCGAATCACTTTTGAGATTAGAATTGAATCACTTGAATACTATTAGATCTGAACTGATTACAAGACTGAGGCTAGATTACTAGCGATATAGAGATTACAGAGATAACTGAGATTATAGAAATTACTGAATTTTCTTGAGTTCTGTAACTGTCTGAGGATATAGAGTTCTATAGTTCACTGAGTTCTGAGAATCATGGCTCGACTGGAATTATCGAGAAACTGACACGGGCTTTAGACAATAGCTCTATTATCGGGTATAAATACCCCTAGGACTCAATAGCATAAAGGTAAAACATAATTATTTATTCATCATCACGATCGTTCAAGACATTACCTCAAGCATTTAACAATCACAAATATCTTATTCATTATCACAGTCGCCAAGGGGTCACTTTAAGTATCTCAGAAACATAATCATATAATAACGTAGGGGAAACATGCTACTAGGTTGTACTCTATTCAACAAGGTTTTACCTCAACTATTTCATACCTATATCAATCTTGACATGTGTTTGAATATCACATGGCTTGGGGAAACTTCATACTATCATGTCATAACTTACTTGCTAACCACTTAGCATGTATTAAAAACTTAGCATATATCAAGAGCACATAATTGGGGAATTTACTACTATCACATCTCCACTTATTCACTAAGGTCCTTCAACAAACACTAAACATGCACGGGTTCACACTTATTTAGGGATTTCCTACTGCTCTGGAGTAATTCATTCACTTGGGCATTTTATCAAACACTAGGCATGCATAAACTAACTCACAATTTGGAGTTTTATCTTCAACATGCTACAATGGCCCTTATGCTTCACCTAAGCTCTTTATCAAACCTAGGGGGAACATGCTTCGATTATTCAACCATTTCTACACCTATTTGACATGAAAACATCACATAGAAAGCAACATAAGGAAGATTCATCACAAATATCACATGGATTCCACCTATCAGGGTTAAGGCTCATGAATCTTGTAAACAAACATGAATTAAAACTCAACAACACATTGAACATCAATTTCAAATCATACAAATCATTAACAACTCATAAACATAAAAATCTTTGAGTTTTGAAAAGGGTTCTTGAGCTTCTTGGATGAAAGGGACCCAAGAATCAACATCTACATACCTTGGGGAAACTTCTTTCTTGAAGGTTCTTGGAGAGATTCTTGATTTCTTGACTTCTCTTGATCTCTCTTGATTTTTCTTGAAGAAGAAATAAGGGTTTTGATCTTGAAAATAAACCCTAATTTGATGTTTTGGCTGAATAAGAAGTTATGTTCCTTGATTTGGGGTGATTGGGTGTTAAATGAGGTGAAAAATAACCTAAAAATCTCTTTAAAATAATGTTTTAGCGCTGTCTCGGACAAATCTGAACGTCACTCTGGTGACTAACCGTCACTCCCACCATCACTTTTGATCCAGAAAAGGGCCTTACTACTTCAGTTTTGACAGGCAAAGTTATGGGCCATCACTGACTTGACGGTTCATCAGTTTGTCCGTCACTCCTAGACAGCTCGGATAGCTCTCAGTAAAACGGCCATAACTTCTTACTCCGATATTGGATTTTGGCAAAACTGGTATCGTTGGAAAGATAATTCAATTATATATCTGTTGGTAGGTTATAAGATCAAAAATTCTTTGTAGAATGGAAGATATACTCATTTGAAGTTGACTATGACAATGTCCTTCTCAAGAATTTAATCGGTAAGGGATGTTTTTATTCGTCTAATAGCTAGGACATATTTAAGGCCTTAATACACATCAAACTTGATCGTAAAACTAGCAAATAACTAAGATTTATTTATCATGAGCTTGAATCATGGTTCTACTATCGGTTGGGATTCTTGGGGTATTACACATAACCACATTCAAAATAAAAAATCACCTTTAAAGTCCCTAGACTTAACCATTTTCAACCTACCAAGTCAACAAACATAACCACTTTCAACCTACCAAGTTAGCTTTAAAGTTCCTACACTTAATCATTTTCAACCTACCAAGTTACCAAACATAACCACTTTCAACCTACCAAGTTACTTTTAAAGTCCCTACACTTAATCATTTTCAACCTACCAAGTCACCAAACATAACCACTTTCAACCTACCAAGTCACCTTTAGTGTCCCTACACTTAATCATTTTGAACCTACCAAGTCACCAAATATAACCACATTCAAAATAAAAAATCACCTTTAAAGTCCCTATACTTAATCATTTTCAACCTACTAAGTCAACAAACAGAACCACTTTCAACCTACCAAGTTGGCTTTAAAGTTCCTACACCTAATCATTTTCAACCTACCAAGTCATCAAACATAACCACTTTCAACCTACCAAGTCACCAAACATAACCACATTCAACCTACCATGTCATCTTTAAAGTTTCTACACTTAATCATTTTGAACCTACCAAGTCACCAAACATAACCACATTCAAAACAAAAAAAATACCTTTAAAGTCCCTACACTTAATCATTTTGAACCTACCAAGTCACCAAACTAAACCACATTCAAAATAAAAAGTCCACCTTTAAAGTACCTACGCTTAGTAAATTTCAACTCACTAAGTCATCACCTAAGTCACCAAACTTAACTACATTCAAAATAAAAAATTCACCATTAAAGTAGCTATACTTAGTAAATTTCAACTCACTAAGTCATCATGCAAGTCACCAAACTTAACTACATTCAAAACAAAAAATTTACATTTCAAGTACCTAAACTTCAACATTTTCAAGTCACAAGTCATCACCCAAGTCACTAAACTAAACCACATTCAAAACAAAAAATCCACCTTTACAGTACCTACAATTAGTAAATTTTAACTAACTAAGTCATCACCCAAGTCACCAAGCATAACCACATTCAACCTACCAAGTCACCTTTAAAGTCCCTACACTTAATCATTTTCAATCTACCAAGTAACCAAGCATAACTACATTCAAAACATAAAAACACCTTTAAAGTCCCTACACATTCACAACCAAGCCTTGAGCTTTCATACCAAATGATACAAGATTAAGTTCACAATACAAGAAACAAGCAACAAGATATCAACAACAATGCTAGTGAATCGAACAAGGCCACATACGGCTTCACTAGACTTCAATATGAACAATAACAAGAAGATAATAACAATGCTAGTGATTCAAACAAGGCCACACATGACTTTACTAGACTTCAATATGAACAATAATAAGAAGATAACAACTTACCTTTGCTTGACCTAAATTAAAGTGAAAGAGATAAGCGGTCACCCAAAAAAATAGCAAAGCAATCCTTTTACCAGATTCAGAATCTTTCAAATAGTAAAATTATTAGAAAGAATAATCTTTCGCTTAAATAATTACAACAATTTAGTAAAGGAATAGGAATAAGATTTTCCCCTAAAAAAATTAAACAATTAATGAGTAAAATGGAGAAATAAATGTCAAGACTAACCAAAATTTATGTAATTTGAACTCAAATTCATAAACTTTAGATAAAATCTAACTCAATAACACAAAATGTTAAACCCTAGAATTCAATTTACACAAAAATCAAACAATTAAAAAGGCAAATGATGAAATTAACCTCAAAAGAAAGGTAGTTTAGCTAATTAAACTGATTAACTAATTTTTTATTAAAATTAATGTAGGAACAAGCCTAAAATTAGCTAAAATCTAGCTAAATAAAATAAATATCCAAACCCTAGAACTCAAACTACAACCAATTGGCGAAACTAACACTAAATCTTATAAAAAATTAGCTAATTCGACCTCATTTCCAAAATTAGCTAAAAAATCTAACTAATAAACCAAAAATCTAACTCACAAGTTGGATTCTCCGGAGAAGATGACCGATCTACATCGCCTTCGCCGTCGCCGGAGTTGTTGTTTTGGACATTAAAGGGGGAAGTTTGGAGGGTTTTGGTGTTAATGTTGCTGTTTTGGATAGGTATTTGGGAGTGAATGTTTGGTGTTTTTTTTTTTTTTTATGTTGAACGAGTTGGGTCGGGTAAACGAATTATATATATTTTTTAATTATTACGAAAATCGACCACTTGTGGTCGATTTTCATAATAATTAAAAAAATATTTTTGAAATCAAATTTTAATAAATTACTATTAATAAATTAATAAATTATAAAAATAAGTTAATAAATTAAAAGTTATTTTTTAACAAATTAAAATTTTAATAAATTCTATAATATTTATAACAACATCTAATTAATTTAATACAATTCATACATATATAAATACACAGTAGATACAATGTGTGTGGGAAGCGGACAAAAAATAATTAATTTAATATAATTCGTATATATATATATATATATATATATATATATAAATTAGATATTGTAATACCCCACATTTTGGACTAGACTGAAAATCCATCATTCCTATGCGTAGATGTTTCAAAAGCCTCGAATCCTATGTAAATTTAGTGTTTTAATCAATTATGTAGTGTGGGAATATATTTGAGCATGAATTTAGATCATAGAGGTTCCCCAACTCAATTACAAGTTGAAAGCTTTCCTATCGCTCAAGTTTTAGTGAGTGTCAAAACTTGGGTCAAATTCAATCGGTCATAACTCCTTGTATATATTGAATTATAGGATATACTATATATTAAATAAAATCTCTTTGAATTAGCTTTCCAACGATACTAATTTTGCCCAAATTCGACACCCGAGCAAGAAATTATGACTTTGCAAAGTGGAGTACGTCGCCTAACGTAAGGTGTGCGACGCACAACCTAAAGTATGCCATAAGGTGTGCGACGCACAACCTAATGTATGCGATCAGGTGTGCGATAAAGTGAGCGCCGCACATGTTGTAGCCCAGGTGACTTAAATAGTTCGTTTTTGGGGCAAAATGATCCTTTTCCCACCCCTATATAATGCCTAAACATAGAATTAAGTCCTTATTTCACCAAAACATATTCTTTCTCTCAAAATCCTTTCAAGAAAACAAGCTAGAGTTTTCATAGAAGATTCAAGTTCAAGCAATTCTCTCCATCAATCTTCATGTAATTAAGAAATAAGGTATGCGTAGTGTTCATCCACGGATCCCTTTCATTTGTGGAGCTCAAGAACCATGTTTTAACTAATAAATTATGGCCTTTATGTTGTTGTGTGATTATGTTAATGTCGATGGTTGTTAATTGTGTTTCAAGATGGTATCTAAATATGTTTCCAAGAAGTGTATGGGCATGTTAGTTAGAAACTCATGAATTTGGGTGGTTCAAGATTTCTAAATTTGTTAAATACACCTATGCTTAATATTGTGCATGTAAGGTGTTTGATAAAATGCCTAGAATGATAAAAATCATGTATTATAACTTAGGGGTGAGCTACATGATAAATTCATGCTAGTCTATTATGTTCAAAGAGCTCACTTGTTATTGTTGTACAATATATGTGTTAATGGAATGTACATGATGATTGGGGAATGAATTGATAGTGTGTCTATATGCCTTCCATGCTATGAACAAGATCATAATTTTGAAGTATCACATGAGTTATCCCCAAATTATTACAAGATGAACTAAATGTTACATGTTTGCCATTCCCTTATGCTTAAATGATTTCCATGCTATCGTTATGAATAGTATATGTTGTCAGAATGCCCATGATATTGGAATATGAGATTCATGACTTGATTATAAGCATTCCTATTCATGTTAGATATTATGATGAACATGCACTTCATGATATCCCTCACTCATGTATTATGGATTGTTATTGATGGTTATGTACTCAAGAAAGTCAAGTTGTGTCAGTTTTCTTTCATCGAGTCCTGGGGGTACTTGTACCCGAATGTGTGCCTAGAGCTATGTCATGTTATCACACTACTCTCAGTCAAGCCATGATCTAAAGAATTCAGTCAGTTATGTGACTCAGGAAAACTCAATAATCTCAGTAATCTCAGTAATCTCAGTGCTCAGTAACCTTAGCAACCTCAGTATTCATAGTTAATCTCAGTAACTTCAGTACTCTTAACCAGTACTCAAAACTTAGTACATTCCGTCAGTCATCGGAATCCAGTAAACTTAGTTTAGCTCCGCTAAACTATACCACTAGTATCAGTCCAGTTAATCAGTATCAGTTCAGCTAATAAATTCAGTTCAGCTTAGTTATTTAGTTCAGTGTCCGTCAGATGGGACTAGAAGTTATCACCTAGTGAACCCAAGGATGGAAACTCACCTTCCAGTTCAGGGTGTGATTCTTAGCAGTCATCCTTGTGTTCCAGAAATACGTAGCCAGTGTAGGTTGAGATATCTTAACCTGTTAGAATAGGGTTGATGAGGTGGCTTAACCTATCAGTTTAAGGTTCCCATCATTCTCATTTGAGTACCTTCCAGATAAGTGTCACTCACATCTGTCCTTACAAGTGGTGCGGTATTGACACCTCTCTAGTTGGGGCAGAGACTAGACCCCAACTTAGCTATATGCGTTATTGGGGAGTGTCGGTTAGACAACTACTTCCCATAGTCTCAGTTTCAGTCTCAGTAAAAGAACTCAGATAGTTCTTCAGATTTTAGGACTGTCAGATACAGTCAACTCAAAAATAAAATAGAACTCAGATAGTTCCTTCAGATTTATGGACTGTTAGATATAGTCACTTATGCTATCAGTTATATCAGTTCTCAGAACTGATGTTATCAGTCACATCAGTTATCAGAATTCATGATATTAGTATTCAACTTTAGGACTGTCAAACATAGTCAACCAGACCAGTTCTTGATAATCAGAACTGCCATATACAATTATTCATGTATCAGTAACATAGTACTAGTCCCTCAGTATTTAGTAATAAGTATTAGTTCCTCACTTATTAGTGATTTACATACTCAATATTCAGTTTCAGGACTGTTAGACACATTTAATCAGACCAGTTCTTCATAATTCGAATTGTCAGAAATAGTCGTTCATCTATTCAGTAGCTCAGTATCAGTAAACTCATGTTGTCAGTATTTAGACGCAGTAGTCAGTATCTCCATGAGTTCAGTTACAATTACGTATTCTCACGTTCATATTAGTCAGTATTGTTCATACATATAACCCTTTGCATTTAGCCTACCTCACTCGTTTACTCAGTACAATCAGAGGTACTGACGTATTTTCGCTATGGTGCTTTCTCTTATGTTACACCATAGGTTCAAAGGCACGAGCTCCAGATCAGCAGTAGCATTCCAGTGGTCAGAGTTTGCAGTGAGTCCTTCTTATTCGAGGATGATATGATTATTGCTTCATTTACTATTTTAGTTCAGTTTCTAGATGGAGTTAGTTGGGGACATGTCCCATCAACTCTTTACTCAAACAGTTTTGAGGCTTTCTAGACTATATCATGTCAGACAATTATTTCAGATTTGTTTTGGTATTGTTATACCATTTTCAGACATTGTCTTATCAGATGTTTATTCAGATTTGAACCTTATGGCCATTCAGTACATGTTTCCGCATTTACATGTTATATTATGCAGTGTACAGGTATAGATATCAGTCATGGGTTAGATTGTGGTCCTTCGGGGTCATGAGCACCGTGTAGCATTCCGATTCATAAAATTGGGGTCATGAGCACTGATACGTAGTTATTTTATCATAACATTAACACGAGTAGTATATTTCCTCAATCATATGATAATATCAATGAATTTTGCAAATTACGATAAATTTGTGATTAATTAGCTTTTAAATACGATATATATATATATATATACCTCGTAATACTAGTCTTACGTTATTACAACTTCAACAACATATGCGTGTCTACATTGACCTAAAATAGTATATCTATTTCCTTAACGGTATGATATATATCAATGTATATTCAAACTATTTTGATATATGGATTTAGTTATCTAGCTTTCGATTACTACATACGTCACTACAAGAGATATACGTATATATACATATATTTAATCGTCTATCAGCTTCCAAATACGTACTATAAACATCACATACACAATTTTACTACCCTAGAATAATATACTATGTATTTCACAAATACTCAGATGAATTATCGATTACATTATCTTATGTCATTAATATACCTTCATTGTATAATATGTATATACTATATATATACCTATACATACACACACATATACACACTATCGACTATATCAAGTTCTAAATACGTACTATATATATCACATACATACACAAGTATATTATGCAATAATATAATGCGACGTGTTTCATATACATACTCAGATGAGTGATCAATTAATTATATTTGATTAGCTTAATATACTAGGTTTAGACTACATCGTTCATCAATTGATCACTATATGATATATATATATATATGTATATATATGTATATGTATATGTATATATATGTATATATATGTATATGTATATGTATATGTATATATATATAAAAATATTTATATCTATGAACTCTTGAATGTGCACTATATATATCACATCCACAAGTATATTACCTTATAATAGAACACGTTCATTATATTCTGATGATTTATCGGTTATATAATACATTATTATGACTGAAATATTAACATAATATCATTATCTCAACGACATGATATATACACACACATATTCATTATACAAATATTATGCATGTTTAACATCATTTAACGTATATACGAAGAAACATATTTATTTTATATATTGAAACATAACTAAAAGATAAAGATAATGTTTAACATAATTTGTTTATTTTATTTCATATATTTTTTAGTATAATTTTTTCAAAAAATTTAAGAATGATTGTTTTTATTATTATTATACTGGTTATCTACAACGTGTGATCAGTGTAATTTCAAAAAAAATTATATATATATATATATATATATATATATATTACATTATATATATAATTATTTTTAATGAAAATAATATATATATTTGATTACATATATAATGGTTACTAAAAATTATTTACTTTTTAATTTTTTCAGTTAAAAAACCGACCACTAGTGGTCGTTTTTTTTCAATCTTTTTTCATTTTAATTAAAAAACTGACCACAAGTGGTCGATTTTTTTAAAATATATTTTTTTAAACTAAAAACCGACCATTTTTTTTTAAAATAAATTAAAAAAGAATTTTGGTCGGTTTTTAAAAATATTTTTCAATTATATTTATTTTAAAAACGACCACAAGTGGTTGATTTTGTTATTTTTTTAATTTTTATTTGTAAATAAATAATAATTAATATAAAAATTATTGAAATAATTATTTTTGATTTTTTAAAATATAAAAGCAACCACATCTGTTCGCTTTAAAAAAAATTTAAATAAAATTAAAAAATAGATCACTTGTGGTTGGTTTTTTCCGACCATTATGAGTGGTCGGTTTTTTGTGGTGATTTTTTCAGTTATTTTAGTAGTGAGAGAACTGCCATAAAATATTTGCATACTTAATTAACAATGACTTTTATAATTTGTATTGTGGCAGTTTCAAACAGTCATAAAATAAATATTTTATATGATCTATTATAATTGCATAATATTTCGATAGTTTCACCCTACACAGTTAATTATTCTATAATACCAATTTTCATGAATAATTCAATTTTTTTTGAAAATTTTCATTATTAAAATAAATATATTTCATAATAACGTATTCGGTATATATTATTATATTGAAAAAAATATTGGGAGAAAAGTTGATGGTTGATGGCGTTTAAGAGAAATTTGTTACTTTGAATAAATTTTTGTCCTTAATAAATTACTCACGGTAATGACTCTCTGCCCATGTATAGATATTTATATCGCACACTATACTCAAAGGTTTATGTGACCGACATCTCGTGTCCGCAACAAATATTGAGCGAGCCATTAGTCATAACTCACGTCTAAGTGTATTGAACTATATCGAGTACAAACATCCCAAACACTATTGCAACCAACTAATCACAATTTGCATATATGATCATTATCAAAACATACATATAGACTTCACTCTAAATATACCTTTAGCCCAAAACATCCATCTCCATTCGCCTCTCAACCCTAACTCTACTATCTCCATCGATTACTATTTCTAATCTCTCCTCGCAGTGACAACGACATTTGATGGGTTCAGACCACTAGACGAGAAGTCACTAGTGGAGTATATAAAAGCTACTTTAATTTTTTGGTTTTAATTTTTATATCAAATAAACTGACTGACCAATAACTCGATAACTAATTGATGAATAGCCATTAAGTCAGAACAAATCAAATGATATCATATTGGGTCGTTAGGAATTCAACATATATAAGAACCGATAATAGATAAGTTAAATCATTTATAAAAAATGAACCGAATCTCTACTCAACTAATTAAAAAAAAGCACCAAATATTTTTTCTCTATTGTGATTTGCATTTGAGACATCATGGTCCTTAGCCTAATACAACAACTATTTTCCTCATCATCCTATTGGAGTGGATGGAAATGAAGATAAATATGGGTTGAGTGATGACACAGGCATAAATAAGAGTCCACTTTGCAAACAAACATGATAACTAACCATAGATTATAAACAATGACATAAAAAGATACAAATATAAAAGAGACACCAAAAGTTGCAAACTTTCGTAGAAACCTCAGCTCCCTCTCAGGATTGTTCACATACAGGTAACCTTATGGACTCAAATATATACAATTTAAGACTATTAAAAATAGAGGGATTCCAAGCCTCAATTGCATAGCTACAATACATCTATAGAGTATCTCTTACAAAACAAATTATTTCAATTTTGAAAATGTGCTTCTGTTAAATTAAAATTAAAACTTAATAAAAAAAGAGAGGAAAACTTAAGAAAACATCCATGTTGTTTTTCCCTCCTTTTCTATGTTATTTTTTCCTCTAAATTTCCACCCTCCCTACATCTTCCCACCATCCCCTATTCTCTCATTTTCTTGGTGAAACTTTCCTTTACTGAGCTATAAGTTTTTTTATGATTTCTTTTGGAGAGATGAATTCATCTATTACCTACCACTAAGTCTGTTTTTTTTTTTGTTCTCAGATTCTTCTAAATATACATATTATTTTCATCAACAAGATTGTTGGATACAAATTTGTGCTTCAGATTTGGAATGTAGATGTATATTTTATTTCATTCACTACTAAGTTTTATTAATATTGTGATGTCATGTAGTTTATCGATTCTTTGTCTATTCGTATGGTACTAAACAAATTATTTTTGTCAATTACTTGGTATTAACTTGTTATCTCAGATATTTTCATATTTTGTTCACTTATCTTTTTTATTCTTAATATGCAGTGATTCTAAAGATTAAACATTTTAAGAATCCATTAAAGTTTGTGTAATACCCCGGGAAATTTTTCGTTGAAATTTTGTGCGTAAACGTGTTGGGTTCTATCTTCTAGAATAAATTATAAATTTTTCATGCATACTGTCTTAGATTATGACCCACCATTACGTAGAGTATCAAATAATCTATCCAACGATATGTGGATCATCCAAAACGGACACCCGAGCGACGAGTTATGAACATTCTGATCGAACCGTGAATAGTAGTGAACAGTAAAATGTGCAGGAAAAAGTACTGAGGCCTGGCGTATTTTTGGTCCAACTTTAAACGATTATAACTCCTTGTACATAATGATATGGGTGATCTACTATATATCAACGGAAAGATCTGCGAGTCCACTTTCCAATGAAATTGGTTTCATCCAATTTGTCTATCGGAGAAAAAAGTTATGGTCGATCTACTTCAGCCTATCAAAAGCAAATTTTTGGGTCAACTTCAAACGATCATAACTCCTCATACACAATGATCAGGGTGAGATAATATATATCAACGAAAATATATGAGAGTCCTCTTTCTAATTAAATTAGTTTCATCCAATTTGGATATCGGAGTAAAACGTTATGGTTGATTTACTTTAGACTATCAAAACACTCCACCAAAAGACAGATTCGAGAATTATTTGATTTTTAGGGCGTTTTGGTCATTCCCTCTCACCCAAAATGCATCCAAACCCTATATTAAAGCCTATTAGAAGCATTATATGTTATATTTCATCACATTTCCTCAAAAAGAAAACCTTAAGCTCCTACATCCAACTTCAAGAACCTCCAAAGTTCACCATTACTTTTGCAAATTTATTCAAGATTCCAAGTTCCTAGTTCAAGAACTTCAAGAACCATCATTCAAAGGCATGATTAACATCTCAAAAATGAGTATCGATCTAAAGGTCATCATTCAAGGTATGTGGAGTTTTTTTAACAAGAACTCTCTTTCGTTCTTGTGCCCAAAAATAATTTTCTTTTTAAAGACATGATTTTTATTTGATTTTTACGAATTTGAAGCATGAACCCATATCTTATGATGATCATTATGAAA
>NC_061113.1:182345060-182362245 GCF_002878395.1 Capsicum annuum
GTGTGTTTCCTTGTGTCTATGGTGAATGGTGAAGTGATTTTAAAGTGGAATTGTGAAAGTTATTCTTTCGAAAGATTTAAATGATATTTACATTATGAGAATTGATATTCTTGATGAACTGAAAGTGATTGACAAATTATATGATGACTCACATGTGTTATTGTACTTATTTCATCCTCTCATGATTATGATGATTTTCTTTGGGCTATGTGAGTCTTTCATACATCCTGCATATTTATTATAAATATTTATGATGATGATGTTTATAGAACTGCATACACCCCCATATACTCGATTCCTTTCCATGGTACTGACCCACATCTTTGGATGTGGGCTGCATTTTCTCAGAATATAGGTTTAGGTGCCCCGTTCCAGGTTCGACAGTGATTCTTTGGGCACACTATTTTACATCCTCTATTGTGGTGAGTCCTCATGTTCTGAGGATGTGATGTCTGATGTTGGTTTCACGAAATTGTTTACATTTGATAACTGAGTATGAGTCAGTTGGGGCATGTCTTAATGGCTCGCTGGTTTTATTGATTTTCTTAGAGTCTTGTCAAACTAGTATAGATGTTGGGATTTGACTAATAAGTTATATTTTGTAATCTTTCTAAAATTCTTTTATTCTTGGATGATGATTACTCTGTTAATATTTGAGGGTTATTTATGGAAACCTTGTTGATTTGTGTTGAACTGAATGAAAATGGTTCAAAGGGTTAGCTTGGGGCTACTCGTAGCCTCAAGCACCGTGTGACGCTCCGGGACCCATTTTTTGGGGTGTTACAAACTTGGTATTAGAGCCTAAGGTTTTAAGGTGTCCTAGGGAGTCTTACAAGACACATTAAGTAGAGTCTTGATCATCGCTGTGTAGCGCGCCACATCTATGAGCAAGAGACTACAAGATGTTTTAGGAAAAAGTGTGATTCTTTCTTTTAGAAGTCTATCGTGCTTAAAGTGTCTCTCTCTGCTATTGATTCATCCTTTCCTCTTTCAAAAATACCTCCTGATAGAGAGATAGAGTTCGGGATTGATCTTTTTCCCGATACTCAGCCTATTTCTATTCCTCTTTACCGTATGGCCCCTGCAGAACTTAAGGAGTTGAAAGAGCAACTCAAAGATATACTAGATAAGGGTTTCATAAGGCCCAGTGTTTCTCCTTGGGGTGCTTCTGTGTTGTTTGTGAGAAACAAAGATGGCTCTTTGCGTATGTGCATTGATTACCGCCAACTGAATAAAGTCACCGTAAAAAATAATTACCCCCTTCCAAGAATAGATAATTTTTTTGACCAATTGCAAGGTGCAAGTTATTTCTCAAAGATAGACCTTCGTTCCGGCTATCATCAACTCAAAGTTAGGGAGTTTGACATCTCGAAAACCGCTTTTCGAACTAGTTATGGCCATTTTGAGTTTCTTGTTATGTCTTTCGGGTTAACTAATGCCCCAGCAGCTTTCATGGACCTCATGAATCGAGTGTTCAGACTATATCTAGATATGTTTGTCATAGTATTCATCGATGATATACTGGTGTACTCCCATAGTGAGGATGAACATTCTGATCATCTCCGAACTGTCTTGCAAACCCTTAGAGATCACAAGCTGTTTGCCAAATTCAGTAAGTGTGAGTTTTGGCTAAGGTCAGTTGCTTTTCTTGGTCATATCATTTCTTCCGAGGGTATTAGAGTTGATCCCCAAAAGACCGAAGCTGTTAGAAATTAGCCTAGACCTATTTCTCCGACTGATATCCGAAGTTTCTTGGGTTTATATGGCTATTACCATCGTTTTATTGAGGGTTTCTCCTCTATAGTGTCTCCTATGACTCGATTGACCCAAAAGAATGTGAAGTTCTTATGGTCCGAATCTTGTGAGGAGAGTTTTCAGGAGTTGAAGACTCGACTCACTTCAGCCCCTATTTTGACTTTGCCTAATGGTGTTGATGGTTTTTTGGGGTACTGTGATACTTCGAGAGTTGGGTTGGGTTGCGTATTAATGTAAAAGGGTAAGGTGATAGCTTATGCTTCTAGACAACTGTAACCCCATGAGAAAAATTAGCCCACCTATGACCTTGAGTTGGCTGCTGTTGTGTTTGCTTTGAAAATCTGGAGACACTATTTGTCTGGAGTCTATGTTGATATTTTCACCAATCATAAGAGTCTGCAGTATGTGTTTACCCAGAGAGAATTGAATCTTAGGTATAGACGATGGTTAGAATTGTTAAAGGACTATGATATGAGTGTGCTGTACCATCCAGGAAAGGCCAATATTGTGGCGGATGCCCTGAACAGAGTGTCCATGGGTAGTGTTTTGCATGTGGTAGAAGGTAAGAAAGAGTTAGCTCGTGATGTACATCGTTTGGCTAGATTGGGGGTTAGGTTGTTTGACTCTGCTGAAGGTAGTATAGGGGTTCAGAGTAGTTCCGAATCCTCCTTGGTTTTGGAAGTGAAGGAAAAACAATACTTAGATGCTAGTTTGGTCAGATTGAAGGAGTCAGTCAAGGACCCAAAAATAGAGGTTTTCTCCCAAGGGGGAGATGGTGTGTTGAGATTGCAGGGTAGATTATGTGTCCCGAATGTTGATGATATGAGACAGAGAATTATGGCTAAAGCGCACGGGGTGCGATATTCTATTCATCCTGGTGCCACCAAGATGTACCGAGACTTACGGGAAATCTATTGGTAGAGTGGCATGAAGAAAGATATAGCAGAGTTTGTAACTAAGTGTGCAACATGCCAACAGGTTAAGGTTGAATACCAAAGACCTGATGGTATGATGCAAGAGTTTAGTATTCCCACCTAGAAGTGGGAAGAGATAAATATGAACTTCGTGATTGGTTTACCTCCTTTCCGATGCCATCATGATTCCATTTGGGTTGTGGTTGATAGGTTGACTAAGTCTGATCATTTCTTGCCTGTTCATACTTCATATACTGCTGAGGATTACGCTAGATTGTATATTTGAGTGCTAGTCAGACTACATGGAGTTCCCTTGTCTATCATTTCAGATAGGGGTACTCAGTTCACTTCGCAATTTTGAAAAGCTTTTCAGAAGTGTCTTGGTACCCAAGTGCTTTTGAGTTCTGTTTTCCATCCGCAGACCGATGGTCAGGCTGAGCGGACCATCCAGACCTTAGAGGATATGTTGAGAGCTTGTGCACTTGACTTTAAGGGAAGTTGGGATGATCACTTACCGTTGATAGAGTTTGCTTACAATAACAGTTTCCACTCTAGTATTAGCATGGCTCCGTTTAAAGCCTAATATGAGAGGAAGTGTAGATCACCCATAGGTTGGTTCGAGGTGGGTGAAGAGGCTATGAGTGGTCCTGATTCAGTATTTGAGGCTATGGAAAAAGTTAAGTTGAATAGGGAAAGGTTAAAAACTACGTAGAGTCGTCAGAAGTCATATATGGATGTTAGAAGGAGAGACCTTGAGTTTGAAGTTGGTGACCTAGTGTATCTGAAAATTTCACCCATGAGGGGGGTGAAGAGATTCGGAAAGAAGGGGAAGCTTAGTCCCCGTTATGTTGGTCCTTACAAAATTCTTAGCCGTGTTGGTAAGGTAGCTTATGAGGTTGAGTTGCCTTCCAAGTTGTCCTCTGTTCATCCAATATTCCATGTCTCCATGCTTAGAAAGCATATTAGCGATGTTGTGGTAGTGGAATCCTCTGTGAGTGCTGACATTCAAGAAAATCTTTCTTTTGATGAGATTCCTGTTGAGATTCTTGATTTCAGTATCCGAAGACTAAGGAAAAAGAAGTTCTCTTGGTCAAGGTGTTGTGGCGAAATCAATCTGTTGAGGGTACAATTTGGGAAGCTGAGGTGGATATGCCATCCAAGTACCCGCACTTATTTTCCACGAACTCCAATCAAGCCGAAGGTACTGTTCTTTCCTAAATCATGCACTGTTGATAAAAGTTGTAGCAGTTCAGCTGTAATTTATTATGTGTTCAGCTGTAGTTTCTTGAATTTATCCATTCTATATTGCATTCGGAGTGAGAAATGATGTGGTGAGGAGTCTAACGAATGGTTTCAGCTGTATTCTCTATTCCCTATCTAATCTTGGCATGTCTAGCATCATTTGAGGACGAATGTTTCCAAGGGGGGGATGATGTAATACCCCGGGAAATTTTTCATTGAAATTTTATGCGTAAACATGTTGGGTTCTATCTTCTAGAATGAATTATAAATTTTTCATGCATACTGTCTTAGATTATGACCCACCATTGCGTAGATTATCTAATAAGATTTCCAACAATATGTGGATCATCCAAAACGGACACCCGAGCGACGAGTTATGAACATTCCGATCGAACCGTGAATAGTAGTGAACAGTAAAATGTGCAGGAAAAAGTATTGAGGCCTGGCGTATTTTTTCTCCAAATTTAAACAATCATAACTCCTTATACCTAATGATCTGAGTGATCTACTATATATCAACGGAAAGATCTGCGAGTCCTCTTTCCAATGAAATTGGCTTCATCCAATTTGTCTATTGGAGTAAAAAGTTATGGTCGATCTACTTCAGCCTATCAAAAGCAAATTTTTTGGTCAACTTCAAATGATCATAACTCCTCGTACACAATGATCTGGGTGATATACTATATATCAATAGAAAGATATGAGAGTTCTCTTTCTAATGAAATTGGTTTCATCCAATTTAGATATCAGAGTAAAACGTTATGATTGATCTACTTCAGACTATCAAAACAGTCCACCAGAGGATAGATTCGAGAATTATTTGATTTTTAGGGGCCTCCTCCTCACCCAAAATTCATCCAAACCCTATATTAAAGCCTATTAGAAGCATTATATGTTATATTTCATCAAATTCCCTCAAAAAGAAAACCCTAAGCTCCTACATCCAACTTCAAGAACCTCCAAAGTTCACCATTGATTCTGTAAATTTATTCAAGATTTCAAGTTCCTAGTTCAAGAACTCCAAGAACCATCATTCAATGGCACGATTAACATCTCAAAAATAAGTATCGATCTAAAGTTCATCATTCAAGGTATGTGGGGGTTTTCAACAAGAACTCTCTTTTGTTCTTGTGCCCAAAAGTAATTTTCTTTACAAAGGCATGATTTTGATTTGTTTTTTACAAATTTAAAGCATGAACCCATATCTTATGATGATCATTATGAAATCTTGATGTTTATGGTTTTTAAAGATGAATTTACATGTGTGGAGATATAAAGCATGAATCTTGAATGATATTTATCATGATTTTGATATTTGGGTCGTGAATCCCCATTGAAAATTGTATTTTTTGAGAAAGTGTGTGTTATAAGCACGTTGATGTTGAATATTTGAGATATTTTGAATGATTTGACCTTTTGATCTTAATAGAGTTATTTTAAACTCGAGTATGAAAGAAATCCACAACGTGGTTGATTTTGATAGATGGGAAGCATGATGGCTCCCGATGTATATTTGTATATTACTGAAATTGTTTTGTTGTGGATTGTATTTGAACAGATCTGAGCTAAGAGAAATATTTAGCACCGAGTGGGAGGTATAAAGCGACCTTACTTCCCTAGAGCTATGTGCCTCCGTAGGAGTGAGACTGAGGCTGATTTATATAGTGATCATTAGTTTGTGTGGATTTGATATCGATAGTCCTACTCCGATGGCAAGGATAGGACGGCTCTCTCCAATGTGGGTTGTATGTTGGACTCCATGTAGCTCACATGGTTTATGTCGGTTATAGGATCTCCCAGTGTGTGTGTGTTTCCTTGTGTCTATGGTGAATGGTGAAGTGATTTGAAAGTGGAATTGTGGAAGTTATTGTTTCGAAAGATTTAAATGATATTTACATTATGAGAATTGATGTTCTTGATGAACTGAAAGTGATTGACAGATTATATGATGACTCACATGTGTTATTGTACTTATTTCATCCTCTCATGATTTTGATGATTTTCTTCGGGCTATGTGAGTTTTTCATATATCCTGCATATTTCTTATAAATATTTATGATGATGATGTTTATAGAACTGCATACACCCCCATATACTCGATTCCTTTCCATGGTACTGACCCACATCTTCGGATGGAGGCTACATTTTCTCGGAATGTAGGTTCAGGTGCCCAGTTCCAGGTTCGACAGTGATTCTTCGAGCATACTGTTCTACATCCTCTATTGTGGTGAGTCCTCATGTTCCAAGGACGTGATGTCTGATGTTGGTTTCACGGAATTGTTTACATTTAATAACTGAGTATGAGTCAGTTGGGGCATGTCTCAATGGCTCGCTGGTTTTATTGATTTTCTTAGAGACTTGTCAGACTAGTATAGATATTGGGAGTTGACTAATAAGTTGTATTTTGTTATCTTTCTAAAATTATTTTATTCTTGGATGATGATTACTCTGTTGATATTTGAGGGTTATTTATGGAAACCCTATTGATTCGTGTTGAACTGAATGAAAATGGCTCAAAGGGTTAGCTTGGGACTACTCGTATCCTCAAGCACCGTGTGACGCTCCGAGGCCCATTTTCTGGGGCGTTACAGTTTGCTAATGGACGTATCTTATTATCAACTACTCTAGCAGCCAAAATCCTCCCATATGCTTCAACAAATCACTCACAAGTTCAGAAAGTCCAACAAAAACAACAAGCTCATGTTTTTCCCCAACAAGAATAAGTTCTAATTCTCCTACAAGAAGAAGAAGCTTCAATTCCCCCACAGCAAGAACACGCTCCAATTCTGCCTTCTAATGCAAGTGCGGCAATTCATCTCCAAAATATTAAAGAATAGCGACCGAAGTTACATATGTCTCATGTAATTTTGACTTTAAATTATGAGTATCTTATATTTTTTCTTTTTTATTTAGTGATTGGTTTTTTCTTCTTAAAAGACTTAGAAAACACTATCAAGTAGATTAATGTCAAAGTCAATGAGATTAATTACCTACCTGTTGGAGAGCGCATTATTGTGAATTTTGATGAGTATGATGGAACATATGGTGATGCAAAAAGATTGCTTGCTGGATATTGTGGATCATTGGCAATTGATTGTAAATTATTTCCGATTAGTTTTGAGAAGTGGTTGTGGTCATTGGGCATTCCTAAGAAATATATGGGAGAATGCTTTGAAATAATATTGAAGGTACAAGCGTTCTTACATATATATTTACTGATATCACAAAAATTTTAGAAGATATGAGAAAATTAACTTTTTTATTTGAAGTCTCATTTTCTTTTTCGGGTAAGTGAGTCTATTTCATATAGGTATTGCAATGCTAGTATTTCAAAGAAGTGGGATACACACAGACAGAGGTTGTGGAATGAATATTTTGACCCAGCCAAAAGCAAAAATAAAATTATCAGTAATGTACCAACTGGTATAACTAAAGATCAATGGGCTAATTTTGTTGCCTACCGCCTGAGACCATCAACAATCGTAAGCTTCAGATTATGTTAGTAAGTTTGATCTCATCATAATTAAATAGAGATGTAAATTTTAAGTTGTATTTGTTTGTTGATAGGAGCTTTGTAGAAGAAATAAGAAAATCCAGAGGAAGCAAAAAATGCCATACACTGGTGGTTCAAAAGCTAACTCGAGAAGAAGATATGAACTAGTACAACATTAACTTAAATAATTTTCTTTTGCTTTATTTAAACTATTTTAGGATAATATTTGTAAGTTGTAATACATTTCTTTCTTAGTTTCTGGAAATTGGAAAAGCTCCTAGTTGTGCACAAATGTTTATTGAAACTCATAAGAGAAAGAATGGACTATTGTGAATGATGAGGCTCAGACTATAGAGGTAAGTATGGCATCAGTACATTTTTTTTTACAAATTTACATCCCAATTCAAATTGGCTTTTCCTTAAGATTGTATTGTCTTTAAGGTAGTAAATCTGTAAATGCTTGAATTGCATCTCAACTTCATAGATCATGTGCTGATCTCTTTAGTATATTTGCTTGCTGATGCTTGTTGCCTTTACTAAAATAGTCTTTATTAGAAGACAAAAACCTCTTTCAAATTGCTAGATAAAGACTTGCTTGGTGAGCTGTGAAATTTTAGAGAATTCGAGACGGATGTGGTATCGAAAGTGAATAGTTCGCTCAACTTAGTTTAAGTCTTACATTGTCCAATAAAGATCTTGTGTTTGTAGGGAGAGTGGATAGCGGATAGCCACAGTCATAAAACTCATGTGAGGATGTATGTTAAGTTGTTCTTACCTCATTTATTTGTCTCTTTTGTGTCAGGTTTTGCACTGCATTTGCAGCTTATAGTTTAGATGCTTTAATGAAAGCTGAGGAGCAGAAGAGGAAAGCTAGTTCTAAGAGGTATGCTTGCTATTAATTTGGGCTCTTGTCTTTTTTTCTTGTTCATCTTTGATCATGAATTTTTCATTCAGATATGAAGATATTCCAACATTCCTTACACACTGTTATGTCTTTACAATATTATTAGCTCACATAAAAAATGATTTGGGAATCAAAAGGAACAAATTTTGAACAAAAATCACTGAATTTTGAATGGCCACAAACTTGATCCTCTATAACTTGTCTGCACTTAGTCATGATTGGAGTGATAATTATCTTCATGAAAATTTGATTGCTTCTCATCATTGTATGACTTAACGTTATTTGCTATGGCACTTTTTCATCTATATGGACTCATCAGCAACAAATGTAATCTTGTTTAAACTTTTCTTGTCATAGTAAATGAAATACAAGATCAGTTGCACTACTACTAAACCCAAGACAACACCTGTTGCAGTGCCAATAAATGGGTCTATTCCTAGCAGAACATAGATAAACCAGCAGGAGCACGACATGATAACAACAAATGACAAAAAAAATAACATGTACTCCACGCTTTTTGTACTGATTACTAGTCTAATGATAGGCAGAGTAGATACATAGAGATAGAGAAGATGGTGAAAGCAACAAAAATATTGTAGCAGAGTTAAACTGCCACCAATTAGTATTTTTTAAGTACTAATTTCATATTGTAGCGGTTGAAAACTCCCACATAATTTTCTAAGAAAAAACTAGTATTTTATAGTGGGATTTATAGAACACCACAATATTTTTTTTTTTGTGATATTGTGATCATATTGTGGGGGTTTATAAACTCCTGCAATATTCTTTTTTGAAACATTAATATCATATTGCGAGGGTTCTAAGCTGCCACTTATTAACTTAAAAAAATTTCACAAATTTAAAATTCATTTTGTGGCGGACGTCAGGGAGATATCGAAAAACCGCCACAATATTGCTCGTGGCAAGGCTTATTGTGGCACTTTCCAAAACTGCCATAATTCTTTTTGTCGCGGTAAAAAATCATCACAAATTGACAATAAATTCACCACAATTTACCAGTTTTTTGTAGTGAATTTCGCAAATTAATGCTCATTGATGATGTGTTAAGCTAGGGGTGTCAAATAAGTGGGTTGAGTTGAGATTGAAGATATTAAATGAATTGAATTGGATATTAGGTTGGGTGATGATCGTTTCAAATTTACTTATTGAATTGAAATGGGCAAAAAATTAGGTTGGGTCTTAACCCGCTTAGTCTAAAAAATCAGGAAGGGTTGTGACCTCGATCAGGTGAAGTGCATTAAGGGGGAGGATGGTACAGTTTTGGTGGACGACGGCCACATTAAGAATAGATGGCAGTCGTATTTTTATAGGATCTTAAATGATGAATGGGATAAAGCTATTGTGTTAGGGGAGCTGGAGCACTCAGAGGAGTTTTGGGATTTTAGTTATTGTACAGGTTTTAAGGTAGAGGAGGTTAGAGAGGTTGTTTGCAGGATGCGAAGGGGTAGGGCGACGAGGCCTGATGAGATACCTGTGGATTTTTGGAAGTTTTCTGGCGAGGCTGGTTTAAGGTGGTTGACTGGATTGTTTAATGGAATTTTCAAGACTACGAAAATGCTCGAGGCTTGGAGATGGAGTACTATGATCCCTTTTTATAAGAACAAGAGTGACATTAAGAGTTGCAATAACTATAGGGGTATTAAGTTATTGATTCACTCTATGAAGATTTGGGAGAGAGTGGTCGAAGTGAGGCTGAGACGAATAGTGTCTATTTTGGAGAACTAGTTTGGATTTATGCCTGAACGCTCGACGACGGAGGCAATTCACCTGGTGTGGAGGCTGGTGGAACAGTATAGGGAAAGGAAGAAGGACCTGCACATAATGTTTATCGACTTGGAGAAGACATACGACAAAGTCCCCAGGGAGGTGCTTTGGAGATACTTGGAGGTGAGTGAAGTCCCGGTGACATATATCAGAGCAATTAAGGACATGTATGATGGAGCTAAAACCCAGGTGAGGATGGTGGGAAGAGACTCAGAGCATTTCACTGTCTTGACAGGATTGCATCAGGGATCTACTCTTAGTCCCTTTTTGTTTGCTTTGGTGATGGATGTGTTGACATGACGTATTCAAGGAGAGGTGCCTTGGTGTATGCTTTTTGCAGATGATGTAGTTTTGATTGATGAGACGCGGGGGGTGTGAATGATAAATTAGAGGTGTGGAGAAAAACTCTTGAGTCTAAAGGGTTCAGTTTGAGTAAGAGCAAGACAGAATATTTAGAATGCAAGTTTAATGATGTAAGGCTGGAGAATGAGGTGGTAGTAAAGTTGGAATTACAGGTGGTATGTAAGAGGGATAGTTTCAAGTATCTCGGGTCTGTGATTCAGGGTAACGGTGAGATTGACGAGGATGTCTCGTACTGTATTGGGGCAGGATAGATGAAGTGGAAGCTCGCTTCGGGGGTGTTGTGTGATAAGAAGGTGCTGCCCAAGCTTAAAGGCAAATTCTACAGGGTGGCAGTCCTTTTGACTATGTTATATGAAGTGAAGTGTTGGCCAGTTAAGAACTCCCACATTCAAAAAATGAAGGTGGCAGAAATGCGGATGTTACGTTGGATGTGTGGGCTGACAAGAGGGGATAGAGTTCGGAATGAGACTATCAGGGAGAAGGTTGGTGTGACTTCAGTGGAGAATAAGATGCTGGAAGTCCGATTGAGATGGTTCGGAAATATGATGAAGATGGGCATGGATGCCCCAGTTCGTAGGTATGAGAGGCTAGCTTTGGATGTTTTAGGCGGGGTAGGGGTAGGTTGAAGAAGTAGTGGGGAGAGGTGATTAGGCGGGACATGGAGCAGTTACAGCTCACTGAGGATATGACCCTAGATAGGAAGATCTGGAGAACGCGAATTAGGGCAGAAGGCTAGGGTCAGTTTGAGTCGCTAGTGTAGGGCATTACTTGGTGGGGGTATTATTCTTGTTATGATACCTTGTTTCATGCTTTATTACGAATCTGTTTACTTTTCTCTGTTTACTATTACTGATGGGTGTTGTATTTATGTTATGCCATCTTGTCCCATGCTTTACTATGAATTTGTTTATTATTTCATGTCTTGAGCTGGGGGTCTATCAGAAACAGCCTTTATACTTCTTTAGAGGTAGAGGTATAGACTGCGTACATCTTACCCTCCCCATTCCTCACTATGTGGGAATACACTGGGTTTGTTGTTGTTGTTGTTGATTCTTACCCTTTGTAAACCTAACTCAAGAAAATAAATTTGGATAAAATTGAGAAGTTGGGTGAGTGGGTAGGGAGTGAGAGTGGGGGTGGGTAAGAATATATTTTAAAAATATTATATTTTTAAAATAAAAATTTGTATTCTTGGAGAGGGGTATGGCGTAGGAGGGGTGGGATTTAGGATGGGGGTTGAGGTGAAAGTTTCTTTAAAAAAAAAAATATATATTTTTTTAAAATATAATTTTTTGAAAAAGGGATATGCCGTGTGTGTAGGGGGGAGGGTTGGGGTAAGAATTTATTTTTAAAAAATATATTTTTAAAAATAAATATTATTTTTTAAAAAGGAAAAAAAAGTGATGGGTGAGGGTGGGGGGTAGGAAAGGAATGGGGGTTGAGGTAAGAATTTTTTCTCCTATTTTTTTAAAAAATATTTTTTGTGAGACGAGGTATGTCGTATAGGGGAGGAGGTGCGGGATGTAAGGTATAGGGAGAGATGGGTGTTGGGGTAAGATTTATTTTTTTATAAAAATAAATTATTTATTTATTTTTAAAAAATAGTTTTTTTGGGGGGGAGGGGTTAGAATTTTGACCGTGGAATAAGAAAAGATTTTTAACTTATTTTAAAAAATAAAATGAATTTTTTGGGGTGGGTGTTCGGCGTATGGATGGGGATGAGGATGAGCTGGGATGGGGCAAGAAAATATTTATAAAATATTTTTTAAGAAATAAAAATAATTTTTTTAATGAAGGCGGGGTAGGGGTGGAGTAAGCTATGGGTGAAGTAACTTAGGTGATTTTGAGAGTGGGAGGACACATTGTCACTTGTTTTTCCTACTTTCATTAAGGAAATTATTTTTATTAAATGGGTTGAAGTGGAGATTGAATTGGACCCATTTGAACCCAATTTAAAAAGGAATTATGACTAAATGAGTTGAGATTTACCAAATAGTAAATTATCTTGAACTCAGCCCATTAAATATTGGACGGATTGGACGGGTCAGCTCAATTTGAATTCATTTCAATACCCCTATGCTAAGTACTACTTAATTATGAAAATGTCACTTTTATTTGTCTAATATTTTAGAAATGGAAAAGAGATAAATATACCTTCGAATTATGATAAATTGTATGTATATACCCTCCGTTATAGTTTTAGTGCACATATGCCCTTACCATTAATGAAATGGTACGTATATGCCCCTCACACTACGGGTAAGAGCGTATGTGCACTCAAAGTATGACAGAGGATATATACGTATAATTTATCATAGTTCGGGGGTGTATTTTTTCCTTTTCTATTGCAATTTTTTATCCCAAATAATTAACCCAAACACAATAGGCAACCTAATAAACTCATTACTCAATTCGATCTCAATTAAAATCTAAGAGACGCATATCTAATGAGCGCATTTTGCCACCCTTATAACTATATACTCACACAATACAGTATCACTCACTACTATCAATTTAAAGAAAAAAAATTACTAACCCATAACACAAAAGACAAACACCAAATAAATTGAATTCCTTATGTTTTAGTTTTCAGCAAAATTCCATCCGAAAAACACTACTCACCAACAATCAACATCACATAGCTACCGACTTCATCGAATGGAAAACACCCCACCGGCGAATCATCATTGCACCCATAGCTCCATCAAATTCCGACTTAATCTACATTCCCCCTGATCAGTAAATACCAACTAATAGTAATGATCAATTACTGCAATTTGATTGAGGTTCACGTTTAAGAGAAAATATAGGGAGCATCATTCAGATAGTTATTATTCAGATGAATATTATGCAGATTAAAAATGTTAGAATATATTAACAGAGTTAGAGAAAAACAAAATTGGCTACACGAAGAAATTAATTATAGAAACCAACTTAGAAAAGGAAGAGGACAATTAAAAGAAAGATTAATTTGGATAAATAAAACCACAAAACAACGAGAATTAAAAGACACTTTAGAATATGATTTAGACATAGAATTATTCATAGACGAAAAAGACAGGTTAATTAACGAAATAGATAACCTAGAATTTAATATCAGATATAGTACAATTAGAATAAATTATTACAAAGAAATTTGAAGTATCACAACCACTTTAGGATAAAATGATAGACTATGAGTATTTAAAATATTGGAGAAAAGATATGGAAGAAATAAAATTAACAGAAATACTTATGAAAGAGAATTTAATTGAATATTTTAGAACAAAAGATATAGAATATTTAGAATACCTCCAAAATAATATACAAGAATTACAAAGACTAAGAGAAAAAACTAAAGAATATTACAGTAAAGCATTTAATCAAATACCATCCAATCACCCCCAAGATATGAACATTAATAAAATTAAAATAAATAAACTAAAAATATAAATATTTAGAGAAGTTAAGAAACATCCACACACAAATAAAAATAGATCCATTAGAGCTATAATAGATCTATTTAAGTTACCCAAGTTATCCGCACCCCCTACATTCTAGAGCATTGACAATATTTTGATCCATCTTTTGTAACGAGCAGTTCAAATGATTTGTTATCATTAGATATTTCAATAATAAGTGTAGCATAAAAGCGAAATCAAACCCCTTAATCGTATTCTCAAGAGTTTTAGCTGTAAGTCTGTCAAGATAATTTGGGCACTCACATGCAACAAATTCAGGCACATAAAGAATTGATTAAAATATTTCAATGAAGTTCTCTAATGTCTTACAGTGAGAACCCCAATGAGTGTTACATAGTCTTTAAATTCCACATTCTTAATTTAATCCTCGTCCTATGTGCACTTCACCAAGAATGATCAACTCCTCTAACTTTGCAGCTTGATGTTGTTTGAGCAAATCCCTGCGCTTATAAGATGCTCTAACAATATTCAACACATTAGTAACTAAACAAAAAAAATTATCCTCATCTGAATTCTTCTTCACAAGAGCTACGAGTGTCTGCTACAACTGATGAGCAAAACAATGAGTAGAATAAGCAGATGGAGTATCACACAAAATTAAGCTCTTAAGATCATTTAGTTCTCCTTGAATGTTACTTACACCATCATAACCTTGTCCACAAATTTGGGGCATACTTAGTGAGTGATCTGAAAGAAAAGAATAGATTGACTCCTTCAATGATCGTGCATATATATCACTAACATGGAAAATACCAACAAATCACTCTATTACTTCACCTTTTTTGTCAACATATTATCGAACAAGTGCCATTTGCTCCTTATAAGATATATCTTTTGATTCATCAACTAGTATCCCGAAATAATCACCATCTAAGTCTTCCATGATAACCTTGATTGTTTATTTTGCATAAGCATCAACAGTATCTTTTTGAATTTTTGGACAACACATTATTTCATTTTTTGGGGCATTTTCTAAAATAATGCTCCCTACATTCTCATCGATGTTTCCATACCATCACAAAAGCTAAAGAAATATACCTCTATTTGTAGATGATACACTCTCATCATGACCACGAAATGACAATCCCAATCTCAAAAGAAACCTTGCCACACAGATTGAAGCACTCAAGCGACGACGAGATTTTTTTTTCTTTCTCAGAGTGCTTGTCAAAAGATGTGCGAATAGATTGAGATTGATTCATCAAGTCAATCATAATATTGAAACACTTGTTGTGGATGCTATTAACCTCTCCAATATGAGTTCTGAATCTCTCCAAAGCCTTGTTGTAACCCTTAAAGCCATTTTGCGTAAAAGCAATATCTGCCATATTTCCACGAATTTTATGTCATTTTTAACTAAGTAGAAACACAAACAATATACAATATCTTTTGATATACTGTACTCTAACCACTTGGAACATTGACCCTTGAATCAACCAGGATTAAATTTATGCATTGTAATTTTCTTCTTTTCAAATTGAGTTTTCAGGAAAATGTGATCCTTAGGCTGACAAGGTTCCTTTTGAATATAATATATTCTAACTTCGTCACGTATATAAGCATCATATTCTACTATAGGCCTTCTTTCTACTGGGTCAACTTTCATATATGTAAATTTGATATTTGAAGGAGTAGTATCTCTTTGAACTTCCGAAGGTATGGATGAAGCAATAGGTGGGATAGTAGCATTAGAGCTTGGTTTCCCACATTTTGATCTAATGACAAACTTATCCATCCCGATTTATATAGATTTTTAAAAATTCCTAAAAAATAAGATTTAATTAATATGACTTTCAAGAAAGAATCATACATAGAATCATATCAATAGAAGATTGAAGGAAAAAACTTTTGTAAGTATGAGCTTATTTTTTTCATCAAAGTTCATAATCATCACTGAAAAGAGATGCAAAACATGATTAACTTGTAATGTTTCTTTAATTTTTTTCAGTTACTTTATTGCCTCTTATTTTTATGATTTTTATGATTTCATAGAATATTTTTCAAAACTAATTGCTCAATGCTAAACAAAATACGGGAATTTAACTCAGATATTTTTTTTATAGAAACTATAATGAATAAGAAATAGATAAATATCATATAAATTCAAACTCAAAATCATTTTTCAAATTTTTAACTCTAAAGAAAATTAAAGTACCTGAAATTAGTGAATGAAGATTATGAAAATCAAAAGTAAAATTGAAAGAATAAGAGAAGAAGATGAAATTTGGTGTTTAAGTTTTGAAGAGTAAGGTTTTTGGTGGAGAAGACCAGAAGGTTTTCAGGTTTTGTGTTTGAATAATCAATAATGTACAACAATACTTTTTGTTTAATAAATTAATAAGTAAAAAAATATAAAAATAAAATAATAAGAAAAAGTCAAACCTTTTGCTTTTTGGTCTTGTGCAGGCATTTTGCCTTTTCGGTCGTATGTGTACACTGTGTGCATTAAATGTATCTATTAAATTTTTTTTAAAAAAATGCAGCATAGCTGTAGGGATTCGATCCCACAATGCTAGAAACGAAAGTTACACCTAAAGCTAGAGCACCCAGCCATGTTTTTGTTCATTGGGTGCTTTTTTTTATATATTATACCCTCTTTTCACTGTTTATTATATAATTATACCTATTTTACATTGAGTTTAGTGGGTGCCGGAGCACCCAAGAAAAGTAAGTAGGTCCGCCCCTGGATCTGTTCCTCTATATATGCAAAGTAGGTTTTAATTTACCAACTTTATATATAAGTTTTGAACTTCAGAATATAGCGTAACGAAATTTAACTCACATAAGTTTCTGTTACGATTCAACTAATAGGATAATGCGGACACTTACTCTAATCCACCTAAATAGAAGAACATTTACCATCCATTTCAAGTCATGTGGAAGTCAATAAGAAATAGAAAAATACTTCATTTATTACAAAACAATATATAAAACTTTAATTACAACTTAAAAACCCTTGCAAGGAACTAGTCTAAACAGGTTCAAGAGTTACTAGGAGATAGTGCAAACCAAAAGGTAGTTTCTACCATAGGAACAATAACATAAGCTGCTAGAGATCTTTACCATATGAAGCATGAAACACCTACTAATTCCACAGCCAGACCATGCCTCAAAAAGAATATAGAAAGAGTAGTATCGTTACAAAACAACACGTACTGATAAGCATTATCGATCGATCTGAATTAAATCACATAAATATCTAGAAAGAAGCATACAACTTAAGGGTTATTTAGCCAAAGATCTTTCATTTTATAATTCCTTAACCTTT
>NC_061113.1:182365245-182571759 GCF_002878395.1 Capsicum annuum
ACATCATAAAGTCAGACCGTAGAGTTATATGATACCCAACCCCAAGGTTGTCTTATCCTTAACCATTCATAATTAAGACCCTTATGTAATACTTAACCTTTATCAACCCGCAACTAAGTTTAATCCGACAAGAGTTACCATAGATAGCAACTAATCAAGTCAACACACCACTACCATTCTTGGCATTTCATACAAGCTAGGTGAACATGGGCACATAACAGGGTCAACAGCCATGATCTAACCATAATATACCTCCCTTGTCTCATTCATCTAAGTAAGTAGATGATATATAATATAACATCTTCTTTATATAGCCTTAATTTGGATTTGTCATGGAACCCTCCCAATCATGGAAAATGTCAATATCATAAGTCCCAGTTTATAGAAAAATCTACTACACCAGTTATCAGGTAAGATCAATTCACTCAAGGAATCAATACATAAGATAAGTCAATAAAATGGAGAGCTCAGTTTACTCAAGAAACCAATGTATCAAATAAGAAAGTAAGCTTAGTTCACTCAACAAACCAATATATCAGTTAAGCAAGTAGAAAGATTCACTCAAGGAATCAATATATCATATAATCAAGTAATCCTGGTTTAATTAAGGAACCAATATACCAAATAATCAAGTAAGCCGGATTCACTCAAGAAACTAATATATTTAAGAAACACAAGGAACCAATATACCAAATAATCAAGTAAGCCGGATTCACTCAAGAAACTAATATATTTAAGAAACACAACCTCTGGTTCACTCAAGGAGACGTCACACTCACTTGTACCTTGTACATAGATGCTAAGGATCTTATCGTCTCCCACTAGTCATGACCTACATGTGATGAGCTCTTGTCCATGTACCAAATCTCAAACATCAAGTGCCTTCCAACCTCATACCAATCAATTGTAAGAAGATGTCCAAATATTGATATATTCAATAATAATAAATATAATCCCATGAAGATGTCCGAATCATGGTACATCCCACAAATAATCAAGATATCACCAAAGTCACAACATTAATGTGCATTTAATAATTACACTTGTACAATAACCAAGATTTCATAACAACTCATTACACTTATTATCAACCAGGATACCAATTAAGAATTTACCCTTTTTTAAACATGCATTCCATCAAGTAATATAGAGAAACAGTTAGAAAAAATATACAATTCAAGTTGGACTTCAACTACACAAAACCAACACCAATAATTTAAACATATAACCTAAGGCATAACTCGCCCCCAACTGTTCATCTTAACCTTTGTTGCCCTTCTAATTTCCCAATCCTCTGATTACTACCGCAGTTTCTTCTGAATCTACCAACACTAATCATGCTTAACTAGTAAACATTTAATTGAGTTGACCCAGATTTCTGGTACTACACCATTATTAATCATTAAATAATAAATAACAACAAGGTAAACACATAATTTCATGAAGAATTTTAATATCACACATAATAGTAATTTTCCACCCAATTAATTAACTAAGTTTATCAGTTTTATCCATCCCAAAACCGCGTCCAAAGTCCTAAGTATGCAATACCCTGTCTGATATGGGAAAGTGTATTGAATTTGAGGCTTAGAGTGTGGAATTTAAGTGTAAAAGAGGGCTTAAAACACACCAAAAATAGCTACTAATTCTTTAAGGGGTCTTTTAGTTATTTTGCCTTTTATTTGTAATAGGATTTAAATAGAACAATGCAGGGTTTTTTTCATTAGATTTGGAAGATATTGAAAGTTGTATAACACTTAGAAACGCTTCTCTCTTATGAGAAAGGCCCTTTGGCTGAAACTAGGGCAATTAAGTGTGTATTCACTTTGTTGTCTTCTTGGCTTAGAAACATAGGTTCTTGGGGAGATTGAAGTCCCTCTTATGTCCATGTAAGAGTGTCGGTGTTAGTATTACAAGTTTTAAGGGTCTTGGTATTTGATACAAACATTGGTTCTTAGTGTTTGTAATTTTGTATGCCAAACTACCTATCTTTCATTTCTTGTAATCGTGTGTAGTGTTTGTGTCTTGTAATCTTGTAAACGTTGGATTATTGTTATCCCAGTGTTGTTCTTATTATCATATTATTGTTTATCTCTTGTTGTTGTTGCTATTTTTGGTGTCATTTACACCTTGTTTCTTGTTGTTGTTGAAGTCGAGACTTGGTGTCATTGAGCTCTCGCGTTTCCCTTTGTTTGTGGACTATTTTTGTGTTGTTTTAGGTACATTCCAAGTTTGGTTTGTATCACCATCAACCTACATCATGCTTATGCTTTCTATACTAGGTTTAAAGACCCAGTTAAATCTAGCCTACCTGAATGCCAAGTAGTTGCTGCAGGGAGATGAACATGAGATTTTAACTT
The DNA here is from genome assembly GCF_002878395.1 of Capsicum annuum. NCBI lineage: Eukaryota > Viridiplantae > Streptophyta > Magnoliopsida > Solanales > Solanaceae > Capsicum > Capsicum annuum. The sequence continues at coordinate 182,367,606 of NC_061113.1, forward strand.
CGTGAAGATGAATTCAAACCTAAAATCAGCAAAAAACCATAGGTTTTACCCCACTAATGTGAAATGTCTCCTCTCCGTTGCTCCCAGGCGATAAGGTAATCCTAGGAGGATTTTTAGAGCAAGTCTCGTCCTTTTTAAAATTAAAAAGGGGAATGGAGAATTATTGAAATTGGACGTGAGATTTAGGTCTTGTCTTCTCGCTATAGCAACCTACTAGCCGCTATGGCGATGCTGTTATAGAAGAAAAATTCCAGCTATAGCAAAGTGATGTCAGCTTGATCTAAATTTTCAAATTCTAAAATTTTCAACTGCATCGTACCATACTAATTTTAGATCATATTTTCAAATTTTTCCCCAAACCCATATCTGTAACAATATTTCTTTTAATAATGATCAAATAGGTTATAACAATAGATGCAAATTTACCATTGTTCATTCCCAAATAATAATGATAAGGAAAAGATGGTATGAGTATAAATGAAACTTAATGTTGAATAACGTATTTACAAATATTATGCGAAACACCAAAATTTCATGTTTCTTAGTGCATTAATTTAAATCACAACTTTATTACTACTCTGCTCTGTAAAGAAATCTTTTTTATTATGGATTGTACAAAACTAATTAGAGCAACTATTTTCCAAGCACTCAAGTAACCTGGGGCCTCGTCGATATACCATAACAAAAAGATTTCAAATATAATAGACAAAAATTTCTTGTACTCCGGGGGACTAGATTTTGCTAAACGGGAATATTTCCTCTATAGCAGCATCACTATAGCGGGAGAGGGTTGCTACAGTGGGAGCCAACAATTTAAAGGAGTGAGAAATGGGTTTCTCACCTATTTCTCCATTTTCACTTGAGAAAGTCCCCTTTCCTCCCCGATCACTTCACTTTTGGTATCGGTAGGGGAGGGTAGAGTGTACGCAGTCCATACCACTACCTCTAACGAGGTAGAGAGTCATTTTCCAATAGACCTCGGCTTAAGATAAAAGGCAGTATAAAAGGCAGTATTAAAAAATATCAAAAGCATAAACATGATAAAATAACATAGATACGACATCCGTAAAAAAAGTACATTGCCAAACAAAGGAAACCACAATTTCCCTACCTACTGTCTACAACTCAACCACACCCTTGTCTCTCTATCTTAATGTTTTTCCTCCATATCTTCCTATCCAGGGTCATGTTCTCAGCCAGCTGTAACTGCTCCATGTCACGTCTAATCACTTCTCTCTAGTATTTCTTCAGTCTACCCCTACCCCACTTGAAACATTCAAAGGCTAACCTCTCACACCTATGAGTTGGGGCATTCGTTCCCCTCCTCATCACATGACCAAACCATCTCAACCTTACTTTCCACATTTTATCCTCTACTGAAACCACTCCTACCTTCTCCCGAATAATTTCATTCCTAACCTTGTGCGCCCTTGTGGGTCCACACATCCAATGCAATATTCTCATTTCCACCACCTGCAATTTTTGGATATGAGAATTCCTAATCGGCCAACACTCCGCTCCATACAACATAGCAGGCCGGACTGCTACTCTATAAAATTTACCTTTAAGCTTGGGGGCACCTTCTTATCGCATAAAATTCCTAAAGCGAGCCTTCATTTTATCCAACCTCCCCTAATACGGTGAGAGACATCCTCATCTATCTCTCCATTCCCCTGAATCATAGACCTAATATACTTAAACTATCCCTCTTGTAAACCGCCTGAGAATCAAACTTTACTACCACTCCTCCTCATGTCTTGAGTCATTAAACTTCTATTCCAAGTACTCCGTCTTAGTCCTACTCAACCAAAAACCTTTAGACTCCAGGATTTCTCTCCAAATCTCCAACTTATAATTAACCCCTTGTCGCAATTCATCAATCAAAACTATATCTGCGAAAAGCATACACCAAGGCACATCGCCTTGTATATCCTGCATCAGCACATCCATCACCAAAGCGAATAAAAATAGACTAAGAGTTTATCCCTAGTGCAACCCTGTCAAGACTGGGAAATGCTTAGAATCTCCTCCCACTGTCCTTACCTAAGTCTTCGGCCCCTCATACATGTCCTTAATTGCTCTGATGTACTCCATCAAAACCCTCCTCACCTCTAGGTATCTCCAAAGAACCTCCCTAAAGACCTTGTCATACACCTTTTCCAAGTTTATAAACACCATGTAAAGATTCCTCTTCCTCTCTCTATACTGCTCCACCAGTCTCCGCACAAGGTGAATTTTCTCAGGCATGGAACGACCCGGCATAAAGCCAAATTGGTTCTCCAAAATTGACACAATCTTCCTCAACCTTTGCTCCACCACCCTCTCCCAAATCTTCATTGTGTGACTCAATAACTTAATACCCCAGCAGTTATTGCAACTCTGAATGTCACTTTTGTTTTTATATAGATGAATCATCGTGCTCTATCTCCACACCTCGAGCATCTTTACTGACTTAAAAATATTTTAAAATAAGTTGGTCAACCACCTCAACCCCAACCCACTAGAGAACTTCCAAAATCCACCAGAATCTTATTGGGCCCCGTCGCCCTGCTCCTTCGCATCTTGCGAATAGCCTCATTGACCTCCTCTACCCTAAATTGCCTATAAAATCCAAAATGCGACACTCCCCAGAGTACTCCAACTCTCCTAACACAACCCCTATGTCCCCCTCATCATTTAAGAGCCTATAGAAATACGACTACCTGAGGGCGTCTTCAACCAAAACTTTGCCATCCTCTCCCTTAATGCACTTCACCTGATCCAGATCACGACCCTTTCGCTCCCTAACCTTGGCAAGCCTAAACAACCTCTTCTCCCCGCCTTTCTCCTCTAACCCCTAATACAAACTCTTAAAAGCTGCTGTCTTAGCAGCAGTAACAAATAACTTAGCCTCCTTTTTAGCTACCTTGTACTCCTCCCTACTCACCCGATTCTCTTCTTTATCCTTACTTTTTGCCAACTTAGCGTAAGCTGCATTTTTTATCTCCACCTTTTTCTTAACATCTTTATTCCACCACCAATCCCCTCGATACCAGTTAGACCAGTCCCTCGAAACACCCAACACCTCTCTAGCTGACTCCCTAATATAGCCAGCGGCCCTATCCCACATACTATCCACGTCCCCTCTGCACTTCCATACCCCCATCGCCTCCAACTTAGCTTTTATATCCAAAGCACTAATCAGAGTCAGACTGCCCCACCTAATACTAAGTCTATCATTCCTACCCCGACGCAGCTTACCCTTCTTGATAACTAAGTCCATCACCAGGAATCTATGTTGAGTCCCAAGATTCTCACTCGAAATTACCTGACAATCCTTACACAAAGCTCTATCCCTTTCCTAAGCAACAAAAAGTCAATCTGAGTCTTGGCTATCCTACTACCGAAAGTAACCAAGTGCTCTTCCTTCTTTGAAAAGCTAGAATTCACTACTACCAACCCAAACGCCCTCGTAAAATCCAAAAGTACATCTCCCTCATCATTCCTAACCCTGAACCCAAAGCCCCCATACACATCATCATACCCTAACGGTAAAGACCCAATGTGCTCGTTGAAATCCCCTCCTATGAAAAGCTTCCAGAACTAGGCACACCTCTAACCACCTCATCCAAAACATCCTAAAATCTCTTCTTCTCCTCATCATCGAGGCTCACCTATGGTGCATACGCGCTACAAAAGTTCAAAGTAGACCCGCCAAGACCAACTTAATAGTGATAACCCTATTACTAACCCTTTTAACCTCCACTACCTGCTCCCTAAGCTCTTCATCCACTAAGATACCTATGCCATTCCTACACCTTTCACTACCTGAATACCACAACTTGTACCTATCTACATCCCTCGCCTTGGAACCTACCCACTTAGTTTCCTGGACACACACAATATTAATATTTCTCTTCCTAAGAATCTTAACCAGTTCTATCAACTTACCCTACAGGGTCCCAATGTTCCACAACCCTACCCTCAAACTATCAACTCTCTTACCCCCTTTCTTAATACCTCACAGTCCATAAGTCAGACCTAACCTACCCCATCCCCCCATCCCCCAAGACCCCCAAGACATGACCCTATTCTACCATGTGCCACCCAAGCTACTACTCAAAACAAAGTACAACCAAGGCAAAAAAACAACAATAATAATAAAAGCACACACAAAGCTCAAACTTCCACCCAAATTCAAACACAGAAGATGCTAGAAAAATACAGAAATAAAGGAATAATGGAATAAAGAGAAAAAAATTCAAGGTTAGAATTCACCGGGATATATAGAGATGTGTCGCTAAAATTTGGTCAACTGGACAATTCATCGGGAGATTGTCGGATTAGATCAGGACTGGGATCAGGTCAACCACCGTCACCACTAAAATTAGCTTTCTTCATTGGTACTACTTCTTCTACCACCGTCACCAGAGTCAGGAAAACCCATACCGCCAGTGAGGGAAAAATAGCTAGCAGTGTGGAAAAAATTGGAGGATAAAGGGAGATAGGGAGACCAAGAGCGGGAAGAGGGGAGAGAGAGAAAGAGAGTAGTACCCTTACCTATCACCGGCAATGTTACACCACCGGCGTCAGCTTCACTGGAGCCGGTCAATCACGTCAAAAGTGACGTTGAGAAGGAGCATTGTTATGAACGTTAGTGGAGAGAAAAGTTTAGGAGAGAGAAAAGTTCAATCTAAGCTTAATTATCGGTAATAAGGTAATTATCAATATACTTTGTCCCTTTACTTTATTACACAAATCTCTAACTCTTTTATGCCTAAATTCGTAGGAATTGAATTGGTTTTAGGGTTGTTTCAAAATTGGGGTTGATTTGGCCAACATTCGTGCTTCCTTTATGTGCACAACGCTTCTATGGTATTCAAGGCATATGAATTATGGAGTTCATGCCCAAAGTGGGCTTGAAAAAGTAAAGAATGTAAAGGTTTGTGCTGAATTAGATTTATGCAATTTATGTATGTTTTAGGAGTTACCAAGCCTAAAATTTGGCATAAACTAGTGTTAAGGCACTTTATAAATACTGATCTAATGTTACAAAGCTAAAACAAAAGTTTTCATCAAGAATTGTCATTGTTGCACCTTTTGAGTTGCTAGGGATGGTGAAGGCTGCTACAATAGCCTTATCCTGCTATTGTGGAAAAACTTTCCTTGTAGCAATATCGCCATAGAGGGATATAACCCCTATAGTGGGAGGCTGTAGGTAGTAGCCTTCTAGTTATGCCCAAACTAGGCCTTTTACTGAAATTTGATTTTCTTGACATGTATGAGTTCTAACTTGCTTCCTTATAATGATTGCAGATCAAGCACCCTAATGGCTAAAAATCAAGGGAATGTTGTAGCCTATGAGAGATTTCTCAACAAAGCTTATCGAGAGAGATTTCTAAGTATAAAAGGATGAAGTTTTGTTATGGCAGGGCTTCTCCTATGATAGAGGTTCTCCCAACTGGGGCTTTTCAACTGGGGCCCACTGATAGAGGTTCTCCCATTTGGTCTTGTGATGGGTCAAGTAATTATATGTCATAATATTTACTTTGCTTTGGAATGACCCCTACACCACCATCTGCATCAGGGGAGTGGATGTCCCTAAGGACATTCTTTCCATAAATAAGGTACTCGAGGTGCCATATATCTCAAATGATGGGTACCTAGATAAGGCTCAGGAGATGGACATAAGGTGGATATGGGACACTTTGGTTGCGGAGGGGTTTAGGGACAAGATCTACTAGCCCATTACTGAGGGTATTACGAGCAACTTCTTTACAGCCTATGTTAGGAAATGACTAAAAGTGGTGTCCTATAGAATTCATCCATAGAGTAACCTTTCTGATATGACTTATCCTCGGACTCTAGTGATGGTGTGTGATATATACGGTATTATGCTGAATATGAGGGGCATAGATTTTAATAGTGGAAGTACTTTTATCGGGGAATCAATAAGGGCCATACCTTTCTAACCTGATATCTACTCTGTGTAAATATGTCGCAGTGATTGAGAATAATGTTGACACCGAGCTGGAGATGAAAATACCCTTTCACCCACTCAGGGTGAAGGTTTCTGTGTCCAAGAGAAAGAATAAAATAAAGGTAGGTGAGGTTGATAACACTCAGCCTGCAAATGAGGAAGATGATGATGCCCATCCTTCCAAGTCCTAGCCATAGCACCAGATTTTTAGTAGCCGGCAAGAGGCGAACTTAGGTGGGGTTAGGAGATACATGAAGCATGCACTTTCTAGCTCCACTACCCTAACTCCCTTTATCCATTATAATGTATCACTCCAAAGAGATCTTGATGAGGAAAAAAGAAGGAGGCACTCTTGAGACCGTATGCTCGCACAGATGTGGAAGGCCGTGAAGGTCATATTAGATACGCAGTCCCCGATCAGAAACTTTCCTAGTTGGAGCCAGAGGATATGCTTGAGTTTTTTTTAATGAGTGATGTAGAGGGAGAGGAACTCGTTCGGTATCCTACTATGGTGATAAGTCATCCAGCTAGGTCCCTTGGTCATATCAACCCCCCCCCCCCCCTCTCTCTCTTTTTTATACTTTATCATTGATTTGGGTTGCTCCCATTTGGGGCATCTAATAAAAAATATTCCTCCCTTTTTCCCTTTATTTTATCACACATGTATGCTAGTTTTTAATAATTTTTATATTGAATGCATGTCTTTATCTTTCTTTATGCGATTTCTACAATTCATGTGGTAGCTCATAGGTTCAAACTAACAATTAAAACAACCCGGGATTAATAAATAGAATAGGAAAAATAAGGAAAGGGTTCCGCCCCGTCCATCACGCTATAGCGACTTCCATGTCGCTATGGCAATTCCCTTATAGAGAAAATATTTTCACTATAGCAGAATCGCTGTAGCGGATCAGTACCGCTATGGAGGCCTCAGCAACAACAACCCAAAAATGTACTATTTTTTTAAATGCCCACATTCTCCTTCCCTATTTTCAATATTAAAGCATGAAATTGCATCATGACCTTTAATATAATTCCATAATCGGATCCAGCAATGCATAAATAAGAACTTAGCATCATATTATTTAAAATCAATTATGAATCACACCAAGAAAATTTTCATAACAACAAATCCCGCTATTATGCAACAATAACCCTTTTTCTCATGGTCTTTAACAAAATTCTAGATGTCCTGAAACAACAATTTTCGCAGTAGTAAACCAAATTTTCCCCGATCAACATTTAGCTTATAGATTAATTAAACCACAAAGCAAATATTTTATTTATCAATCAACACGTAACCAAGTTAATACCTTTTACCAACCATGAATTTCATAGTGATTCAAACAATCACATTTCATATATTTGCAGCCATTCAAGCAATACCAAAACACGTAAGTATCAATTTCAAGTTTCATCATTGAACAAGGACTTTTTACTATCCTTTAATCACCTTATGGATAACTATTATCCAATTGTCAATGTATTTACATTGCTTCTGTGGCAAAATACCAATTAAAATGTTCTCGACTCTAATTTTTCTCACTTATGCTATTTCAGCTGGAGTTAAAGGCATCCATTTCCATTTTCAAGATACCAATTGGCATTCGGAGATACCAATTGGGCTTAACCATACAAGCATGTACACAAAACCACATGAGAGGAAAGAAAAAAGTGAAAGCACTTCCTAAACTTCCTCATAGCTTCCTAAAGATTAGATGAGGATGCCAACACACCAATCTACAATACTCTACTCGACATTTGCTCTTTTACTGGTAGATTAGTAACTTGACATCTAATCCAAACTTGCCACAACTCAACTAACCGAATCTTGTGGGCACCTACTCTAATCCACCTAGATAGGAGAATCCTTACTACCTATTTTAAATACAGGTGGAAGTCAGTAAGAAATAAAAAATAATTCATTCATTACAATCAATTTATAAAACATTAATTACAACTAAAGAATCCTTTTTCAAGGAACTAGTCTAAGCAGATAGAAGAACTACAAAGAGATAGTTCAAAACAAAAGACACGACTTCTACCATAGGAATAAAAAGCTGATGGAGATCTTTACCATGTAAAATATGAAACACTTACTGATCCTCAACCACACTATACCCCCAAAATGGTATAGCAAAAGTAGTATCAGTACAAAATAACATGCATTGGTAAGAATCATAGGTTGATTTGAATTAAATCATATAAATATGGCAAACAAATATCCAGAAATTAGCATATAACTTGAGCATTATTTAGCCAAAGATATAAAAATTTCTTAAACCCTTGGGATACCACTAACCTTATCACTGAAGAAGACTTTCCTTATTATTTTGTATAGTCCAAATCACTAACTATCCATTACATCATTAAGTAGGATCGTATCCCGTAATTAACTATGAGTTTTAAGATATTCAACCCCCAAGGTTTTTCTTTACTGTAATGATCTAAAAATTTGATGAAATATGTGAAATACGTATTTTTGTATGATTTTACTATTTTACCCCTCCCCATAGTTGTATTATAATATTTGTGGGTATGAGAGTGATTGGCACGATTCTTGAATGGATTTTGGTACTATTTATGTGATATTGTGATTTTTGATGGCTTCAAGAGCCTTATTTTTTATATTTGTGGATATATTTTGATCAACGTGATGGATGGATGAACAAAATACGTCATCATCTCCAGAATACTAAATTTAGGTTCGGTAGAACTTTGATTTGGGTCTCGATACACCCAAGCTCATTTTGATATGTTGGTCAGAAAGTTGGAAAATGAGAAATATGGGTGTAGGCTCCACATTTGGTTGAAACAACCCCAGATGAAAAATTCAACATTGCCAATGCATTAGAAATGTCGATTTTAGGATATTAACATATTTGGTGTAATTTTACAGCTTTTAAATCTCATTTTGATCCTCAATTTGGAAAATTGTGATTTTGGATTTTGGGGGTCAACTTTGTGAAAATGATGTCTTTTTGAAAATTTGATATTGCGATTATCTGAAACATCGAATTTAGTGTGGTTACATAGTTCTTTTACATATATCAGACTCTAAATGAATTTCAGACCGTCGAAGTCCGGGTTGGACTTAAAAACATAACTTTTTGGCAATAGCTGGTGCAGAAAAATCTGCACTATTAAAGCAACTTTTTGGACCCATTTTGCTCATTTTTCATATTGACTCTTGAGAGTGAAACCCTAAAATAGTGCGAGAGATTAAAAATGAAGTTTGTAGGAGCTTGGAAAGCTGGATTACACCAATTTCTTGATTCTATTATGGATTTAAGGTAGTAATTCACTCTTTTCTTAGTAATTTCTTGATTAATTTCTCAAAACCCCAAAAATCTTAGGGTTTGATTTAAACTCCAATTTCACTCCTTTTCACTTGTATAATATTTTTATCTTGTAATTACTAGTTATTCATCAATTTAACCTTCAAAACAACTCCGATTCTTGATTTTTACCAGGATTTCAAAGGTTTTATCCGGTAAAGCTTAAAAATAGTTTTTCTTTGATTTAAACCTCATTTTTGACTTGATTTATCTTAGGTTTTCAGATTTACGTTCCTAAAAATATGAGAAACATTTTTTGAAGTAAATTTATAATTCTTCCCTTCTTTTTTAAAAACCCATTCGGGGAGTCCGTTTTGACCCTGAACCTAAAGTAGTCAATATGAGTGCCATTGGTTTTATTTAATGCATAGATTCTATATTTTATATCTTTAGTAAAGTTTGGGAGTATTCATGGAAAGTAAGATCGTGCGTTTGAAGTGGAGCAAATTGGTTTCGACATTCGAGGTAGGTTATGGCTTAACTTTTTCAGACTGGGCTGAGTGGTAAATGATGATAAAAATGCATTTTAAGGGTGAGAAGTAATCATGAAAAATGCTTATCTATATGTTTTGCTGGTGCAGGGGCTTATATGTGATGTAATTATTAAAATTGAGATATTATGTGATATGTACGACCGTGTGGGGTCCTATATGATGCTGATAGCCTTGAATGCATGTGTTGTTGCAAATGCCTATTGTGGTACCTTTGGTGTATTGTGACATATGTATATATATATATTGAATGCATATGAATAATTGTATTGTGTTATTGCAAATGCCTATTATGGTACCTTTGGTGTATTATCACATACACACACATACATATATATACGTATACACTTTTGGCATATGAAACACGTGGAAATTCATGAATTAACAAAAATAATAATTGGATATTGGCTTATATAGTTATGAAAATGTATCATTGTGGCTGGTTTTGGAAATATATCATGTGGTTGGTTGTGAAAATACTCATTGTAATTGTTAAGAGTATTACATCCTCATATCATACTCATTCATGGAATAAATAATACCACCGTAGTAACACCTGAGAAATATTGGCAATACCCTTTTATGACAGAAAATATGATATCTTATAAAACCCTTCCCGAGGGATGTGCTGGGAAGAAGATATGGATATGGATAGATGGATTGTATGTGGGTTGACAAACTCCTCATGAGTCCTACATCGGGAGTCTTGCCTAGGTGGGAGTATACGGAGGTTGTTCGACAACGTCATGCATCATCATCATTATCATCATATACATTTCACTTGCTTTATTGTGTTTGTGTTGTGACTTGTATTTTCCATACTAACTTGTATCCATCTAATTGTTCTATCTTCCTTAATTGTACTTGATAATCCTGTATATACTTGATTTTCTGTTGTCCTTCTTACATGCAAGATGGCTTATACTTGTGTCCCAATTTGGTGTGTTGTTGTATAATATGTGGATATTGCAGAACTGCTAGTGCAAGCGGTGTGGGCTACCATTGTGGGACATTTTTTATTGCAGGTGGCGTTCCCTTTGTGTATATTTTGTATACGTTATTTACTACTTTTCTTGGTCGGCCTATTATACCTACTAAGTACAAGTGGACCGTACTCATGCCTACGACGCCTCTTTGGTGCAGGTCCTAGCTTGAGTGCGCTTAAAATTAGTTGATTTCGACCACCTTCAAATTTCTTAAGGTAGCGGTTGGACATTCATGCAACTGGAGTTCACCTCTATCTTTCTATAATAGTTATATCTTTATTTGTGTTTGAAGACAGATGTTGACCCTGTGTGGACATTCCTGATGTATTTGACTCATAGTTTGTATTAGTAGTTCTTACACTATTGACACCTGGTTTTAGGAATGTATGGTATTTGGATATGTTCTTTCCGCATTGTTATGATTACTTTTATGGTTCGGCTTTGTTCTAGAATCCTTACCTTGGGGTATTTCTATCTTTTTGACATGACTCGAATCGAGTCCTTGTCGTAATGGGCATCTCAAGTCCAACCAGGACCAATGACCACCCCCAATACCCAACCCAACTAAACAGTATAAACCCTGTGTCGAATGAATCCGACCATGTAATAAGATAACATATTATTACAATTACAGACTCTGGAATAGGTCTATAACCATGACCAACCCAAACAAGTCCAACCATCCAATACTAACCAACAAACATAACCAAACCAATATAAAAATCGAGTTCCTGCCTATATCATAATATAAAAGGATAGAACAATCATAAATTCAGTCAAACGGTATCAGCCCCAATACCAATGTCACTACTAAGATTGACACAACTACCGACACCACCCATTCCAACCCATAGTAGTTCCACAAAGCCTCTAACTAAAAGAAAAATAATATTCGGTTGGGACATGCCCCCAACTATAGCCAAAATCAATATCCATAAAATAACTAAAGTATGAAAAGATTTCTATGATCTGAAATGGAGCCTTCTAGAGTATGTAAGCTCACCACTTCAATCTAATAGCTGATCCCAAATCCAATAACTAAGTAGGAGTAGTAGAATGGTAGGTTCTTACATCGCATGGGGATGCAGGTGAACTCTAGCAAGTACTCAGGATAAGGATAAAGTAATGCCAACCTTTAAAACCAAACAAACAACCATGTGCACACATATCCATGCATATATACATATATAATCCATTCCGGGAAAAGGAACTGGGTTTAGCATGCATTTAAACCATTAACCTGGGTATGTGTAGCTTAACCATCCTAGAACTACCCATAGGTTATATGGGTCCAGTGTAACCCCCTGAATGGGCCTCGATGCGTTTAGTCACACGAATCGATGATACCATAGCAATAGGGGATTCCCCAGTACCCTTTGCTCTTCATGGTACATATATACAAATGTAACTTAGGGGAATCCCATTTACCCCATATAGTCATCATGACCAAACCTCATGTCGGCAAATATGAGTTTCCAATGTCTGTTCATTGGACTCACACCTTAACAGTTAGCTATCATACCTCGCTATTATTGCTCAATTAAAACCATTACCACGTAACCAAGACCACCAATCTATTTATTACTAAACAAGTCTATTACTTATAGTATCGTCATATCAACTATAGCTTGCAAGCAGTGTCCTGAAATAACCTTTTAGAGGAGAAAAGATTCCCATGTACCCATAGATTACATTATTTAGTTACTTGGGGGATTCCCACGTACCCCATAAGTATGTTCATTACTCAATTTTCTTGAGGGATTCCCTTGTACCCTGCAAGGCTTTCAACTATACCAACCATAACCTTTAAGACCTTACCATTAACCATTCTAAACCATTTAGACCATTTATGCCATTTGCGGTTCCATTACCAAGTTATACCATGCAATAGGTTTTATTAAAAGTTTAACAGTATAGTAAAACCATTATCATAGGAATTTCATCAAAAATATTGAGTGCATAGTGTTTCCAAAACAAAAACCATTAACCAATTAATAATTCCCATGCAACCAAGTGTTAACCATCATGATAATATACAAACCACAAGTAAAAGATATGGGAAAACCATAAACAACCATTATAATCAAAGCCCCCAACATGTAATTAAAAAACCAAAACCAAACAACAATTCGTGAAAATAATTCATAAAACATGTCTTTAGTTGGAACTAACAATAAGGGCAGAGTATCTTTTCTTAGATTGTGAAGATGATGGAGAGAAATCACCCGTACAAGCCCTAAATTGATCCTCTAGATGAAACCCTAGCTGGCATGACCCGCCCTGGGGCCTTGTCATAATGGGTGTCCCAACCCAACCTAACCTCCAGCCGCCTGCCCGAAGTTGGCTGAATTTTGAGCATATAACAGAACAGTGTAACAACTCACACAAAGACTCTGGGATAAGGTCACAAATGTGACCAATCCAACCGAGTCTAACCATCCCATACACATAATCCAACCATGCCAAACTATGCCAAAACAAGGGCCATAAACTAGGCCATAACCAAAGATGTTCCAAAACAAGTTATAATCAATCCCAAAATGAAATATGATGGAACAGTGAGAAATTATGTCCAATGATGCCAACCTCCTATCCTATTCCAATGCCAAGGCTGACACCTATATCGATCCTGCCCATTCCAACCCATAGAAGTACCACAAAACCTCTAACCAAAAGAGTAATGAAATCCGATTAGGACATTTCCCACACCATAGCCAAAACTAATATTTAAAATAAGACCAAAATGTCTAGAAATATCCATAACATAAAATGAAGCCTTCCGAAAGGATGAAATCTCACCGTTGTATTCCAAGTGTTGTCCCCGAGTCAATCACTATGTAGGAGTAGAATGGTCGGTTCCTGCATAGCATGGGTATACAACCGCCAGTAGATGGGTTAGCAGGTGAACGCTAGCATGATCTTTGGATAAGGATAAAATAAGATGATTTATAAAACCAAGTAAAGCCATCCATATACACACCACCATACATATATAAATATAACCATGTCGGGAAAAGGGACGAGTTTAGCATGCATTTAAAACCTTTACCTGGGTTGTGTAGCTTTGCCATCCTAAACTACCCACGGGCTATATGGGTTAAGCTTCTCCTGCTGAAAGGGCCCCAGTGCATGTAGCCGCACGACCAGGGAACTATCCCATGGGATGACTAGTACATCCCCAAAATAAAGTGTGACATTATGCATGCGGTCATAAGAACAACATTATATCGACAAATATGAGTTTTCAGTATTGGTCCTCCCGGGATCTCTACCTTCCACGGTTTTGCTACACATACTGCCATTATTGCCCAATTAAAACCAGTTTCTAAATAACCAAACCATTATCCATGTATTAGCCAAGGCCATTGATATTGGTATCGTCATACCAACCCTTACTTGCAAGTATCATCATAGACAACTATTTATAGGTTTAATGGGACTTTTAAGTGCCCTTCTATTTACTATATTAAACCACTTGGGTACTTCCATGTTCCCCACAAGTATAACCATTATCCATTTATTATTCTAAACTATTTAAACCATGCATAATTTCCTTACCAAGTTTTTAAAACATGCAAGAGTTCCATTAAAATAGTCAATGCAGTGAACATATCTTTATACGCATTTTGTCAAACACATTGGGGCATAGTATGACAAAAACCAATTCCAATTACCATTAAACCATTCCCATGCAATTCAATTATCCAAAATAACCATTAAGCATATAAAAGCATAATTAAAACCATGGGAAACCATAACCAACCATTTAATAACAAAACTCCCAAATCATATTTGAAAGTCAAAATCATGTAATAGTAAAACCATGAAAACATTCATATAAACCATGCCTTTTATTAGAATTAACAATAAGGGAGGATAAAATTCCTTAAACCAAGATGATGATGGAAAGAAATCACCAAAACAAGCCCTAAATTGATCCTTTAGTTGAAACCCTAGCTCCCCTTGCTCAAAAGCTCTTGAGAGAATTATAGAGTATTTAGGAAGTGTTTCTAAGTGTTAATGAATGGAATAAAAGGGTAAATAACCTCCCAAGTAGGTTAGAAGTTGTGGGACCCTATTAGGATAAGTATAGAAATATCCAGAATACCCCCACTTAAGTTGCACCAAAATTCCATTGCAGGGATACGACTGACCCACACAAGTTGTATCCTCCGATATGATCAGTATCCACTACTCATAACCTAAACTTCCACCTTAGAAAAAACACTTTCCAGTGTACAACTGATCCCATCAACTTCTAACCACACATACAAACCGTATCCATGACCCATATCCCTAGTAGAATAAAATACCTAGAGGATTGGATACTGTCTACCATACGAGTCCTGGGTACGAATCGTAACTTGGTTTGTGGCTCATGGTAAGCCACCTGTAGTAAGATCAAACCTAAGAAACCAAGTCTAAGATTAAGTTAAGGAGCCAAATGATCCATAACCACCAATACGACCCCTAATTCGTACCCATTCCTGTAACCAAAATACATCCCACCAACCAACATTGGTCAGTATACGACTAAACCATACCACCCATACCCAACATATGGCTCGTACCTATGAGTCGTATTGGGTCCAGATATCAAAATTCCAAGAAATTTTCTAAGGTCCAGAAACTAAGGTGTTTCAGTCTCCCCCACTACGAACATTCATCCCCAAGTGACAGACAAGGTAAGGGTAACCACAAGCAAGAGTTATTGGCATTATCAAATATATTCCCAATCTTTAAGAAAGTTCAAAAACAATGAGGAAAAGATATTAATCTTTCCTTTAACAAACTCAGAAAATAAAGATGTGTTGAAGGCACATACCTTTCGTACGAATCCCAGGAGCAGAAAACAAATGCGGATATTTAGACTTCATATCCTTTTCCACTTCCCATGTAGATTCTTCCACCTTATGGTTCAGCCAAAGAACCTTAACCGACGCCACATTCTTGGTCTGCAACCAACGAACCTGCCTATCCAAGATCTCAACTGGGATATCTTCATAAGACAAAGAATCTAGGAGACCTAATCCTTCCAAAGGAACAACTAAAGAAGGATCACCAATTCACTTTCTCAACATAGAAATATGAAAAACCAAATGAACCAAGCTCAAACTAGAATGAAACTCCAGCTTTTAAGAAACATTACTAACCTTCCACAAAATATCATAAGTACCTACATAATGGGGATTGAGCTTCCCTTTCTAGTCAAACTGCACTACTCTATTCATGGGAGATACCTTGAGGAAAACTTTACCCCCAACCTCAAACTCCAAGTCTCTATGCCTAATATGTACATAGGAGTTTTGGCGACTTTGGGCAGACTTAAGCCTATCTCGAATCACCTTCACCTTCTCCATAGCCTGGTAAACCAAGTCGTGACCAAACATGTCTGCCTTACCAAGCTTAAACCAACCAATAGGAGATCTGCACCTGCTATCATACAACTCCTCAAAGGGTCCATACCAATACTAAAATGATAGCTATTGTTGCTAGCAAACTCCACCAAAGGTAGATGCTCAAACCAATTGCCACTATAATCAATCACACAGGCCCGAAGCATATCCTTCAATGTACGAATAGTTCTCTCCGATTGTCCATAAATCTGCGAATGAAAAGCAATACTCAGACTTACCTTAGCCCCCAACCCTCTTTGAAAAGATTGCTAGAAATGAGATGTAAACTGCCTTCCACAATAAAAAATAATCAAAATAGGCACCCCATGAATCTTTACAATCTCCTGAAGATATAGCCTAGCATAATCCTCCTTCGAAAAGGTAGTCTGCACTGGCAAAAAGTGCACAGACTTAGTCATCCTATCCATGATGACCCAAATCGAATCATATTGATTTCGGTACCAAGGAACACCGATAACAAAGTCCATATTGATCACTTCCCACTTCTATTTGGGCAAATCAATTTCTTGATACAACCCTTCTAGCCTCATGTGCTCAACCTTAACATGTTGATACACCAAGCATTTTGCCAAAAAATCAGCCATATCCTTCTTCATTCCATTCCACCAATAGATCTCCTTAGATCATGATACATCTTCATCGAGCCTGATGAACAACATAGCGTGACTTAAGCGCCTCAACCCAAACCCTTTGCCGCAAACCCTCTACATCAGGAACACACAACCTCCTTTCATACCATAAAGTACCATCACCACTAATCTCAAATACCATTACCTTTTGCCCTCCAACATCATCCTTGATTTTCATCAAGATAGGATCTAGCGCTTACTTCTCCTTACTCCCCAAACCAAGAGACAATCGAATAACTTCTTACACCATCACACCACCATCCTTGGAGTCTAAGAGGTGAAATCCAATATTAGCTAAGCGGTTTATATCCTTTACCAATTCCTATTTTCCTTCTTCCACATGACCCAAACCCCATTGATAACCTGCTAAGAGCATCAATAAACATATTAGCCTTACCTGGGTGATAGTGAAGACTTGAATTATAATCTTTGAGAAGATCAAGCCATCTCCTCTGCCTGAGATTAAGCTCTTTCTGGGTGAACACATACTATAGACTCTTATGATCAGAAAATATATCCATGTGAACACCACAAAAATAATGCCTCCATATTTTTAAAGCAAACGCAACCTCCAACAACTTCAAATCATAAGTAGGATAATTTCTCTCATGTACCTTCAACTTTCTGGAAGCATAAGTAATCACTTTCCCATGCTGCATCAACACAAAACCAAGACCTATCCGAGATGCATCACAATAAACTATGAACTAGTCATTGCCTTCCAGAAAAGTCAGAATTGGAGCTAAATTTAACCTATCTTTCAATTTCTCAAAACTCTCCTCACAAACATCTGACCAAGAAAACTTGACCTTCTTCTGAGTTAACGTATCCAAAAGAGCAGCTATCGATGAAAAGCTTTCCACAAATCGCCTAAAATACCCGGCTAAACCTAAGAAGCTCTGAATGTCGAATGGAGTCGTAGATCTAGGCCACCTTTTTACCACACAACCTTCTATAGATCCACCATGATCCATTCACTAGAAATAATATAACCCTAAAAAGTTACAACGTTCAACCAAAACTCACACTTAAAGAACTTGGCATACAATCGTTGTTCCTTTAAGGTCTGCAATACCACAAGAAGATGATTAACATTATTCACCTCACTCTTTGAATAAACTAGAATGTCATCACTGAATACAATAATGAAGAGATCTAAATAATGATGAAAAACTCTGCTCATCAGATCCATAAATGCATTCAGATCATTAGTCAACCCAAACCATATCACCAAAAACTCAAAGTACCCATAACGAGTATGAAAAGCCATCTTAGGGACATCCACCTCCCTAATCTTTAGATGATGGTACCTAGACCAAAGATCTATCTTAGAAAAGAACTTGACACCTTGCAACTAGTCAAACAAATCATTTATGTTTGGAAGAGGATACTTGTTCTTGACCGTCACCTTGTTCAACTGCCTACAGTCAATCCACATCTAAAGGGAACCATACTTCTTGCACACAAATAATATTAGTGCACCCCAAGGAGATACACTAGGATGAATAAACCCATTATTCAGAAGATCCTTGAGTTTTTTTAACTCATCCGGAGCCATTCCATACAGAAGAATAGAAATTGGATGAGTATTAAAAATTAGATCAATACCGAACTCTATTTCCCTATTCGAAGGAACTCTAGGAAGATCATCCAAAAAGACCTCTGGAAACTCATTAAATACTAGAACTTACTGAAAAAAGGACCTTCCGAGTTAGAATCTTTAACCCAGACCATGTGATAAAGACAACCTTTGGAGATTAACTTTCAATCTCTAAGATAAGAAATAAACACCCCCATAAGAGCTAAAGAAACACCCTCCCATTCTATAATCGATTCACCATGGAACCAAAAGATAACCTTAGGAGTCCGACAATCCAAGGACGGTAACAAGAGTGTAACTAATCTATCCCTAGAATAACATCAAAATCTACCCTATCCAACTCAAACATAGCCACCAAGGTCTGCTTGCCACCAGCAGATACCACACACACCCTATAGGCTCTCTTAGTAATAACCGAGTCACCTACTGGGGTAGAAACAGAAAAGGAACTAAAATAACTTTCATATAAAAATCAAAAGATACAGCCACATAAGGAGTCATATAGGAGAAGTAGACCTGAGATAAAGAAAATAATATATGTCATAAAGGTGTAACATACCAGTAACGATATTAGATGATGCCTCGGATTCCTGTCAGGATGCCAAAGCATACAACCTATTTCGACTAACACTAGAACCAAGAGTAGTAATAGAAGTAAATACCGTACCACCAGGTGTAGAAGTATAATATGAAGCCACAGGAATCTTATTCGCCCCCATAGAAACCTTATTGACCAAACAATCCCTTAGCTGATGGCCTGCCTGGACAAACTTAAAGAATTTATCCCTTCCTTCATCGCGATAACCCCAATAAGGATGACCACAAAACTGACAAGGAGGGCATGAAGATATCGATTGACCTCCGCTTGCCTAAGATTGGACACCCTGTGCCCAGAAATTATCATCACAATGATGACTCTTGTAGCCTGACTAGTAGGGAGCACTAGTAGTATAGTAGGAACCAGAACTCCTTCACATCTTTTTCTGCCTTTTGCCACCATCTCAGCCACCCTAAGACTGAGCATCTCCTGGTTAGAAAACCTGCTCCTCTTACCCTGTCTATCCCCAATCTCCACCTGCTTCCTCTTTACATCTTTCACTTGCTGCATATGAACAGTCAACCTAGAGATGTCCATATCCTTATTTAGCAAGACAATCTTGGTCTCTAAAATTAGATCCCGATTCAATCTAGAAGTGAACTTCCTAATTCCAGTCCACCTGTCAGCCAATAAATCAGGAGCATACCATGACAATTGGTAAAACTTCAAGGCATATTCTTTGACACATATTCTCCCTTGCTTGAGGTTCACAAACTTCTCCATCTTAGCTTTCCTCACCTCTATCCCTATCCCGCTCTTCATACCACTGATATTCAACCTCTTTGAGCTGATAAGCTGTAAAGTTTACCCCCTCCACATTGGTAACCTACATCACCTAAAATATCATTTACATTTTATCCGAAAAGCCTGTGGATCTTCTTCTACCCTTAATCTAGAAAAAGTGGGAGGACCCATCTTCATAAATTGGCCAACCCTTATGGTCTCAGTAGACAAAGCACCAGACATATTCTACTCAGCCTGAGCAACAACTAATTTAGCAATAACATTAATAGGCTGATGGAATTCCGCATTACTCACCTTGTCTAGAGAAGGACTAGTAGCATCTAGTGGAACTTTGAAACTATCAGGGGTAGGATCGTGAGATCGGAGATGAACCCTAGAAGTAGGATGTACCCCTTCAGCATTACCCCCAAATGGGATAGAAGAATTTCCTTGTGTTTTAGATCAACAAGTCATGACTTGAAATATGAACAAACAAGGATTAGATAAGATTCCAGTACTGAGACTCCATGCTTAAAAATAGAATACCAAGAAATTGAAATATTCGTAATGCCTTGTAGCCTCTCCCTTATGAGTGTAGCGTGCTACACACCCCTAAAAGAGACTTTACTTGACATGGGTTTGTGGACTCCTAATTGACCATGAACCTACGCTCTGATACCAACTTGACATGACCCACCCTGGGGCCTAGTTGTAATGGAAGTCCCAAGTCCATCCAGGATTGAAGACCTCCCCTTACCCAACCCAACCTCTAGCTGCCTGCCTTGAGTTGACTGAATGTTAAGTATGTAATAAAATAGTGTAACAGCTTATACAAAGACTCTGGAATAAGGTCACAACCATGATCAAGCCAACCAAATACAACCACCCCATACCCATGATCTAACTATGCCAAACCATACTAAAATAAGGGTCGTAAACCAGGCTATAACCAAAGATGTTTCAAAACAAGTTATAATCAATCCCAAAATGAAATATGATGGAACACAGAGAAATTATGTCCAATGATGCCATCCTCCCAGCCTATTCCAATGCCAAGGCTGACACCTATATCGATCCCGACCATTCCAACCCATAGAAGTACCAAAAATCCTCTAACAAAAAGAGTAATGAAATCTGGTTAGGACATGCCCCAATCATAGGAAAAAACAATGTCTAAAATAAGACCAAAATGTCTAGAAATAACCATAACATGAAATGAAGCCTTCCGAAAGGATGGAATCCCACTACTTCAGTCTAAGTATTATCCCTGAGTCAACCACTATGTAGGAGGAGTAGAACAACTATTTCCTGCATAGTGTGGGTACATAGCCGCCAGTGGATGGGTTAGCAGGTGAACACTAGCATGATCTCAAGATAAGGATAAAATAATGTCATTTATAAAACCAAGTAAAACCATCCATTTGACCACTACCATACATATATATATATATATAACCATGTCGTAAAAATGGATCTGGTTTAGCATGTATTTAAAACCTTTACCTGGGTTGTGTAGCTTTGCCGTCCTAAACCACCCACGGGCTATATGGGTTAAGCTTCTCCTGCTGAAAGGGCCCCAGTGCATGTAGCCACATGGCCAGGAAAGTATCCCATAGGATGACTAATACATCTCCAAAATAAAATATGACAATATGCATACGTTAACCAAGATCAACCTCATATCGGCACATATGAGTTTCCAGTTTTGGTCCCTCCGGGATCTCTACCTTCCACGGCTTCGCTGCACATCCCACCATTATTGCCCAATTAAAATTATTTTCCAAATAACCAAACCTTTATCCATGTATTAGCCAAGGCCATTAATATTGGTATCATCATACCAACCCTTATTTGCAAGTATCATCATAGCCGACCATTTATAGGTTTAACGAGACTTTCAAGTGCCCTTCTATTTACTATATTAAACCACTTGGGTAACTTCCATGTTCCCCACAAGCATAACCAATATCCATTTACCATTCCAAGCTATTTAAACCATGCATTGTTTCCTTACCAATTTTTTAAAACATGCAAGAGTTCCATTAAAATAGTCAATGCAGTGAACATATCTTTATAAGCATTTGTCAAACACATTGGGGCATAATATGACCAAAACCAATTCCAATTTCCATCAAACCATCCCCGTACGGTAAAATTATCCAAAACAACCATTAATGCTTATAAAAGCATAATTAAAACCATGGGAAACCATAACCTACTATTTAATATTAAAACCCCCAAATCATATTTTAAAGCCAAAATCATATAATTGTAAAACCATAAGAACATTCATATAAACCATGCCTTTAATTAGAATTAATAATGAGAGAGGAGAACATGCCTTAAACCAAGATGATGATTGAAAGAAATAACCAAGACAAGCCCCAAATTGATCCTTTAGTTGAAACCCTAGCTTTCTTTGCTCAAAAGCTCTTGAGAGAATTATAGAGTGTTTAGGAGGAGTTTCTCACTGTTAATGAATGGAATAAAAGGGTAAATAGCCTCCCAAGTAGGTTAAAAGATGTGGGACCCTATTAGGATAAGTAGTGAAATATTCAGAATGCCCCTACTTAAGTTGCACCAAAATCCCGTCATAGGGATACGACTGACCCACACAAGTCATACCCTCTGATTCGAGCAGTATCCATCATTTGTAACCTGAACCTCCACCCTTCAACCAAATACTATCCAGTAAACGACTCATCCTACAACAATATACTATTGTATCCATGGACGGTATCCCTGGTAAAATGAAATACGAGTCCTGGGTACAACTCGTACCCTAGCTTATAGCTCATGGTGAGCCACTCATACTCAGATCAAACATAAGTAACAAAATCTAACATTTATTTAAGAAACCAAATGATCCGTAACCACCAATACGACTCATACCCCTAAGTCGTACCCATTACAGTAGCCAAAATCCATCCCACCAACCAACACTAGTTAGTAAACGACTAGACCATACCACCCGTATCCCAACATACGGCTCATACCTATGAGTCGTATTGGGTCCAACAATCAGAATTCCAGGAAATTTTCTATGGTCCAGACACTAGGGTGTTTCACTAGCCTTCCTTTTCCCATGAGCCTTATAGAGAATTTGAGAGAGTTTCTAAGTGTTTAAGTAATTGCAAATAGGTTAAGTGAAGCCCCAAAAGGTGTTTTAAGTCGTGTGGTCCCAAGGAGTTTTAAGGGGAAATGTCCAGATTACCCTCAACTTAAAACTGTATAAAACCCTACAGATGGGTACGACTCCACCATACCATCCATACCCTAGGGTACTAGTGGTACGCTAACTCATACCTTGGACCCTTCCTTTGACCCCCATACTAACCAACATATGACCCCTCATGCCCAAGTCATACCTTAAGGTATGAGTAGTACCCTATAATTTATACCCTAGACAGAATATGATCAGGGACACATAGATAACCATACTAGTTATCACCATATGACTCATTCCCTAACATACAATAAGTATGTTGTCCACTCGTACCTTGGACAAAAACCTCTCATCTCCATACTATTTAAGGTATGACTATGAACCCCTAAACTCTATCAGAACATACGTCTAGTACCCCTAGTCATATGATGTCCAGTGGGTTCAAAAATCAGGAAATTTCTAAGGATAAAAAACCCAGGGTGTTTCAGTCTCCCCCCCTAGGATCATTCATCCTCGAGTGAACGGATAAGGTAGTACTAGAATGAGTTACACCCCAACCTAAAATTTCCAACCTTTAACAAAGTTAGAAAATAAAGATGTGATCAAGAACACATACCTTTCGAACGAATATCCAGAGAAGAAAATAAGTGTGGATGCTTTGACTTCATGTCCTCTTTTGCTTCTCAAGTAGCCTCTTCCACCTTGTGGTTCCACTATAGAACCTTACATAGAACCTTAATCGAGGCCACATCTTTGGTCCATAACCAAAAAACCAGCCGATCCAATATCTCAATTGGGATCTCTTTGTAAGATAGAGAATTCGAGATACCTACACCTTCCAAAGGAACAAATGATGAAGGATAACCTATACACTTCCTCAACATAGAGACATGGAACACCGGATGAATGGTGTTTTTGCCAAATTGCATTACTCACTTCATGGGAGATACCTTTAGGAACACCTTATCCCCAATATCAAACTTTAAGTCTATACGCCTTACATCTATATAGGACTTTTGGTGACTCTAGGAAGCCTTATGCCTATCCCGAATCACCTTCACCTGTTCCATAGCCTGATAAACCAAGTTCAGATCAAACATATCTGCCTCACCAACCTCAATCCACCCAATAAAGATCCACACCTCCTACCATACAATGCCTCAAAAGGGGTCATTCTAATACTAGAATGATAACTATTATTGTAAGCAAACTCTACAAAAGGTAGATGCTCAACCCAGCTACCACCATAGTTAATCGCACATGCACAAAACATATCTTCCAATGTCTGAATAGTCTCTGCTAATCCATCCATATGCAGGTGAAAAGTAGTACTCAGACTAACCTTAGTACCTAACCCCTTCTGAAATGACCGCCAAAAGTTTGATGAAAAATGTGTACCACAATCAGAGATAATCAAAATAGGTACCCCATGTAGCTTCACTATCTCAAGAAGATACAGCCTCGTATAATCCTCTACCAAAAAGTTAGTCCTCACTATCAAGAAGTGAGCAGACTTTGGCATCCTATCAACAATGACCCAAATCAAATATAATTATTTTTGAGACCGAGTAAGACCGGTAACAAAATCTATTTTGACCACCTCCCATTTCCATTCTGGTAATTCAATCTCTTGATACAACCCTCTGGGCCTCATATGCTCAACTTTCACTTGCTGACACACTGAACATTTGTCCATACAATTATCCACATCCTTCTTCATACCATTCCACTAATACATCTCCTTGAGATCATGATACATTTTTATTAAACCAGGATGAACAACATAACGTGATTCATGCCCCTTAACCAATATCCTTTAATGCAAGATGTTAGGAACACATAACCGCCCTTGGTACCACAAGATACTATCACCACTGATCTCAAATACCATTACTTTTTTCCCAGCTACATCACCCTTGTTTTTCATCAAGACAGGATCTATCATTTTCATCTTTTTGTTTTCTACACCAAGAGACAATCGCACCACTTCCTGTACCACCATACCACCATTCTCGGAGTCTAGAAGATGAACCCTAAGATTATTTAAGCGGTGAATATCTTTAACCAACTCCCTCCTTTTCTTTTCCACATGAGCTAAACATCCTATAGACAACCTACTAAAAGAATCAACAATAGAATTAGCCTTGCCCGGATGGTAGTGAAGACTCATGTCATAGTCTCTAAGAAGATCGAGCCATCTTCTCTCTTAAGATTAAGCTACTTCTGAGTAAACACATACTGTAGACTCTTATGATCCAAGAAGATATCCACATGCACTCCATAAAAATAGTACCACCAAATTTTTAATGCAAACACCACAGGTAAAAGCTCTAAATTATGAGAAGGATAATTCCTCTCATGCACCTTTAATTGCCTGGAAGCATAGGCTATCACCTTACTATGTTGCATCAAAACACAACCAAGTCCCACCCAGGATGCATCACAATAAACGACAAACCCCTTATTACCTTCAGGCCAGGTCAAAATAGAAGCCAAAGTTTACTTATCCTTCAGGTTCTCAAAGCTTCCCTCACAATCATCAGACCAAAGAAATTTTACTTTTTTCTAAGTCAACCTAGCCAAAGGGACAGCAAGAGAAGAAAAGCTCCTTCACAAACCTACTGTAATACCTATCCAAGCCAAAGAAGCTCCGAATATTGGATGGAGTCGTGAGTCTAGGCCACCTCTTAACCACTGCAACCCTTTATGGATCCACCACGATCCCCTTACTAGAAAAATATGACCCAAAAAAGTGACAATGTTCAACCAGAACTCACATTTTGAGAACTTTTCATATATTAGTTATTCTCTCAAGGTCTACAACATAATACGGAGGTGATTGACATCATCCACCTCACTCTTAGAATACATCAGGATGTCATCTATAAATACAATGACAAATAAATCCAAAAATTGGCAGAAAACCCTATTCATTAAATCCATAAATGCTGCCAAAGCTGATCAAATAACATCACCAAGAACTCAAAGTACCCATATTGAGTATAGAAAGCTGTCTTAGAAATATCCACATCCCTAATCTTAAGATGATGATACCTGGATCTAAGATCAATTTTGGAGAAGAACTTAGCACCTTGCAATTGATCAAACAAGTCATCTATCCTTGGAAGAGAATAATTGTTCTTAACCATTATATTATTCAACTGCCTATAGTCAATGCACATTCGAAGGGACCCATCCTTCTTATGCATAAATAATATTGGTGCATCCCATGGGGATAAATTAGGATGAATGAAACCTTTATCCAAGAGATCCTTAAGTTGCCCCTTAAGTTCCTTTAACTCAGCCAGAGCCATCCTATAAGGAGGAATAGATATTGGCCTAGTGTCCGAAACCAAGTTAATACCAAACTCAATCTCCTTATCAGGAGGAAAACCAGGGCGGTCATCCAGAAAGATCTCAGGAAACTCATTCACCACCGAAGCCAAATATAAAAAAAGACCTTTCGAGTTAGAATTTTCAACATGAACCAATGATAGAGACACCCTTTAAAGATCAACCTCTGAGCTCTAAGATATGATTTAAACCTTCCCTTAGGAGTTAGGGAACCACCCACCCATTCAATAACCAATTCACTAAGAAATCTAAAGAAAACCATATAGGTTTGATAATCTAAGGATGTGTGGCATGAATGTAACCAATCCATACCTAGAATAACATCAAAATACACCATATCTAATTAATACAAATCCACCAAAGTCTTCTTACTACCAAAAGATGCCATACACCCCTTATAGACTCTTTTAGCAATAATAGAGTCGTTTATCAGGGTAGAAATAGAAAAAAGATCTGAAATAACCTCGGGATCAAAACCAAAATACACAGCCACATATGAGGTCATATAAGAAAGAGTAGACCTCAGATCAAGAAAGCAAAACACGTCATAAGAAAAGAGTTTCAACATACTAGTCATAATATCAAGCGATGCCTTGGACTCCTGTGAGGTAGTAAGAGAATATAATTAATTCAAACCTGTGTCGGTGCCTGAAGCAGAAATAGATGCAGAAGCAACACCCTTTGGTACAAGAGCAGATAAAGAAGCAACTGTAACCTTATTATCTCTCAAAGAAACCTTACAAACTGGATAATTTTTTAAGCATATGGCCTGGCTGGCCTTATTTAAAGCACCTGTCCCTCCCCTTTTCACAAAACCCCTAATATAACTGACCACATAACCTATAAGAAGGACATGATAAATCATATTGTGCCCCACTATCCTGAGATTGTGTACCGTGTGCCCTAAAGTTGTTGCAATCCTACTGACACCTATCACCCAATAGCTTTGAGTAGGAGCACTAGCTATGAAGAAAGAACCAAAAATCCCCCACTTCTTTTTCAACCACTTACCCAATAAGACCCCACAAAAGTACTAGCTTAATCAGTCCTTTAAGTTTGTTAAAGGGTCCCTAACTTAGAAAATTCTAGCTAAGTATTTAGACTTAGTTTATTTAGGCCTTTGAAAGTTGAAAATCTCATTTTACTACCTTAAAGTACTTTAAATGTGTATATTTTAGTTAATTTATGATGAGGAAGGTCAAGAGGTATTTCTGGACAAGTTTTGGATTTTTTGAACTTCGTTTGAAGCTTCTTTGGAATCCCAAAACAGTGTACCAACATGATCTTAGCGAGACGCGTTGGATATCACATCGGTGCCATCGACTCACCGCGTCGATCTGCGCGTCGGTAGCCTAGTTACTAGTCATTAAAAGACCGCATTCTTGGGGGTATTTGGGTCTTTTTCCCTCAACCCTCAACCCCCAAAACACGAAATTTAATACACTAGAGAGCAAATAAACACATTCTTTCTCAATTTCTCTCAAGAACAAGCCTTAGGGTTTTTAAATTTAAAATCAAAAACTCAAAAATTCCTCCATTAATTTTCAAAAATTCTTCAACAAGGTATGTGAAATATTCATCAAAGGGTTTCTTCCACCCTTGGAGTTCAAGAAACTTCTTTTAAAAACATGAATTGTGATTTTGATGTTGTGGGTTTGAATGTAAACATGTTGATGTTGTGGAATGTGTTCCAAGTTGAAATCTTTATGTGTTTCTTGATATTATGATAGCATGTAAGTTAAATTTTGATTCTCTTATATTAAAAACCTTGATTTATGAAGTCATGTGTATTAGCATTGTTGATCATACCTAAGTATAAAACTCGCCTACCATGTGTTTGATAAAATGCTAAATTGAGACTATAGTGCTTTTGTGATCCTTTGGTGGTCTAAATGATAAACTTATACTATACCCATATGTTCAAAATGTCTTCCATATTAAAGCTATACCTTGTATGTGTTTGATGGAATGCTCATAAGATTGGCATAATGAAATTATGATATGTTAGTATGCATTCCTATTCATATGCAAGTTCATGACTTTCAAGTGATTGATGAAATGCCTTATAGATCGTATTGTGAGTTGTTGACTATTGTCAAGTATTCAAGAATTGTTATGTCTTATTATTTTTATGCTATCGAGTTATGGGGTTATTTAATACCCAACAATTTAGCTGTATTTCTAGAGCTAGTGTCAGTTACAAAACAATCTCGATCATGTCATGATCATTAGTGCTCTAGTTTAGTTACAGAACTCAGAAAAACTCAATAAACTTAGTATCAGTCCAGTCCCATTCAGTATTTAGCTCAGTTCACAGTAAACTCAGTCGGACAACAGAAGTCAGTAGTATCCCTCAATTAATAAAACTCAGTAAACTCAGTTTAGTTCAGCTAATTAGTATAATCAGTAATAGGTCAGTCCAACCTAGTATGAACTCAAAAATTAGATTAGTGTCTACTCAGTTGGGAGTAGGATTCAGTATCGAGTGAACCCAAGAATGGGGACTCACTGCTACAAGAGGGTGTGATCCTTAGATACAGTCCTTGAATTCCAGAACTACGTAGCCAGTGTGGTTGAGATATCAAAACCTGCTAGTTGATGAGGTGGCCTAACTCGACAATTAAGGGTCCCACCATTCTTATTTGAGAACCTGCTAGAGTATCTCTTTAGTGTCTTTACCCGTGGCACGGTACTAACACCCTTCCAACTGGGGTTACAGGTTGGACACCGAATATATTTAGAAAAGCGGAATGTCAGTTAGATGATTACCTCCTATAGTCTCAATCTCAGTCTTCAGTAAAGAACTTAGATATTTTTACAAATTTTAGGATTGTCAAATATAGTTACTCAGCTTAGTACAGAACTCAGCTAATTCCATCAGAAATAGGACTGCTAGACATAGTCACTCAGTAAATAGTATCTCAGTTATCAGTTATCAGTAATCCATGATATCAGTAAACTCAGTATTCAGAATCCTTATGAATGTAGTTACAGTTATGTATTCATGCATGTATTCTCGTGTAGTCATGTTCATGTTATTCAGTTAGTCATAGTTCATGCATATAAACCCTTGTATTCAGTCTTAACTCACTTAACATACCAAGACATTCACATATATGGATGCATACTTTTCTTTTGCACTATGGTGTTTTATACCATACGTTCAGACGTACGGGCCCTAGAGCATTCTTAGTGGTTCAGAAATTCAGCCAACAATAGTAGACTAGCAGTAAGTTCTCAGCATTCGAGGATATTCTTTTATTTTATTATCTCATTAGATTTAGCATTTCAGTCCATCAACTCCACCATTCAGACAGTTTATCTCATTAGATTTAGCATTTCAGTCCATCAACTCCACCATTCAGACAGTTTAGTTATAGGTTTTTCAGACTAGATGTTCAGACAGTATTCAGTATTTCAGATTCTGATGTTTTATCAAACTTTATCATTTTCTTTTCATCAGTATTACAGTTTTGAACCTTATAGCATTTTAGCCTATTATACAGTGTTATTACTTAGTTTTTGCAGTAGGTACCAATCATGGGTTAGCTTGTGGTCCTTCTAGATTATGAGCATCATATAGCATTCGAGGTACCAGGCTCGGGGATTTACAAACTTGGTATCAGAGCCTAAGGTTCAACAGTGTTCTAGGAAGTCTGAAAGCCACATCTAGTAGAGTCTTATGCATGGATGTGTAGCGCGCCATATTTATGTACAAGACGCTATAAGATATTTTTGGAATAGTTTCCCTTCTTTCAGTATTTATGTTGTGCGAGCGAGCATGAGCTCCAGTTAAACTCTTTTTCTAATCCTAGTTTCTCTTTTGGTTATAGAAAATGCCTTTAAAGAGGACTCAGGGAAGAGGAATGGGAGATCAATCAGCCCCTCAGCCCGTTCAGCCAAATCATTTGGGTGAAAACATCTCCCATGTGGAGTTCAGAGCAGCATTCACCACCCTAGCTTATTTTGTAGCATCCCAGAATGAACGTCCAGCTACCATTCCAACCAACCCAGTGGCCAATACTGCAACATCCAGGATTCAGAACTTCACCCAAATGAACTCTCTATTTTTTTCTAGATCTAAGTCAGATGAGAACCCTCAAGAGTATCTTGATCAAGTGCAAAATATTACAGATATTATGGGGGTGACAGCTAGTGAGAGTGCTGAGCTAGTTGCATATTAGTTGCAGGATGTGGCTTATAGTTAGTTTAAATAGTAGAAAGCAGAGAGGGCCGTAGATGTAGGGCCCATTAAATAGGAGGAGTTTGCCACTGCTTTTCTAGATAGATTCTTTCCCATAGAGCTGAGAGAAGTTAAGGTGTTAGATTTTATTAATCTAAAGAAGGGAAATATGACAGTGAAAGAGTAGTCTCTCAAGTTTACTTAATTAGCTAGATTGCTCCTCATGTGGTGGTAGATAGTAGATCCCAAATGAGTAAGTTTGTGTATGAGGTAAATGATAGTATATTCAAAGAGTGCAGGACCATAATGTTGATTTGTGAGATGGAATTGGCTAAGCTGATGATCCATGCTCAATAGTTAGAAGAGCAGAAAAATAAGTAGAGAGAGAACAAAACAAGAAAGCTAGAACAGGTAGTTTCAACTTTGCTCAGCCTAAGTTAAAGGGTGGGAATCGTTCTCAGTTCTGCCCAAAATCTTCAGTTCCAGCTCCATCCTTATCTAGTGCTCTAGTGCCAAAAATCAGAGATGGCAATAGAGATAGGGCATCAGCCCCTAAACCCCAGGGTAGTGTCAGCAGTGCTCGGACCAATTCTTTTTATCATACTTGTGGCAAGAACCATCAGGGTATTTGCAGAGCTGGCAGTGATGTTTGTTTTGGATGTGGTGAGCCAGGACACAGAGTCAGAGATTGTCCCTAGTCAGGTTCTCAGGGTTAGTGAAACCGTCCTCCATGTCAGTCTGATCGCCCAAATCAGCAGAGTGCCTCATCCAGTGCCACCAGTGTGCAACGTCTAAATAGACTGTATGCTCTTAAATCCTAAAAGGATCAGGAAAATTCTCTTAATATGGTCACTAGTACGTTACATATCTTTCATATACATATTTATGCTTTGCTAGATCCAGGAGCTTTCTTATCTTTTGTTACTTCTTATGTAGCAGTTAATTTTGGAGTCAGTCCCAAAATTCTAGCAAAGCCTTTCTTAGTCTCAACCCATATGAGTAAATCAATCATAGGTCGATGGGTAT
Organism: Capsicum annuum; assembly: GCF_002878395.1. Lineage (NCBI taxonomy): Eukaryota > Viridiplantae > Streptophyta > Magnoliopsida > Solanales > Solanaceae > Capsicum > Capsicum annuum. The sequence goes on from NC_061113.1 coordinate 182,399,076, forward strand.
ACAGGAACTATTCAGTTATGGTATCTTAGATAATAACTTTAGCAGACTTAGTCAAATTAGAGATGACTGATTTTGATGTCATTCTCAGCATGGATTAGCTTCATTCCTGCTATGCCTCAGTCTACTGTAGAAACAAAATTGTCTAGTTCTAGTTCCCAGTTGAACCTATCCTAGAGTGGAAGGGTAGTACTTCAGCATTTAGGGGTCAGCTTGTTTCTCACCTTCGTGCAAGAAAAATAATATGTAAGGGATGTGTCATCACCTTGTGCGAGTCAAGGACTCCAGTTCAGAAACCCCTACTTTTAAATCAGTGTCAATAGCATGTGAATTCCCAGAAGTATTTCACGAAGATCTTCTCAAAATTTCTCCTAAAAGGGAAATTGATTTCAGAATTGATCTTTACCCAGATACTCAGCCCATATCTATTCCACCATACAGAATGGTACCTACAGAACTCAGAGAATTAAAAGAACAGTTGAAGGATCTCTTAGACAAGGGATTTATCAGAGCCAGTATGTCCCCATAGGGTGCACTATTTTTATTCGTGCATAAAAAAGATGGTTCTCTCAGAATGTGCATAGACTACAACAAATTAAATAAAGTCACGGTCAAAAACATGTATCCCCTTTCCAGAATCGATGACTTATTTGACCAACTTTAAGCCGCTAGTTGCTTTTCTAAGATAGACCTCAGATAAGGCTATTATCAGCTTAGAGTCAGAGAATGTGACATCTCAAAGATAGCTTTCAGAGCTCGGTATGGTCACTTTGAATTCTTAGTTATGTTCTTTGGTCTTACCAATGCCCCAACAGCTTTCATAGACTTGATAAACCATGTGTTCAAGCATTACTTGGACATGTTCATCATAGTTTTCATAGATGATATCCTGGTTTACTCTTGCAGTAAATATGATTATGCATACCATCTCAGAATAGTATTGCAGACTCTTAGAAATCATCAGTTGTTTGCCAAATTCAGTAAGTGAAAATTTTGGCTAAGGTCAGTAGCATTCCTTGGCCATATCATTTTTGGTGATGGCATTAGGGTGGATCCCCAAAAGACCGAAGCACTGAGAAACTAGCCTAGACCCATCTCTCCATTAGAAATCAAGAGTTTCTTAGGTTTGGATGGCTATTACAGGCGGTTTGTTGAGGTATTTTTGTCTATTATATCCCCTATGTCCATATTGACTCAGAAGAAAGTCAAATTTTAGTGGTCACCTTCATGCAAGAAGAGTTTTCAGCAGTTGAAGACTCGACTCACCTCAGCTCCAGTTTTGACTCTTTTAGATGGTTCAGATGAGTTTGTGGTATACTGTGATGCGTCTAAAGTAGGTTTGGGTTATGTCCTCATGCAGTATGATAAGGTCATAGCATATGCCTCTAGACAACTTAATCCCTATGAAAAGAACTATCATACTTATGATCTTGAGTTAGCAGCTGTAGTTTTTGCCTTACAGATTTAGAGACACTATTTTTATGAGGTGAACGTTGATGTGTTCACTGACCATAAGAGCCTCCAATATGTGTTCTCTTAGAAAAACTTAAACTTCTATTAGAGAAGGTCGTTGGAGTTGTTAAAAAACTATGATATGAGCATTCTGTATCACCCTGGCAAGGCCAATGTAGTGGCTGATGCTCTCATTAGACTGTCTATGGGTAGGGTTGCTCATGTTGAGGACAGTAAGAAGAAGTTAGTTTAAGAAGTTCATCAGCTTGCCTGACTAGGTGTTCGCTTAGTCAATTCAGCAGAAGGTAGTGTGTGGATTCAGAACAGTTCAAAATCATCTTTAGTTTATGAAGTAAAGGAAAAGCCGAATAGAGATCCCAGTTTAGTCAAGTTGAAAAAGTCTGTCAGAGATTAAAAGGAGGAAGTTTTCTCCCAAGAAGGAGATGGTGTTTTGCATTGTCAGGGTTGTCTATGTGTGCCAGGTGTGGATAACTTGAGGCAGCAAATTCTCGCAGAAGCACATGGTGCATGTTACTCTATTCATCCAAGGGCCACTAAGATGTACCATGATTTGTGAGAGATCTAATAGTGGAGTAGGATGAAGAGAGACATTGCAGAATTTGTGGCTAAGTCCTCAACATGTCATCAGGTTAAGATTGAGCATCAAAAGCCAAGTGGGTCCATGCAGGAGTTCAGTATCCCTACTTGGAAATAAGAAGAAGTGAACATGGACTTTGTGATAGGTTTGCCTCGTACTCATTGTCAGCACGATTCAGTTTAGGTTATCGTAGATAGGGTGACCAAGTCAGCTCACTTCTTTCCAGTCAATACCTCGTATTCAGCCGAGGATTATGCCAAACTCTAATCAGAGAGTTGGTCAGATTGTACGGTGTTCTATTGTCCATTGAATCAGATAGAGGTACCAGTTCACCTCGCATTTCTGGAAAGCATTCCAAAAGAGCCTTGGCACCCAAGTTCACTCAGTATGGACTTTCATCCCCAGACAAATGGTCAAGCAGAAAGGACCATTTAGACTTTGAAAGATATGTTGCTAGCGTGTGCGATAGATTTTAAAGGAAGTTGGGATGACCACATTCCTTTGATTGAGTTTGCATACAACAACAACTATCATTCCAGTATTTAGATGGCTCCATTTAAAGATCTCTATGGTAGAAGATACAGATCTCCAATCACTTGGTTTAAGATGGGTGAGGCTGTAGTTGTAGGGCCTGACCTATTATTCGATACCTTAGAGAAAGTTTAGTTGATCAGAGAGGCTCAAGACAGCTCAGAGCTGACAAAAATCATATGTAGATATATGCAGAAATAATCTTGAGTTCGAGATTGGCGATTATGTGTATTTGAAAATCTCTCCTATGAAGGGAGTGAAGAGGTTCGAGAAGAAGGGAAAGCTCAGTCCCCAATATGTCGGTCCCTTTAAAATTATCAGTCGCTTCGGCAAAGTAGCTTACGAGCTTGAATTACCTTCAAAGTTATCTTTAGTCCATCCATTATTCCATGTCTCCTTACTAAAGAAGTGAATAGGTGAACTAATAGCTGTAGTCCCTATAGAGGGCATAGATGTTCAGAACAACCTCTCTTTCGAAGAGATTCGAGCCGAAATCCTTAACTATCATACTCGTAGATTGAGGAACAAAAAAGTTCTTCTAGTCAAACTTCTTTGGCAGAATCAGTCCGTTGAGGGAGCTACTTGGGAAGAAAAAGAAAACATGTGGATCAAGTATCCTCATCTCTTCTCTGCTAATCCAAACTTAGCCCAAGGTAATGGCTTTTCTTAAGCTTATTCAGTATCATGCTCAGATTTTCATTACAAACTTGGTATTATTTACCTTTGCATATGCAGTGATATATTCATGAGTCAGTTCAATCATGTATTCATGCATTAGATATGCATGATTAATATGAGAAACTCAAATTATCAGTACTCCCAGTCATGTATTCATGAACCAACTCAGTTATGTACTCATGCATCAGATATGCATGTTCAGTGTGGTAATTCAGTATATCAGTAATATCAGGCCTATAGTCATATCCCAGATGTTTATGTCCAGTAAGTAGATTCAACCTAATATTACTCTCAGTTCAGTCAGTCTCATTCAAGGATGAATGCTCCCAAGAGGGAGATATTGTAAGATCCCACAAAATTCCTAGCTTAATTTAGTCCTTTAAGCTTGTTAAGGAGTCCCAGACATAGAAAATTCTAGCTAAGTATTCAGACTTAGTTTATTTTAGCCCTTTGAAAGTTGGCAATCTTATTTCCCGACCTTAAAGTACTTTAAAAGTCTATATTTTAGTTAATTCATGATAAGGAAGGTCAAGAGGTGTTCCCGGACAAGTTTTGAATTTTTTGGACTTCGTTTGAAGTTCTTTTGGAACCCCAAACAGTGTACCAATGCAATCTTGGCATGTCGCGCGGACTATCGCATTGATTAATATTTTCTCCAGCTACCAACATCAAATTCCAGTGAGTCAACGTGATTTTGGCATGACGCATTGGATATTGCGTCGGTGCCATCTATCCGCTGCATTGATTTGTGCATCGGTAGCCCAGTTATCAATCATTAAAAGACCATGTTCTTGGGGATATTTGGGCCTTTTTCCCTCGACCTTCATCCCCCAAAACACAAAATTGAATACCCTAGAGTGCAAATAAACACATTCTTTCTCAATTTCTCTCAAGAACAAGCCTTAGGGTTTTTAAATTTCAAATTAAGAACTCAAGATTCCTCCATTAATTTCCAGAAATTCTTCAACAAGGTATGTAAAGTGTTTATCCAAGGGTCCCTTCCACCCTTTGAATTCAAGAAAATTCTTTTAAAAACATGAATTGTGATTTCCATGTTGTGGGTTTGAACGTAATCATGTTGATATTGTGGAATGTGTTCCAAGTTAAAATCTTTATGTGTTTCTTGATAGTATGATTGAAACCCTTGAGTTATGAAGTCATGTGTATTAACATTGTTGATCATACCCAAGTATAAATCTACGCCTACTATGCGTTTGATAAAATGCTAAATTGAGACTATGGTGCTTTTGTGATCCTTTGGTGGTCTAAATGATGAACTTATGCTACACCCACATGTTCATAATGTCTTCCATGTTAAATCTATACCTTGTATGTGTTTGATGGAATGATCATGAGATTGGTTTAATGAAATTATGATGTGTTAGTATGCATTCCTATTCATGTGTAAGTTCATGACTTTCAAGTGATTGATAAAATGCCTTATGTATCATATTGTGAGTTGTTGACTATTGTCAAGTATTCAAGAATTGTCATGTCTTATTATTTTCATACTATCGAGTCCTGGGAGTATTTAATACCTAACAATTTAGCTGTGTGCCTAGAGCCAGTGTTAGTTACAGAATAGTCTCAATCATGTCATGATCAGCAGTTCTCTAGTTTAGTTACAGAACTCAGAAAAACTCAGTAAACTCAGTATCAATCCAGTCCCATTCAGCATTCAGCTCAGTCCTCAGTAAACTCAGTCAGACAACAAAACTCAATAGTATTCCGTCAGTCAATGAAACTCAGTAAACTCAGTTCAGTTCAGTCAATCAGTACAATTAGTAATAGGTCAGTCCAACTTAGTATGAACTAGGAAATTAGTTTAGTGTTTATTCAGTTGGGAGTAAGATTCAGTACCGAGTGAACCCAAGGATGGGAACTCACCTGCCAGCAGAGGGTGTCATCTTTAGAAGTAGTCCTTGTATTCCAGAACTGAATTGCCAGCATAGGTTGAGACATTAAAACCTACTAGTTATGGGTTGATGAGGTGGCTTAACCTGAAAGTTGAGGGTCTCACCATTCTCATTTGAGAACCTGCCAGATGAGGGTATCTTTTTAGTATCTTTGCCCGTGGTATGGTACTGACACTCTTCAAACTGGGGTTACAGGTTGACCCCAAATATATTCAGAAAAAAGGTATGTCGGTTAGATGATTACCTCCCACAGTCTCAGTCTCAGTCTTTAGTAAAGAACTCAGATAGTTCTATAAATTTTAGAATTGTCAGATACAATCACTCAGCTCAGTACGGAACTCACCTAGTTCTATTAGAAACAGGATTGTCAGACATAGTCACTCAGCAAATAGTATATCAGTTATCAGTTATATCAGTTATTAGTAATCCATGTTATCAGTAAACTCAGTATTAGGAATCCTTATGACTTTAGTTATAGTTATGTATTCATGCATGTATTCTCATGCAGTCATGTTCATATTATTCAGTCAGTTATAGTTCATGCATATGAACCCTTGCATTCAGCCTTACCTCACTTTGCGTACCAGTACATTCACATATACTGACGCCTACTTTTCTTTTACGCTATGGTATTTTATAACATAGGTTCAGACATTCATCCAGCAGCAGTAGACTAGAAGTGAGTCGTTAACATTTGAGGATATTCTTTTATTTCATTATCTCATTAGATTCAGTATTTCAGTAGATAGAATTAGTTGGGGGATTGTCCCATCAACTCCACAGTTTAGACAGTTCAGTTAGAGGCTTTTCAGACTGGATGTTCAGACAGTGTTTAGTAATTCAGATTCTGATGTCTTATTAGACTTTATCATTTTCTTTTCATCAGTGTTATAGTTTTAAACCTTAGGCATTTCATCCTATTATTCCACATTATACAGTATTATTACTCAGTTATTGTAGTAGGTACTAGTTATGGGCTAGCTTGTGGTCCTTCGAGATTACGAGCATCATGTAGCATCTGGGGTACCAGACTCGGGCCGTTACATACCCCCATCCCTTCCACTTTGTTGTTAACCACCCTACTCAGAGAACCAGAACTTTTTACCCTACCTTTCCCCTATCTCAGCTTGCTTTTTTTCCTACTCCACCTGTTACTTATAAATAATCAACCTAGAGATATCCATATGCTTGATCAGCTATGCACTCTTGCTTTCAAGGATGAACTCACGAGATAGTCCTGAGGCAAACTTCCTCATCCTGGCCCTCGTATCAGCCATTATTGTTTTAGCATACCAAGAAAGCTGGTGAAACTTTAAGACATAGTCCTTGACCAATATCTTCCATTATTTTAGATTAACAAATTCCTTCCCTTTTGCTTCTCTCGGCTTTTGAGAAAAGAAGCGATCCAGAAATGCATTAGAGAAAGTCTTCCACAAAGAAGACTCATCAACCTCACCCCTCGCCATCTCTCATTTCTCGTACCATTTTTATGCCACATACTTTAGCTGGTAAGCTGCAAACTCCACCCTTCCATATTTGTGGCATGCATAATCCTGAATATCTTTTCTATCTCATCTGAAAAATCCTAAGGATCCTCCTTCACCTTAACACCAATAAAGGTTAGGGGACTCATTTTTATGAACTGGCCAACCCTTGTAGCCTCAGAGGATAGGATACCAAATGTACCCTGCTCAACCTCAGAAGCCACCAACTGAGAATCATATGAATCGATTGACAAAACTCTACATTCATCATATCGACCTGAGGAGAACTAGAAGGAATAGGTTGAACTCCAAAATAATCAGGGACTCGATCCCTAGACCGAGTATGGATCCCTTGAGTAGGATGTGTCCCCTCAACATTATCCCAGTTAGGATAGAACATTGAGGCATGATCTAAAAGATGAACAAATAAGAATTAGAAAGAACCTTAGACCGTGCAGCTTGAAACAGAACACAAGAAGGAGAAATATTTCTAAATGCCTTGTAGCCTCTCTCTTATGAGTGGTGCAAAACACACCCTTAAAAGAGACTCTATCCGATATGGCTTTGTAGACTCTCAATTGACCATGAACCTAAAGTTGTGATACCAAATTCATATGACCTGTATCAGGGCCTTATCGTAATGGGTATCTCAAGTCCATTCGGGACAAAAAACCAACCCTAATGCCCAATCCAACCAACCAGCATAAACCCCGTGTCAGATAAAGTTTAAGCATATAACAAGATAACATATTATTACAATTATCAAATCTGGGATAGGTCTATAACCATGACCAACCCAAACAAGTCCAACCATCCAATACCAACCAACAACCATAACCAAACCAATATAAAAATCGAGTTCTTGTCCGTAACATAACATAAAAGGATGGAATCATAAATTAAATCAAACGTATCAACCCCAATACCAATGCCAATACTAAGTCTGACACCACTATCGATACCACCCATTCCGACCTACAGTAGTTACACAAAGCCTCTAACCAAAAGAAAAATAATACCCGATTGAGACATGTCCCCAACCATACCTAAAACTAATATCCATAAGATAACTAAAGTATGAACAGATATCCATGATTTGAAATGGGGTCTTTCGGAGTATGGAAGCTTACCACTTCAATCTAATAGCTTATCCCAAATTTGATCATTAAGCAGGAGGAGTAGAATGACCAGTTCCTGCATTACGTAGGGATACAGTCGCCTGAAGATAAGTTAGCGGGTGAACACTAGAAAGTACTTAGGATATGGATAAAGTAAACTTTAAAACAAAACAAACAACCATATGCACACATCTCCATACATATATACATATATAATCCATGTTGGGAACTAGGATTGGCTTGCATTTAAACTATTAACCTGAGTATATGCAGCTTAACCATACTAGAACCACCCACAGGCTATATGAGTCCAGTGTAACTCCCTGAATGAGCCCCAATACGTGTGTCCACACAAATCGGAGATACCATAGGAGTCGGGGATTCTCCTGTACCCTTTTCATGAATATAAAGTGGTATTCAAATTCTTGAAATAGTGGGGGCTAACGAAATGAGAAAAAATATCATCATGAAATATGTGATGTTTGCGCTCTTGAGAATGTGTTTAAAAGAAAATAAAGTGTAAAAAGTGCATAATTAATCTTGGAATAAATCACATGCATGTTACTATTTGCATATAACTTGATGTTTAAATTTGGCTCTAACATTTTATCAAAGAAAGGATAAAAAATATTGAGTAGCCATTTGACATTAAATATTTGAGTGAGATAATTTTCATTCTAGGAATGAAAAATACCAAAATTATGTGATGACCTTTTCCTTGACATACCACATTATGGTGAAAAAGAAAATTGTGAAATACATTTTATTGATTATATGAGCCATGCAACTCCTTTTAATTCAAATACGTGAAAGTGGTGTGAAAAAAAGTTTACTAGCCTAATAAAATATGAGATGTGTGGCTAGTTGCACTTGGCCTGAAATTGTGTAAAAGTACTTAAGCAGGTTATACAAGTAAATCGGGTATATTTACTTGAAAAAAAAGTTCTGACTTGTTTTATTTAAATAAATTCCACTGTACTTAAAACTGTTTTTGATGCAATGAAAAAAAACTTGGTGTTATTTGTTGAAATGAAAAAAATAAATTATTATTTGTTAACTCTTTCATGGAGGCTGAACTAATTATTTTAATTTCAACTAGTGAAAAAGTTAATTGATCAATCACTTTATTTTGAGAAATTGATTTCTCTAGTTTTGAGTTATTGTAATAGCACCATTATTATTGGTAAAGTTTGAAACTATTATTATAACAGTAAATTCAGACCCATGAGAATAAAATAATATTATTGACAAGTGGTACTACTAACGTTGAGTATGTCAAATTATGTGATTATCTTGCGGATGAATGAAGCAATGTCTTGGCAAGATAAAGGGTCAGAATCACATAGAAAGGGAAGAAGGAAACTTATAAAAGATCATGAGTCAAATCTAAGAAAACCCAACCCGCGGACTAGAGATCTTATAACCAGGTTCAATGGGAAGAACGAATCATATGATGACTTGGTATGGGATACACTATTGTTTAATCCTTCAATGATGTGAGTGCATTTTGTTCCTGTAATAATTTATGAAAGCTAAGTCTAAGAAATCTTAATGGAATTTTATATCTCGTATGAGTGGGGTGTCAAAATTACTAGACCATCCTTAATAGATTTCAACTATGTGAGTGTGGAAGTAGGCCACTTCCTATGAGAATTGGCTTATTTTTAAAAAAAGCTCATGAAAATTTGGGATAGCACATGGTCATAACATACTGGCTATTAAAGCTTATGTCAATACCTTTATTATTATGTGTAAGCAGTGATACTTTATTTTCTTTAAAGCAATCATCATTCAAGTCTAAGATCATTACTGACTCTAGAGTAAAGTTTACTGTTTTGCGAAGTGGAGGTTCAATGTGGAGCACACCTTCATTATTCACAATAGTATCCCTTCAACTAAATTGGTGATAACTCTCTTACTTTAATATTAAAATGAGTGGGAGAATGTTGGTGCCTTTTATTATTAAAATAAAAATATTAAAGTGCATGGCAATTAATACGCACAAAGTGAAGAAAGTGGTGTCATTATTCTTGTTACTCATCACATTATATTTTTGTGTTAGTGTGTGTAAATTATGGTAAAAGATGATCATTAGTTCTTATAACTCATATGACCATTAGTTCTTGTAACTCTCAAGGTCATTAGTTCTTTTAACTCCATGGACATTACTTTCATGTAACTTATGTAACAACAAAACATTCATCTTTCTCACTTAATATCCACTACTCCCTTATTTACTAAATGGAAGAAATAGACACCTATATAAAGGGTGTCTTCTTTCTTTGTGTAGAATGTTGAAATGATATGAGTTGTAGTATATTGCGAGGTACATGGAAAGATGATAAGTGTGAAAATTAGATTAGTGAAAGAGAGAGTTGAGAAAAAGAAAATATTCTAAGTCTCCAACTATATTCACTATATAAAAAAGAGTAACTATATTAGTGAAACAGAGAGTTGAGACAAAGAAAATATTCTAAGTCTACAACTGTATTCACTATGATAAAGAGATTTTTGATATGTTAAAGGAAGGTATTTTTGTGGTGGAGCTTTGGACTCTTCAACTAATCCAGAGTTGCTTGAGTTGTACATCATTGATAGGTTGTTATATCCTAAAAGGGACAAGCCAAGAGTTGATACTACTGGATCGATGTAGATTATGCTGCAATGGGCTTGAATCTCCTTAAAGAGAGTGAGATATCCGCGCCTCAGTCAAGAAGAAAATTATTTTATTTTTTTCATATTTTTTATTTATGTTCTTATTTCAACTGTCATTTATTATAATTGTGGTATATTCCACCAACAGATTATATGCCTCCACTACATATTTTGAGCAGTTTTTGTGTTCCACAGCCATCCCAAATAATAATAGGACTTTTTTCATTCAATTTATTCATGATTTTCATTATCTTTTACTAGTCAAATAGATCGCACTTCGTGCGGTTGTAAAATACTTCATCAAATTTATAAAATATCTTTTTAAAATATTGAGTGCTAAAATATTCTATAAAGAGTCTGAATTCAATTTGTTATTAGTACTAATTTTTGTGATTTTTGTAATTTTAAATCGTGTAAGAGTCGTTGATCATTTGAAAATGTTTCATACATTGGTGAAAATATTCTCTTTATTTTTGTTAAGAAAAATGGTTGATTTAGTAGGATTGAACTCTCAATGCATATTTGTGAATGATAAAAATCCAAACTAAATAAGTTACATAATAAGCACACATAATATACACTTCTTATTTGAGATATTAATCATAAAAAATAGAAATATAAAATCAATGCACAATTTTTGACCTCTTCCTAACACCCCCTCTGACAAACTAATCAAAATCCCAGAGTCTTATTCATCGAGTCAAATTTAAAGCTATGATAATAACATATGGAATAAACATGACATAAAAAGAATAATCTTGAGTAGGGGTCTCATTAAATATCTCTCTCTCTATATATATATATATACACACACACTCATATATATATATATATATATATATATATATATATATATATGAATTTATAAATACAAAATGAAGGATATTATAAGGTATGTATCTAAAATCTTACAATTAAATAATTGAGGATTATGAATATTAAAATTTAAGAGTCATGGAGTTAATGATATTATTAAAAATAGAAAGTTTAATAGGTAAGAGCTATGGAGGTGAAAATTTAAATTTGAAAACGAATAATAAATGAGATAAAAGAAATTATTAATAAGGTAATAAAGAAAATTAATTATACATTTCTTGAATCATCCAACATATAAATTCATTTTTATCAGTTTAAATACCTAGAGCGTTAATGAAATTTTCAAATTCATTTTGTCTAATTTTATTTTTGTTACTTTATTTAAGTGTTAAAACCAAAATTTATTAAATTTTATATAATGATATAGATTCATTAGACTGAATCTATAAAAGAAAGTGTTAAGTCCTTGGTTCTAATGATTGACAAATTCATGATTTGGGACCTGTTCCCTGAAGCTTTTGTTGTGATGACAAAGGCCTCTGTGGATTAGGAAATAAGTTAGGCACACCTATTGCTGTCACAGTCAATTTTCCAGCTAACACATAGTACAAGAGTTGGTGAAAAGTTATCGCAACCTTTTTGTCACAACCAATGAGAATGTATCTAGGTTTTCTTGGGTTACAACAGTTAATGGTCATCTTCCTTAACAAGAAAACCATTACTTCCATATACTTAAAATTAAAGATCTTTCTGAAGTGAAGAAGCTCTGGAAATGAAAGGCTAGAACTATAATAGGGATCCTGTTGTTCATCTAGTTGTACATTTATTTCCTTGTTAAAGTTGAGTCCTTGTATTTTTTTTCTAGAAGTTTGCCTACTTGCTTATGATTGTCAGTAGGTGTGGTGTACAGTCTTATTTTATAATCATCTAGAGTTAGGTAATTGAGTTAAGCTAGAGTTAGCTTGAAGAGTCCAGTTAGAGGTAGCTGGAGGTGGAAGCGGTACAGTTACTGCTTGGTTTCGTCGTAATAGAGTTATTTTTAGGAAATAAAGAATTAAAAGGCTAATCCTTGGAGTCTATATTCAAGGTGTGGCTTGAATATGAGGAAGTTGAAATCCCGGAGGCAGGTCATGGTTTTTCTCCCTTGAGCAAGGAGTTTCCACATAAAAATCCTGTGTCTTTATCTTTCTGCACTCCTTTACTTTTTAATTCATTTATCTCCTAGTTCTTGTTGCTTGTGTGATTTTGGGAAAAATTCCCTAAGTCGAGGAGCGACCCACCCTAAACCCTTTATTTGGTATCAGAGCAGGTCTTGATTAATAATACAAACACCTTGGAAGGATCCTAAGAAATGGAGGATTCACAAGCTACTTACACTTATGAAACTAGTGAAACAACTCGAATTATAAAAAGGGTTTTCAAAGCCCTGGATAGATCTGAGGAGTTGTCCAAAAAAGGGAAGTAGAGGGTCACTGAGAAGTGCAAATAGAAAACTGAGGATGAAAAAATTACCAGTCTGGTGATTGCAGCTTGGTGGAATGATTCATCAAATGACTCAGATGAGTCAGAGCAAAAGGAAGTATTTCCATCATGGCTGTAGAAGGGAAGGAGGAAGTCTTTGGTGCACTCCTTGCTTTGAAAGCAGACACAGATAAAAGTGAAGACAAACTCACCACTCTCCATGATATCAAAAAAAGTTTAGAGGTGTACTCTCTTAGTAAGCTCAAATCTCTTGCCTATGTATTAATAACTCTTTAAATGATCTTGTCAATGATAAAAATGGTTTGAAAGAGGCATGGGAAAAGCGTGAGGATGAGATAATTAAGATGAGCATTCAAGTAACTGAATTCACAAGTAAAAGAGGAAGATTGATGGAAGAATTGTCAAAGTTGGCAAATGAAACAATGAAAATGCATGTGCAAATAACAGAGTAGCAAGTAACCTATATGGCACTTACGTGTGAAAATTATGGGCTGAATAAGACCATTGATGATTTCTCCAAGAAGAATCTCAAGGGTAAAGGTAAAGGGAGCAGAATTCAGTTTCAATTGGAAGAAGATTTGACAAATGCAAAGGCTGATTTGTCAATCTTAATGAACCAAAATCCTATCCTTAAGGATGAAATTACCCAAGTTAAGACTAATCTTAAGAAAGCTTGCAAGTGGACCAGTTCTTCTCAAGTAGTGACAAATCCTAATAGCCACGAAGATGGTTCTATCCACTTAGTCAAACTTACAAGGAGCATGGATACTGTCCCATGTACTCCATATGAAAAGGATAGTTACCTCAACAAATAATGTTTCTAGAGTCTTGAAGGATAGGGAAGGCGCTACAATGCTCCTAAAAAAGACAAAGACTGCTATCTTGGACTAAGAAAGGGTTAATCTTTCTCTTGTTATCTTACTGGGAATCCATATTCAAATGGGTTCCTAAAGCTAACAAGTTATTAATAATGAAGGAAAGAGAAAGAGGGAGCAACCATCTCAAGTTAATGATAATGGTTGTTCAGGGCTCATAAATACCTCTTGTTGAATGCCTTCAGTAAAGATATGTCACTTTAATAGTGGAATCAAACAAGTTTAGGATGTATTTGAAAGTCTATTAAAGGGGAAGTTTCTTGAAGTGTTGAGGAAGCTATCCTTAGTGCATCCCTGGTAATGATATTAGGGAAATGGTTGAAAGAGCTTAAAAATGGAGAAAGCGGGTGAAATTGGGCATAAGGGAAGTCCCATGACTTTTCATCCTTGGCTATGAAATGTAAACAAGTATCCAGGTTGAATAATTCTCTATGTGTCTAGTTCAGTCTCATATGTTTGCAGATATACACCCATGGCATGAAAGGAAATATGTGAAAAAGGTGGTGAGACAGAACAAGACAGTTGAACTCAGTCATCACTTGGGGATCTAGTCCCTAATCAAGTCAGTACCACTTGATCATAAAATAACCTTTCATTAATAATTAATAACTATGCCACGTCATTATTCTACCCTTTATAAAAGTTGTTTTGTGTACTTCAAACTCAATAAATGCATCCATATGACCAGACACATCTTTTAAACATGTGGTTTTCTTTAATCTCAACCATCCCTTTGTAACCTTTATAAAGTTCAAATTCCATCTAGTTTCTTATCAAAATCCTTGTCTCATTCTATCATATCAGTTCCCAAATCACTCACAAAAACCTAAAGGCTTGAATGGCGCTCATTCTAAAATTCTTATAAAAGGATATCCTCTTAATCTTCTTCTTCCCTAAATAATAAGACTTTTCCTTTAAAAGTAATGGACAATTCCTTAATACCTTCAGATTTTGAAGAATAGTTTGCCATTACTAAATATATTATTTTCTCTCTTTAGTAATCTGCCAAAGTTCAGAACCCCTCTATTTCACCAGTCCTACTTACTAGGCGTCAAAATAATTCCCTTAAAGATATGGAGGAAGAAAAATATAGTGCTCCCAGCTGTTGACCTTGGGGGTAACCTAGGTGGAAGTGAGATTAAGGATAATAAGTCTTTTTCATGGAAAACATCAAAAAAAAGATATACTTTCTCAACCAAGCTGAGTGCCAGGAACATAGTAAAGGAAATACTGGAGAAGAGCAATGGGAGTACTAAAAAAAGAAGAATGGCAAAGAAAAATAGAATTGATACAGCTGAACCAGGCACCAATGATATGTATAGTGAGGTCGAGAGGATATTTAAAGATCAGGTGACTCATAAAATGAGTTTCATAGATCTAATGTAAAAAAAACATATTGCTCCAACTCAAGAGAAAATTAAGAAAGTAAGCACACCTTCACAAAGGAAAGTTAAGGGTTTGTTAGTATGAAAACTGGAAACCTGAGTCACTGGTAAGTGGAGAAAATTGGTCAATGATTAGGATAAGGAATCAAGTCCAGTCTAAAGTTGGTAAGAACTTTGAATGTTTCTAAACTAACTATGAGGGAAATCAAATCTTCCAGGGAAGTCATGTCGGCCCCAAAGAAGGGTGTATCTCGAAAGGCTAGATAGAAGACTCTCAAGACTCAGGAAGTCCTAAGAGGAAGAGTGTCTGATGCAATAATTATTGACATGCCAGGCATGAAAGAACTTCTTGATAGGTTGAAGTATCAGAATTGGGAACATTTTTATGAGTTACCTATCCCCCAGCTACATAAGAAAGAGGTAAGAATATTTTACCATAACCTGGAAATTTTTTATGATTGTTTATATGTAACATCATAAGTTAATGGGGTAAGTATAGGATTGGATGAAGATACCCTCTCTAAGATCCTTGGGTTCCTACTACTGAAATTAATTCCACTAGGTCAAGGAAAGGATTTGCATGATTCTTAGAAATGTGTAGTGGTCTTGATAATTTGAATAATAAGTCTATCAATAAAAAGGCTTTAAAAGAAAAATATAAGCTTTTATTTGAATTAGTACACAGGGTTCTTGTTCCTAGAACTAAAAGAAGGGGTACTGTGACAGGACCTGATCTTTATCTCATGGAAATAGTGTCAACTTTTCAGAAAGTGAACCTCCCTGCAGTTGTTATTGAGCATTTTAATATATTTATGTTTGCATATGATAGAAATCATGCTTACCTTATGTTTTCTGGCTAAATAGGGTGTTTGCCTACTTTTTTGTTAATTGTAGAAAGCAAAAGGCTGGGTCAGTGAAGCAGATCATCATCTTTACTACCCTGGAAGAAAGAGATTGTATTTTCAAAAGAGAGAGTGAGAAACCCAAGTCCTTTATGTCCAAGATGATTGAGGTGCAACAAGTGTTGAAAGATGACATAACTGTCCAAACAACAATAGTAGTTCAAAAAAATGCTGAGATTGTTGCATTGAAGGCAAGATCAAATACTCAAATAGATAAGGGAGACAATTCTAGTGGGGAGTTGAAAGCATAAAATACAGCCCTGCATATGAGGGAGAAGAAACTGGAAGCTTGAATTGATGTATTGACCAGAAATAATGAAGCCTTAACATAGCAAATCCTTGAGGCTCACGTTATAGAATATGAAAGAAAGAACTTACTCCTCAGGTAGCTGGATTAAGCTATAAAACCTTTCACCTAATTTCCCATCCATTTAAGTCCCTTGGTACCATGTTCTCTTTTACTTTTATTCTGTGTCCGATGAGTGACAGGCACTGTTGTTTTTGTTTTGTGTTTGGGTCTTTCTTTGAACAACATTTGGTACTTACTATTTCCTGACTGTTAATCTCTATATATTGTCTTACTTGTGCTATTTTCTCACTTTTACTGTCTAATCTTCTATTGGTCATGTCAGTGTTGCCTTAATGACCATGAATTAACATGTATGACTTATATATGCCTGGTTTACTGCCTAACCTTTTCGATGATGTCAAAAGAGGGAAAACAGACTGTATTTGTAGATATGCATATGCATATATGTAGAATGTTATTGTACAAAAATATGTAGTAGCTTTGTAGATATGTAGTCTGTAGGGTATACTGATACAGATAGAAATTTTCTTATTCTAGGAAAACTTAAATGCTCATTGATAGAGGAAAAACATAGAGGATACCCATATTTTTATAGGCATCAATGATAGAAGAAATTGGTTAGGAAAACTGGTATGGTATGTAATTTTGTGGCTTATGTTGTGTTGTTGAAATGATAAACTGTGTTGTGTAGATATTGATTGAAGATACTGATTATGCTGATCTGATTATATAGGTTTGTCATCATCAAAATTGGGGAAATTGTTAAGTCCTTGGTTTTGATAATTAACAAATTCATAATATGGGACCTATTCCAGAAGCTTTTGTTGTGATGACAAAGGCCTCTACGGATTAGGGAACAGGTTAGGATTACCTATCGCTGTCAGAGTTAACTTTCTGAATGATAAATAGTACAAAAGTTGGTGAAAAGTTGTTTTCACCTTTATGCTACAACCAATGAGAATTCTTCTAGGTTTTCTTGGGTTACAACATATAATGCTCATCTTCCTCAACAAGAAAACCATTACTTCCATATACTTGAAATTAAAGATATTTTTGAAAAGAAGCAGCACTGCAAATCAAAGGTAGGAACTATAATAGGGAACTTATTGTTCAACGAGTTTTACCTTTATTTCCTTGTTATAGTTTAATCTTTGTATTTTATTCCTAAAAGTCTACCTATGTTGCTTATGATTGTTAGTAGGTGTGGTGTACCATCTCATTTTGCAATTATCTAGAGTTAGGAGATTGAGTCTAGCTAGAGTTAGCTTAGGGATTCCAGTTAGAGATAGTTGGAGGTGGAAGCAGTAGAGTTAGTGCTTGGTTTCCACATAATAGAGTTATTGCTAGGACATAAAAGGATTAAGAGGCTAATCTTTGGAGTTTGTATTCAAGAGGACTGCTTGAATGTTGTGGAGTTAAAATCCTGGAGGCAGGTGATGAGTGATAATTCTACCACTTATTTGTCCAAATTACACACGCACACTACTATGTTTTGTATTAGAAAATGAGGAATTATCTGGATTTAAGTGCACTAACACCCACATTTTCCAAGTATGAAGTAAAAAAGATGAGCATATATGGAATGGAGCTAAAAAGGGAGCAAATAGAAGCAAAAGGAGTGCAGTTGGAAACCTAAAGCAGTTACCCTCCGTTACCACAACAGCAGTCCTCAGACCACAGTCGCCATCAATCCAGGTAATCAACAACGCACGGTCACAGAACCTAACCA
Organism: Capsicum annuum; assembly: GCF_002878395.1. NCBI lineage: Eukaryota > Viridiplantae > Streptophyta > Magnoliopsida > Solanales > Solanaceae > Capsicum > Capsicum annuum. Next base: position 182,417,004 of record NC_061113.1, read on the forward strand.
TGGTAACAGTTAAATACACGCGACCTCATATCAGTGGGAATTGGCTCTAGGGAAGAATTGTAAAATATCATGGATGAATTCTAAATCATATATTGGTAAAAACCCTTCCTAGTTTGGATATTGCTTATCTTATAAGATAGTTTTGAATTCTAAGCTTGAAACCGTAATTGGGAAAGTGTATAATCAACTTTTGAGGCTTAAATTTCTTAGTTTCTTGTTGAAGAATTAATGCTTTGATTGAACCACATGGTATACCTCTCTTTACTTTCTTCAAGAGTAGCTAAATAATTTAGTCTTGGGATTATGTTGAACTAAAATGTGATTGTGTGTGGTTATTGTTGTGTTTACATGGATTTTAGTTATTGAATATGGATTTCACCATTGCTTGAGCTTATGTGTTAGAATTTGATGGGTGAAAACTCCAAATATCCAAATGGGTTTGATGGGTGAAATCTCCATGCTCTAAAAACCCTTTTTCATCCTTGATAGAGGGATTTAGGTGAATATTAGTTAACCTATAACATCCTTGAAAGAGGGTTATCGGGGTACAAAGCAATGGCGAACAACTAAGTCTATGATTTACTACCCTTTACAATCTTAGAAATAAGTGATTAGGGAGTGTAAATCATGTCAAGCGCATTATCCTAGAAATAGGTATGCTTGGTTGAGGTCTTGGGTGACTATATAAACTCCACACTTGTTAGGTGCTCGAAAGGGCCAATGGGTGAAATCATTGAGGTTTTGTCAAATGATTGACCCCAATGATCTTCGACCTAGCCTATCCATTAATTAATAACTAAATCCCATGATAAACTAACATTGTCCCACACGCTTCTCCTCTAAGGAGACATAATCTCAAGATATCTCCAAACCTTGAATTCAAACCAAAGATAGCATTCACCACATACTTATTGAAGTTTGTGTGAAGAATTTTCAAGAAAATCCCCCCATTTACTTATACATGTTGTTTCTATTAGCATTCTGAGTAACCTTATAGTAACTTGATTACCCATAGGTTGGAAGTCTATAGCATTCACTCCTTCATATTCGACCCTAATTTACATTGGGTTACTTGACAACGACTGCCTCACCCCTCAATTATGGGAGTGAGTTGAGCGTTATCAAAATGGCACCATTGTCAGGGAATGAAATACAGATTTCACTTTTGTGGTGCTGATCTTACTTGGGAATACCCAGAGTGGGGTAATTTACTTTACTTATTGTGTTGACTATTTTGTAAGTGATCAAAGTGTTAACAAAGCAATGAGTGATAATGCAAGTAATTTCAGCCCCTTTGATGCCCACTAAACGATAAGGGCCAATTAAATGAGGTGGGGTAAATAAGTGCTATCCGCATCCCACCAACCAACGGAAATGGGGTGTTTCATATGATTAGCATTATGCTTCACATGTTGCAAATAAAAGGATTATATGGGGGTCAAGCATATAAGGATCCAAATATTTATTTAAAAAACTTTGTGGAAGTTTGTGCGCCATTTAACATAGCGTATATTACATAATTATCCATCCGACTTTGAATATTCCCATTTTCACTAATGGGAGAGGTAGTTTTATGGCTCCACTCACTTCTACCCGACTCAATCACATCTTGGGAGGAGCTCACTAAGGTGTTCCTTGATAGATACTTCCCATCATCGAAAATACTTCAAAAGCAGGATGAGATTGTAAACTTCCGGCAATTGAATAGAGAACCACTGTTTGAAGTGTGAGAGAGGTTTAATGGAAAGCTAGCCCAATTACCAAATCATGAGATCCCGGATAAGATGCCCCTTGATATTTTTTATAGAGCTCTTAACCCATTGAACAAAATGGTTGTGGATAATTTGGCGGGTGGCTCTATTGTGAAATTGCATTATCTTGCGGCTTTTCAATTGATAGGTGATGTATCCAAACAAAACCAAGGGTGTCACACCCGTGATCCCGATACTCCTAAGACCCCTTCTACTACCTCTGTGGTGACCAATGAGCAAAGAAATTGAGAAGAGGAGAAGCAAAAGAATATGGCCAAGATAATGACCCAACTTAAGCTTCTAATGAAAAATGTTATGGGTGTGCCTGTGAAAGTGGTAAATGTCATAAAATCAAAGCCTTATGAAGATGATAATGAGGTCAGGAAGTTGGATGAAGAGATTCAGTACTTGGCAAACTACTCAGGGGGTTCACGTCCTGCCTATCAAAGGTAAAATAGGAACAAAGGTTGGATGGATCATGATTGAGATAGAGAGTGAAGAGACAGGGAACATGACTATGACCTCTACATCTATACTCATGATAGGGCTAAGTCCAAAGAGTCAAATGTCATCAATCCTGAAAAGTCTAACGCCAAAGATATGTTGGCAAAGATTTTGAGTAGAGTTGAAGGTATGGATAAAATGATCTGTGAATTGAAGGGTGACTTCTCCGTGCTCTCCCAAATAGTGGTGTCTCACTCCGCATCTATCAAATAATTAGAGACCCAAGTTAGGAAAATCTCCACACAACTAAATGTAAGATCTAGAGGTGTACTTCTGAGTGACATAATTGTTAAACCAAAGAATAAAGCACTAAGTCCTAGCAATAGTCACTAGAAGTGGAAAAGCACTTGATAAACCCCGTGGAGGAGATGTGAGTGAAAATATGCCCAAAGCCAAGGAAAAAGGGGTAATGCCCCAATAAAGAGAGGAAAGTGATGAGAAAGAGATAGATAAAAGTAAGGAGAAAGTGGTCAAAGTTGAAAAACCGCAATGAGAAGCAAGGACAACCATCCATGTTCCTCCCATGTTCCCTCAACGGTTGTATAAAAAGGAAGAAAGTGACAAGTTGAGAAAATTTATGACAAACTTAGCAACCTCTCAATAAATATCCCACTACTGGAGGCGATACAAGAGATTCCAGGATATGCTAAGTTAATGAAGAAGTTAATATCCAAGAAGAAGCTTGTTGAGGGTGATACCATTGAGGTTACTCATGGGTATAGCATTATCATGTATAGCAAAGTTGCAGAAAAGAAGGATAACCTCAGAGCTTTCACTATCCCTTACACCATTAGGACTCATGAGTTTGCAAAAGCTCTTTGTGACCTATGTACAAGCATTAACCTAATGCCTTGTGTCATCTATAAGAAACTTGGATTGGACACTACTACGCCGACCTCGATGCGACTTTTGATGATGGATCGGTCCATAAATAGGCCGGTGGGTATATTGTTTGATGTCCTTGTAAAGGTGGACAAATTCATTCTCTCGATGGATTTTATTATGTTGGATTATGAAATAGACCAAGAGGTGCCTATCATTCTTGGTTGTCCTTTCTTGGCCACTGGGAGAGCCATTATTGATCTAAAGCTAAGGGAGATAAAATTTCAAGTACAAGAAGATGAGGTCTCGTTCAAAATTTATAAGTCAAAGAAACAAACCGCAGAGCTCTAAGTAGTATCTATGGTAGATGTTGAGAAACAAAAAAGTGAATGATGAGAGATTTGAGGACCCGCCATGAGATTAAAAGAAGAAAAATGTCATGCCATGATGATAACTAAGGTGCTAGATGGGAGGCAACCCACAAATGCCATAAAAGTGGCTCGTATCCTTTTTTGTTATGTTCTCGTAGTGTAGATGTTGTCTTTGCATTTGAATAATCCATGCATTTGTATCACTTTGGATTGCATTAAATGAGCTTTAAAAGGGGCTAGTGTGAAAGTCTACATTGACAATCCAAATAGGAAAAATTCTGTGAAAATTTAGTAAAATGCCGAACAGGGGAAAATATGGGAGTAAAAACTGCTCTTAGTTATCGCGATCGTGGCCTCCATACACGATCGCTGCTATATGGGTATCCGCGGTCGTATCCCCTGACCGCGGTTGCGGTCATTTCATTCATTTAACCCCTAGTATCCTTCATTTCCCTCACACTCCCTTTTCAAAATTGTACTCTCAAATCTAAGCTACATTGTTGGCTAAGTTTTAAGCTCTCAAATAGCCTCTGCGCATATCACTCTTGCATCACAACTTTGGTAGGTAGCATGAATCCTTGCTTTTATTATTGAAAATAGGCCATTGATTGCATGATTAAGAAAGGGCCTAAAGTTTTAATTGTTATGCTTTACATGTTGTCATACTTATTATTGTTGTGATGTTGGTTGCTTGATTGAGATGTGCACACAAGTGGGGAAACCTTGAGTACCCAATAGTGTGTAAAAAAGGTAGAAAAATATGATATGCACACCTTATGTTTGATAAATTGCTCAAATGAACTTTCAATAGTGGCATTAACTTTTGAAGGGCACATTTACACACACCGGTAGCATTGTTTACATGACCTTCATTTGCACCCATATTATAGAACGTGCTAGTAGTCTAGAATTGGGAGAAATTTAAACATGCAGAACTAACATGGAACCATCCTCAGGTGTCGCGATCGCGGTCATAGACAGTGATCGTAGTAATACAGATGTGGCTCTGATCCGCAACCACAGTAATGTGGATGTGGCTCTAATCTGCGATCGCGGTAATTGAGGGTAGGTTCCTGTCATGTCAAAAATCCTATACTTCCAATTTTTAGCCAGGCAACCCCAAAACAGGATTCCCATTTCTTAGGTGGATAGTGATGATGAGGCCCCAGCAAAGTGGTCAGATCTTAAGAAGGATGGTGATGATACAGAGTAAGAGAGTGATAGAAGTCCTTGATGTAGATTTTGGGAGCACCCTTATCTCTTCTATCCTTAATTATTTATGCAGTAGGGACACTACTACCTTATCAGTTAGGGGTGTCTTTTTATTTGTTTGATTTGGGCATGTATTATTGATTTTCTACATACTTTTTTGCTCTTTTGGATAATTCTTACTTTTTATTTGGGTTGTAATATTCGGACACTCTGATAGTGATGACACTTGCATGGAGTAGATTTTGTTCTTTTTTGTTAATTTGTGATTTTAGTTTCTAACCATAGATATAAGGGAAGTCTGAGTGTCTGTGTCATCGATGATTGGGATCCACATTCATACCCATTGGTGAAATCTTAGTAACCACATGGAAAAACTTCCATGCTATAGTTTGAAAGGTAAGATGATATCTTGGTTTGTTGCCATGACTAGCAAATTATGCATGGTTCAGGTACAATGGCAAACACACCCTCCGTCCAATAAAAATAATAGTCAAAGGCATGGTCATGAGCAACTTTGTGACACAATTCACTCTTTTTCTTTGACTTCGAAAGTCGATTTCAGAAAAATAGGGGATACTCCACCCTTGTCTCGAGCGAGGAGAACAATTGACCCCCATTGACAACATTCACATGCCATGTGTATGAGATTAATTGTGTACTTCTCATGTGTACTTGTACCATATAGAACTTGCTCCATTAGTCTTTCAAAACTATCTTTGGGTTGTGCTTGGTGGGTAAAATGATCAAAGTCCATCTTGTGATTTTGGAAACCTACTTTAGCCTAAAATGCCTACCAATACATATGAGTTACTTCTTTGCTAACCACATTATAAGTCGTGACCTTTTTATTCATCTTCTCTTGAACCCTATCCTCCTTGAACTTAAGAATAGAAATTAAGGATAAAAGTCGAAGTTAGGGGTGATGAAAAGAGAAAGAAAGTGTAGTTGAGCCATGAATTCATAAAAAAAAAAAGAACCTACGAGCCTAGAAAGTAAGCATTTTGCTTTGAAGGATAAGATAGTTCATTAAAAGAATGAGTGCATAAAGCTTGATGCATGCATAAGAATTGAAGAAAAGAGGTGAAAAGATTTTGAGTAAAGCAAATGAGACAAAGTAGGTAAAGCAACAAAAGAAAAAGAAGTGGTCCCAATAAGCGAAAAGTGATGAGAATTTGATGTAGAAGTTCAAGGAGGGTATAGCCTTATTGTCCGAAATTGTTATCCTACCCTACCCTAAGCCTGCATTACAAAATCAAAAAGCCCTTTGTGATTTCCAACCAAACGTGGTCATTATAGTGGCAATTGAAAATAGGGGAAAGTCTAAGGCATGGTACTTGTAACATGGAGAATTTCTTGAGAAAGCGAGTGTTTGCACCTAATTTTCCTTGTTGCATAATTAGTAGCTAGGTATGTAAACCTTCCTTTCTTATGAGGGAGTAAGTGAGTTAATTAAGGCAGCTGAATTTGTCATCCTCCATGTAATGAGATGAGTGGATGTATGACATGATTAAAGCCGGCTTGTGAGTCACTTCTAGAGTGTTAGTAATTGTCACATAGTCGTTTCCCAAGATCCATTGCATCCTTTGCCACTCTATTTTATGATGAAGAGCATTTTTAATACTTTTCTATCCATGTGTGAAAAGATCTTTATGGTTGAAATGAAGTTAGAGTCTTCATGGTCGTTGAGAACATAAATAAGGGCACACATGAAAAAGGCCTTGTAGTAAGAGGTAGTATTGCTTGAGGACAAGAAAATATCTAAGTTGGGGGTGTTGATGAGTGGTAATTCTACCACTAATTCGTACAAATTATACACGCACACTACCATGTTTTGTATTAGAAAATAAGGAATTATTCGGATTTAAGAGCACTAGCACCCATATTTTGCTAGTATGAAGTGAAAAAGTTGAGCATATATGGAATGAAGCTAAAAAGGGAGAAAATGAAAGCAAAATGAGTGCAGGTAGAAACCTAAAGTAGTCAGCCTCAATTACCACGACAGCGGTCCTCAGACCATGGTTGTCGTCAGTCCAGGTAGTCAGTAAAGTGCAGTCACAGAACCTAACCACAGTTGCGGTCAAACACACGCAGTCGCGGATTAGCCGAAACCAAGGGCAGAATTATAAAATGTCATGAATGAATTCCAAATCATATATAAGAAAAAACCCTTCCTTCTTTGGGTATTTCTTATCTATAAGATAGTTTTTAATTATAAGCTTGAAACCCTAATAGGACAAGTGTATAATCAACTTTGGAGGCTTAAATTTCTTAGTTTTTTGTTGAAGAATGAATGCTTTGATTGACCCACATTGTATATCTCTCTTTACTTTCTTCATAAGTAGCTAAATTATTTAGTCTTGGGATTATGTTGAACTAGAGTGTGATTGTGTATGAGTATTATTTTGTTTGCATGGATTTTAGTTGTTGAGTATGGTTTTTACCATTACTTGAGCTGATGTGTTGAAATTTGATGGGTGAAAACTCCAAATATCCAAATGGGTTTAACGGGTGAAATCTCCAAGCTCTAAAAACCCTTTTTATCCTCGACAGAGAGATTTAGGTTAATATTAGGTAACCCATAACATCCTCGAAAGAGGGTTATAAGGGGACAAAGCAATGGTGAACAACTAAGTCTATGGTTTAATACCCTTTGCAATTTTAGAATTAAGTGTTTATGGAGTGTAAATCATGTCAAGAGCATCATCCTAGAAATAAGGATGCTTGGTTGAGGTCTTGGGTGGCTATATAAACTCCACACTTGTTAGGTGCTCGAAAGGGCCAATGGGTGAAATCATTGAGGTTTTGTCAAAAGATTGACCCCAATGATCTTTGACCTAGCCTATCCATTAATTAACAACTAAATCCCATGATAAACCAACATTGTCCCACTCACTTCTCCTCTAAGGAGATACAATCTCAAGATATCTCTAAACCATGAATTCAAACCAAAGATAACATTCACCATATACTTGTTGAAGTTTGTGTGAAGAATTTTCAAGAAAATCCCCTCATTTACTTATACATGTTGTTTCTATTAGCATTCCGAGTAACCTTATAGTAACTTGAGTACCCATAGATTGGAAGTCTATAGCATTCACTCCTTGAGATTCGGCCCCAATTTACATTGGGTTACTTGATAACGACCGCCTCACCCCTCAATTTTAGGAGTGAGTTGAGCATTACCAGCAGTTCGTGATTTTTCTCCCTCGAGCAAGGAGTTTGCACGAAAAAATCCTGCATCTTTATCTTTCTGCACTCCTGTACTTTTTACTGCATTTATCTTCTAGTTCCTATTGCTTGTGTGATTCTGGAAATAGTTTCCTGACTCGATGAGCGACCCACCCCAAACCCTTCAGAAAGGAAAAACATCAAAGAAAGAAAAAGAAGTGATTTGAGGAAATGATACAAATGACATGAATGATGGGATTAAGGGAATAAAAAAAGAAATTGAGACGGGTTTAGGAAAAGAGATTAATAGCATCAATGGTGAAAATAAGGAAATATATATTTTTTTTCTATTCTACAAAATTTCATACCTTTTAAATTTAATAAAAGGCCAAAAAAATATAAATAATCTAAGTATTAAGTCCAAATTTTATATAGATATATATTTCGTGGATTGACTAAATAAAAGAAAGTAAAGAGAACAAAAAAAATAGTGATTTAAGAAAATGATATAAATAACATTAATGATGAGATTAAGGGTAGGAAAAAAGGAAGAGATTGAAAAAGTTATAGGAAAAGTGATTAATAACATTTATGGAAAGAAATTAAATATGACAATATTTAATATTTTATAAAAATTTATGGTGAAATTTTATTTTTTAAAAATTACAAAAAATATTTAAAAAATACAAAAAAAAAATGATAGATAAGATTTAAGGTATTAGAGAGTGTCATGTCACAGCGTGTATGTTTCATAAAATCATTAAAGTGAATATAAAATTTTTTGTTGATGTTAATATACTTGAAAAAGTTTGATGTATAGCACAAGATTAGATGCATTATATGAGGTATTTGTCTTCTTCAAATAAAATGAAAAAAAAATCTTTTATAATAATTATTTATAAAATTATGATGAAAAGTGATTAATAGCATTGATGATAAAAAAAAATTAGATATAGCTATTTTAGATATTCTGTAAAATTTTGTATCTTTAAAAATTTGGAAAATGCAAAAAAATAATAAATAATTTAAGTACTAAGTCCAAATTTTAAATAGATATATATTTTTTGGATTGGATAAATAAAGAAAGTCAAAAGAACAAAAAATAAACAGAAAAAATAGTGATTTAAGGAAATGATATAAATAACATTAATGATGAGATTAAGGGTAGGAAAAAGGAAGAGATTGATAAAGTTATAGAAAAAGTGACTAATAATATTGATGGAAAGAAGCTAAATATGGTTGTATTTAATATTCTGTAAAATTTTAAGGTGAAATTTTATTCTTTTAAAATTAGTATAAAAATAAAAAAATAAATACAAAAAAATATTAATAATATTTAAATTAAATGCAAAAAACGGAAGGAGTATGGAGAAAAAAGAAAAATGGGAATTGAATTGATTTTATGAAATATAAATAGGAATAACTAAGAAAAATGTCAAAAAATTGAGAAAGGGATGAATGTCATTCTTGGCTTTAGAAGTTAATATACTTGAAAAGAAAAAAAGTTTAATGTATAACACAAGATTAGATGCGTTGTAGAAGGTGTATGTCTTCTTTAAACAAACAAAAAAATAAATCTTTTATAATAATTTGATGAAAACAATTAGATATTTCATCCCAATAAATGTTAAAATCTCTACATGATAGGCATTTAAAGGCTTAAATTATCGACAAACCCTTAAACTTGCCTCGAGGTTTCACTTGAACGCCTTAATTGTTCAAAACTCATGCCTATTAAACACAAAGTATTGATATAGCACGAAATATGTATATCATGTTTGTTGAGCACATGAATAAACTCAAATACATTTTATTTTTAATTCTATTTTGAAAAAAAAATTCATCTTTTTTCTTCCATGTACACTTGGCACAAAGTAAATAATAAAATATTCATTATTTAATTGAAATAATATTTCTTAATCCCTTGTAATGACCCTTCGGATCATTTTCTATATTTATGCTTATTTTCGTCATTTGAGCTTCTCCATAGCTGCCGCAAATCATTTATGACTCGTTGGGACCATAATTCGGTCACCGGGCAGTTCGTTTGATTTTTACAACCAATTCTCTATTAGAAGTCTTCGCTAGTTCTAAGTAGCCACCACGCAAAAACTTTGGTAAAATAACCTTGGATTCAAAATTCCCCACTGCCAACGTCTTTGAAATATCAAATTTAGGATGGTTACATATATCATTTGCGAAAATTGGATTCCGAATGCATCTCGAGGCCTTGGCCAAAACTTGGAATCAATTTCCAAGTTTTAGCCGTCGCCAAATACAGCAAGATACCGCGATCACGGAGGCATAGGTGCACGATGCCCACGATCGCGGCACGCGTGGGTTCGTGATCGCCCTTCCTGCTTGGGAAGGGTCCTTTAAATAGCCATTTTAGTCGAGAATTGGCCATTTCTCCATTGTCTTTATACTTAGAAACCCTAATGTGGTGTGCTAATCGCAAACTGGTCATGGTTGGGGCTTATCGCGACTATCTTCAAATTTAAGGTAAGAATCCCTTGAATTCATGCTTAAATATCCTAGTTTGGACCCAAAACCCCAATTTAGCTTATAGCTTGAATTTAGCCCAAAGTATGCTTAATTTTCACCTATTTCTTGAGAGTTATGGATCCTTGTTCATGTGGGAACATTGGATTGGCCTCTGAAACTAATTTTTTGTATGTGGGACACACTTGGAGTCTTGGTGTGTTTTTGGACCCAAAGCACAATAGTGCAATATGGGTACCATTAGACTTGTATTAATGAGTAGATTATGTTAGAGTGATGGCATTTTGAGAATTTTGAATTAAAGTTGAGCATGTGGTGAATGATGTGAGGTTTTGCGGTTCGGCTTTGAGGTAGTCTTCTGTCTACTCTTCTTCATAGATGATGTGTGATATGTATTGTGTGTAAATTTGGATGTTAGGCTTGATTATGCATATAGTAACTTAGCCTTGATTGTTGATGCTTTGGGTATTAGATGAGTGTTTTAGACCCGTAAGATGATATATTAATAAGCCTTTTGAATCCTATTGCCTTCCTTCTCTAGTTTAGATTAGCTATAGCGTGGTTATGATATAATACTACATTTGGGATGTGGTTTTATCATATGGAGGATGAATTGTAGATTCAACCTTATTGGACTAGTTTGGTAGTCTTGAAACCGTAACTTGGGTAGAGTTTACTTGAGTACCCTTGTTTTTAGTTGAAGCCCCTATCTTAAGCTTGAATGTGGATTACTTGATATCTAGAAGTTTAACTAGATACCTTAGCCTAGTTGGGGGCATGGTATGCCTAATTATGGAAATTAAGGTTTAGAAGTGGGATCATCCGACCCACTTAGGACAAGAGTCGTGTTAGCCTTGTAGGATTAGTTGTGGATGTTAAACATAGATGAGGCTATTAAACCTTAGTATAAGGTTACTTTGTGACTTAGTTACTTTTGTTGATGTTCACCGAATTTTTTCTTTTAAGCTATGGCTATGATCCTCCTTGTGGAAGTAATTGTTGGGCCTATAAAGATGATATGCCTCTTATATATGACTATTGTCCTAGAGAGGTAATATTTCTCATAGTCATGATGTAGGAACTATTGATATAATATATCATATATGAGATATGATTACATGCTTATTGATATTATGCCTCCTAGATGTGAGATTTCTCTTATATGAGAGATGATTATGTACTTATTGATATTATGCCTCCTGGATATGAGATGCCTCCTATATGGGAGATGCTGATGTGATTATTGATATTATGCCTCCTAGATGTGAGAGGACTCATATATGAGATATCATAACATGCTTATTGATATTACGCATCCTAGACTTGAGATGCCTCCTATATGAGAGATGATTATGTCCTTATTCATATTATGCCTCCTAGCTATGAGATGCCTCCTATATGAGAGATTATTATATGCTTATTGACATTATGCCTCCTAGATGTAAGATGCTTCCTATATGAGAGATGATTACGTGCTTATTGATATTATGTCTCCTAGATATGAGATGTCTCCTATATGAGAGATTATTACATGCTTATTGATATTATGCCTTCTAGATGTGAGATGCCTCATATATGAGAAATGATTACGTGCTTATTGATATTATGCCTCCAAGATGTGAGATGCCTCCTATATGAAATATGATTACGTGATTATAATATTATGCCTCCTATATGTAAGATTCCTTCAATATGTGAGATGACTAGAGATATGCTATGACTTATAAATATGATTATTGATATGAGTTTCAGATACATATATGGGCCTAAGATCGTGATTATGATGTTGTGATTCTTCCGGATATATTATTGAATCAAGGGTCGTGTTATGATAATGATTAAATATTTGAGAAGTGTTTACCATTGTATTGGATACGATTATAGTTTATGGATTCATATACATGTTTTATATACATATCTCTCCGGTAGGGAATGGAGGAAGATGTGGTATGTTGCTTATAACTTTATTGATTGGATCTCGGTGATGGCATGCATAGATTTGGTACATTCATGATTATTGTATCGGTAACTTATTGAATTCTAGATGAAATATATTATTATGATTGTTTGGCTTACTTAAGGGTTAAGCTATGTGGTAGTTAGTTATCTATTAGGAGACTATAGCAGTTGCTGGCTAGGAATTAAATGTATTAGTTAATGAGTCGTGCTTCGTTGAAATATGGTAGCTATCGATGGTTAATACATGGCTTATGGTGAGGTCGGGTCTAGCATAGATGAAGATTAGTTGATATTGATGACTAAGTTTATGATATCAATTGGTCGATAAATGAGGAGTTGTGTATTAACAAGGCTAAATGATAAGTGATGTTGGTAATAATAGGTGACTAGTTAATAATGATGAATAGTTGCTAGATGGTTGATTAATGATAGTTAAACAAGGATTAGTTTGTTAACAATGGTTAGTGAATGAATACTGCCGGTTAATAATAGATGGTTAGATGATAAGTGGTTATGTGCTGTCTAATAATGATAAACAGATATATGATGATTAGCTGATAATATGGAATAGTGGATAAATGGCGATTATGGTCTAGTGATGAACCTTGGCTAGGTGTTAGATGTTGGTTATCTAATAAATAATGGTTAGTTGATATCCTTTAAATTAGGATAATTTTTAGGCGAATAACTAGAAGTCATGTGATGACTAGCGAACTAGTGGTTTCATTATAAATAGCATTGGTTAGCTAATACCGAGTAGTTGGGAAGTATCGACTCAATAGATGCTTTATGGTGATATAATTATGTTCATGGATATATTAGTGTATGTTATTTGTAAGACCCCATAAAAGTTCTAGGTCAATCTAGTCCTATATATCTTGTAATAAGGGGTCCCAGACTTAGAAAAATTCAGCTAAGTGTTAAGACTTAGAATCATTTTTAACCTTCGTAATTGGATGATCTTATTTTCGATACTCACGACCTTAGAATGTCAATTTGTAAGTTGATTCATGATCAGGGATGTAAATAGATCATCTTGGGTGAGTTTCAAAATTTTTGGACATCGTTTGAGTCACGTTTGGATAACCAAAATATCAAGTCAATGCGATCTTGATGCGTTGCATTGGCTATCGTATTGACAGCATCAACGCAATGCGTCGACACCATTGACGCGGAGCGGCACCTGCCGCATTACTGGGCATATTTTTCTCATTTAATTACGACTTTCCAAGGGCAATTAGGTTCTTTTTCCCTTACTTAATTCATCCAAAACATGAAATTAATCTTCCAAAAGGGCAAAATACATTCATTCTTCTCAAAACCTCTCAAGGACAAAACCCAAGGTTCATCAAATTCAAGTCCAAGTCTCAAGAATTCACCACAATTCCCACAAATTCAACAATTAAGGTATGTGAGGTGTTCATCCTTGGGTCTTCTTCCACCCTTGGATTTCAAGAACCCTTTTTAAAACTTAAATTATGCTTCCCATGTTATGAATTGAATTATGCTCATGGCTGTGTTGTTGTTTGGGTTTCAAGTTAAGATCTTTTATGAGTTCCATGAAATTTAGTAGCATGTGTGTTGAATTATGAATCTCTCATGTCAAAACCCTTGAATTGCAAGTTGCATGTTGTATTTATGATGCCCTATGTGGTTAGTTTTAATGTATAACATTCATGCTCCCTAACTGTTTGATAAAATGTTCATATGAGTAAATTATGCATAGTAACCTATTGTTGTGTTACTAAAGTTGTGATATTAGTTTATCAATTAAGCTATCGAGTCCTGGGGGTATTTATTACCCAAAATCTAGTTTTTTACTTAGTTGTAGTAATTATAGAATAGTCCCAGTAAAGGTCAAGAACCGTAGTACTCAGTTAGTTGACAAAACTCAGTGAACTTAGTCCAGTTCAGTCAATCAACATGATCAGGGTTAGTTTAGTTAAGCTTAGTACAGTCTAGTGATCGGTGTCTTTCAGTTGGGAGTAGGATTCAGCACCGAGCGAACATAGGGATGGGGGCATTCCTGGCAGTTAGGGTTTGACCCTTAGTAGCAATCACTGAGTTACAGAACTACGTAGCTTGCTCAGGGTAAGTTGCCCTCCTGCCAGACTAGGGTTTACACAATTATATATATTTCATGAGTCTTCCTACCAGATTAGGGTTGACACATCATTGTTAGTATCCTGTGTAAAGATGCTAACACCCTTCCAACTGGGGTCACTGGTTGGACCCCAAATTAGTCTATATTGGGGTATGTCGGTTAGATGAACACTCCCACAGTTACAGTTTCAGTCTTAGTATTCATTAAAAAACTCAGTCAGTTCTATAGAACCATGGTTATCAGTTATCAGTTACTCAGCCATTAAAATTTAGTACTCAATTTTAGTATAATCTCAGATACATGATGTATACCTATATGCGCAGTGTTGTATATTTAGTATGTTCAGTAGTTATAGTTTTTCATGTACTCTCATCTAGTTACTTCATGATGTTCATTCGGTCAGTTATAATGTCATGAATATGAGCCCATATATATCAGCCTTACCTCATTTAGCATACCAGTACATTCCACATACTGATCACTTACTTTCTTTTGTGCTATAATGTCTCATATCATAGGTTCGAACGTTCAGGTTCTTGACGTACTTAGTAGCTTGAGCTATCAACAATAGTCATAGTGATGAGTCCTCATATTTTGAGGACAAAGTTGATTTATTTTAGTATTCCAGCAGTTCAGTAGTTATTTCAATCGGAGTTAGTTAGGGATTTGTCCCATTATCTCTATATTCAGACAGTTAGAGGCTCTCAAACTAGCATAGTTAGTTATTCAGTTTTTAGATGTTATTTTTAGTTATACTCAGTTATTATTTTAGTTTTTTGAGAACCTTATGGCATTTTCATATTTCTTTCACATAGATATTCTAGTATTATATTCAGTGCTCACAGCAGGTACCAGTCATGGGTTAGCTTGAAGTCTTTGGAGGTCGTAAGAACCGTGTGATGCCTAGGGTGTACTCTCGGGGAGTTACAGACTTGGTATTAGATCCTAAGGTTCTAAAGAGTCCTAGGGAGTCTAAAATCTGCGTTAAATAGAGTCTTATGCATATATGTGTAGCGTGCCACATTTATGGACAAAAGGCTATAAGGCATTTTTGAAAAAATTTCCCTTCTTTCAGTGTTCATATCGTGCGAGTGAGCATTAGCTATAATTAAACTCTCTATCTAATCAAACTTTTACTTCCGTTCACAGAACATGCCTTCCAAAAAGACCAATGGAAGAAGAACTGGGAACCAGCCAGCACCTCCACCTATTCAGGAAGATCCCCTGAATGAGCATGTTTCTCACACAGAACTCAGAGCAACTTTCACCACTCTAGCCCATTCTGTGCAGCTTAGAATGTTAGACCAGCTACTGTTTAGGCCAACCCAGTAGCCAATACTGCTGCAGCTAGAATTTGGGACATCACTCGAATAAACTCTCCTTTATTTTAAGGGCCTAAGTCTGAAGAGGACTCACAGGGATTCCTTGACATAGTGCAGAAGGTAACAGACATTATGGGGGTAACCGCTAGTGAGAGTGCTAACTTAGTTGCCTATCAGTTGTAGGATGTGTCTCATACCTGGTTTAAGTAGTGGAAGGTAGATTGAGGTGCAGATACAAGGCCTATAAAATAGGAGAAGTTTGCTAATACCTTTTTAGATAGGTTCTTTCAATTGGAGCTGAGAGAGGCTAAGGAGTAAGAGTTCATAAATCTGAAGAAGGGCAACATGAGTGTGAAAGAGTATTCCCTCAAGTTTACTCAGTTGGACAGGTATGCTCCTCATGTGGTAGCCGATAGAAGGTCTAAGATGAGCAAGTTTATATTTGGTATGTTTGATAGTGTGGCCAAGAAGTGTAGGACCATAATATTGATTAAGGAGATAGACCTGTCTAGGTTGATGGTCTATGCTCAACAGATTGAGGAATAAAAGACTAAGAAGAAAGACAGGGAAGACAAGAGGCCTAGAACAGTCAGCTTTAGTTTTGCTTAGCCTAAGTCAGAGGGTGGTAATCATCCTTAGTTCTGCCTAAAATCTTCAGTACCAGCACTGTTCTCAGCCAGCGATCTGGTGCCAAAATTCAGAAATGGTAATAAGGATTAGGCACCAGGCTCTAAATCTAAGGGTAGTATGAATAGTGCCCGAACAAATCCTCTTTGTTAAAAGTGTGGCAGAAATCATCAGGGTGTCTGCATGGCTAGCGACGACGTGTGTTTTGGGTGTAGTAAGCTAGGTCATAGAATCAAAAAGTATCCTCAGGTGGGTTCGCAGAGTCATCATAATCGTCCCACAGCTTAGTTTGGTTGCCTGCTTTAGTAGAGTGCTGCTTCCAGTGCCACCAATGGGCAGCACCCAAATAGGCTCTATGCACTTCAGTCTCGATAGGATTAGGAAAGTTCTCCTAATGTGGTCACTGGTACGTTACAAGTTTACCATTTACATGTTTATGCTTTGTTAAATCCTGGAGCTTCTATGTCTTTTATGACTCCCTAAATAGCTGTCAACTTCGAAGTCAGTCCCAAAATCTTAGTAGAGCCTTTCTCAGTCTCTACCCAATGGGTAAATCTATCATAGTTCAGTGGGTATACAGGAACTGTCTAGTTATGGTGTCTTAGAAAGTCACTTCAACAGACTTTGTAGAGTTAGAGATGATGGATTTTGACATCATTCTCGTCATGGATTGGATCCATTCATGCTATGCCTCAGTTGATTGTAGAGACAGAGTTGCCTATTTTTATTCCCTAAATGAACTTGTCCTAGAATGGAGGGGTAGTACCACAGTGCTTAAGGGTCAACTTGTTTCATACCTTAGAGCTAGAAAAATGATATCTAGGGGGTTTTTCTATCATTTGGTGCGAGTCAAAGACTCTAGTTCTGAGACTCCTAATCTTGAGTCAATTCTAGTCGCAAGTGAATTTCTAGATGTGTTTCCTGAATATCTCCCTGGAGTTTCTCCTGAAAAGAAAATCAACTTCAGAATAGACCTTCTTCCTGATACTTAGCCCAGCTTTATTCCATCATACAGAATGGATCTAGCTGAACTTAAAGAGTTTAAAGGATAGTTGAATGACCTCTTAGACAAAGGGTTCATCAGGTCTAGCGTATCTCCTTGTGGTGCATCAGTTCTATTCATATGAAAGAAAGATGGTTCTCTTAGAATGTGTATATACTACCATCAGTTGAACAAAGTCACAGTCAATAATAAGTACCCACTTCTTAGAATCGATGACTTGTTCGACTTACTTTAGGGTGCCAGTTATTTTTCTAAGATAGACCTCAGATCTGGCTATCATCAGCTCAGAGTCAGAGAATATGACATTTCAAAAATAGCTTTTAGAACTCGATATGGTCACTTCGAGTTTCTATTCATGTAATTTGGTCTTACCAATATCCCAACAACTTTCATGGACTTGATGAACTGCGTGTTCAAGCAGTACTTGGATATGTTCATCATAGTCTTCATCAATGACATTTTTGTTTACTCTTATAGTGAAAATGATCATGTAAACCATTTCAAAATAGTATTACAAATTCAGTAAATGCAAATTTTAGCTAAGGTTAGTAGCTTTCCTTAGTCACATAGTTTTCGTGATGGCATTAGCGTTGATCCTTAAAAGACTGAAGTAGTGAGAAACTGGCCTAGACCCATCTCTCCAATAAATATTAGAAGTTTCTTAGGTTTGGATGGCTATTACCACAGTTTGTTAAAGGGTTTTCGTCTATTGCATTCTCCATGTCTAGATTGACTCAAGAGAAAGTTAAATTTCAGTGGTCAGATACTTGTGAGAAGATTTTTCAAGAGTTGAAGACTCGACTCACTACAACCCCAGTTTTGACTTTTCCCGATGATTCAGACGGATTTGTTGTATATTATGATACTTTCAGAGTTGTCTTGGGGTGTGTTTTGATGCAGAGGGGTAAGGTTGTGTCCTATGCCTCTAGATAGCTTAAGCTCTATGACAAGAATTATCCCACCCATGATCTTGAGTTAGAAGCTGTGGTGATTGCCATAAATATTTGGAGGCATTATTTGTGTGAGGTGCATGTTGATGTATTCACAGACCACAAAATCCAGGAGTATGTGTTTTCACAGAAAGACCTGAACTTGCGTCAGAGAAGGTGGTTAGAGTTGTTGAAAGACTATGACATGAGTGTTCTGTATCATCTAGGCACGGCTAATGTAGTGGCAGATGCCCTCAGTAGGTTGTCCATGTGTAGTGTTTCTCACATTAAGGATGGTAAGAAGAAGTTAGTCCAAGAAGTTCATCAGCTTGCTAGACTAGGTGTCCATTTGGTTAATTCGGCTGAGAGAAGTGTTTGGGTACAGAATAGTTTCGAGTCTTTTTTAGATTTTGAGGTAAAAGAAATGTAGGATAGAGATCCTACTTTAGTTAAGCTGAAAGAGTCGGTCAGATACCAGAAAGTAGAGATTTTCTCCCAAGGGAGAGATAGTGTGTTGCATCACCAGGGTAGGCTATGTATGGATGGCATGAGATAATGAATTCTTGCTGAAGCGCATGGTGTGTGCTACTCTATTTATCCAGGGGGAACTAAGATGTACCGCAACTTATGGTAAGTCTATTGGTGGAGTGGGATGAAGAGAGATATTGCATAGTTTGTAGCTTAGCGCATAACACGTCAGCAGGTTAATATTGAAAATCAAAAGCCTAGTGGATCCATGCAGGAGTTTAGTATTCCCACTTGGAAGTGGTAGAAAGTGAAAATGGATTTTGTGATAGGTTTTCCTCTTACTCGTCGACAGCATGATTCGATTTGGGTCATTGTTGACAGGATGACCAAATCAGCCCATTTCTTTCCCGTTCATACTTCTTATTCAGCCAAGGACTATGCCAGGATTTATATCAAAGAGTTGGTTAAGTTACACGGTGTCCCATTGTCCATCATTTCAGATAGAAGTATGCAGTTCACCTCTTACTTTTGGAAAGCCTTCCAAAAAGGTTTTGGTACCCAAGTCCACCTTAGTATATCCTTTTACCCCCAGACAGATGGTCAAGAAGAAAGTACCATTCATACTTTAGAAGATATGTTAGAGCGTGTGTCGTATACTTTAAGGGCAGTTGGGATAACCACTTACCTTTGATTGAGTTCATTCATAATAACAGCTATTATTCCAGTATCCAGATGTCTCCATTTGAGGATCTTTATGGGATAAGATGTTGATCTTTTATTGGTTGGTTTAAGCTAGGTAAGGCCGTAGTAGTGGGGCCTAACTTGGTGTTTGATCCCTTAGAAAAAGTATAGTAGATCAGGGAGAGGCTTAAGACAGCCCAGAGTCGATAGAAATATTTTATAGATATGATAAGAAAAGATCTTGAATTTGAGATTAGTGATTATGTGTATTTGAAAATCTCTTCCATGAAGAGGGTGAAGAGATTTGGTAAGAAGGGGAATCTTAGTCCCTGATATGTTGGTCTTTATAGGATTTTGAGTAGTTTTGGTAGGTAGCTTATGAGCTTGAGTTACCTGCAGACTTAGCATCAGTGCATCCAGTGTTTCACCTCTCCTTGCTAAACAAATACATTAGTTACCCAGTAGTTGTAGTCCTTATAGAGAGAGTAGATGTTCAGAATAGTCTCTCTTATGAGAAAGTCCTAATCGAAATCCTTGATCATCAGATTCACAAACTAAGGAACAAAGAAGTTCCTTTGGTCAAAGTACTTTGGAGGAATCAGTCTGTTGAGGGAGCTACTTGGGAAGCAGAGGCAGACATGCGAATCAAGTAGCCTCACCTCATCTTCGTAAACTCAGACTCAGCCTAACGTAATAGGCTTTCTTAGATTTACTATTTTCCATAATCAGTTACAGTTACATAACATTCTCATATCATTCATGCATTCATGAAATAGTTCAGTCATGTGTCATGTCTCCAGAATTCAGTTATGCATGTCAATGTAAGTACAGTTCCCCAGTTCCTCTCAGTTTAATTAGTCTCATTTAAGGACGAATATTCCCAAGGGGGAGATATTGTAAGACCCCAAAAAGTTCTAGTTCAATTCAGTTCCATATAGCTTGTAATTAGGTGTCCCAGACTTAGAAATATTCAGCTAAGTATTAAGACTTAGAATCATTTTTAGCCTTCGTAATTGGATGATCTTATTTTCGATCCTTACGACTTTAGAATGTCAATTTTTAAGTTGATTAATGATCAGGGATGTCAATAGGTCATCTTAGGTGATTTTCAAAATTTTTGGACATTGTTTGAGTCATGTTTGGATGACCAAAACAACAAGCCAATGCAATCTCGACACGTTTAGTAGGCTATCATATCGAAACCATCGACACAGCGCGGCAACAATCACATCGACAGCATCGACATGATGCGACATCTGCCGCATCACTGGGCACATTTTGATTATTTAATTACAACTTTCCAAGGGAAATTAGGTCCTTTTACCCTCACACAATTCATCCAAACACGAAATTAATCTTCTAAAAGGGCAAAATATATTCATTCTTCTAAAAATCTCTCAAGAACAAAACCCTAGGTTCATCAAATTCAAGTCTAAATCTCAAGAATTCACCAACAATTCCCACAAATTCAAAAATCAAGGTATATTAGGTGTTCATCCTTGGGTCTCCTTCCACCCTTGGAGTTCAAGAACCCTTTCTAAAACTTGAATTATGATTCCCGTGTTATGAATTAAATTATGCTCATAGTTGTATTATTTTATGGGTTTCAAGTTAAGATCTTTTATGAGTTCCATGAAATTTAGTAGCATGTGAGTTGAATTATGAATCTCTCATGTCAAAACCCTTGAATTTGCAAGTTGCATGTTGTAGTTATGATGCCCTATGTGGTTAGTTTTCATGTATAGCAATCATGCTCCCTGGGTGTTTGATAAAATGTTCATATGAGCAAATTATGCATGGTAGCCTATTGTTGTGTTGGTAAAGTTGTGATATTAGTTTATCAATTATGTTATCGAGTCCTATGGGTATTTATTACCCAAAATCTAGTTGTTTACTTAGTTGTAGTAGTTATAGAATAGTCCCAGTAAAGGTCAAGAACCGTAATACTCAGTCAGTTGACAGAACTCAGTGAACTTAGTCCAGTTTAGTCAGTCAACACGATCAGGGTCAGTTCAGTCAAGCTTAGTACAATCTAGTGATCAGTTTCTTTTAGTTAGAAGTAAGATTCAGCACTAAGCAAACCTAGGGATGGGAGAATTCCTGCAAGTTAGGGTTTGACTCTTAGTAGCAATCCTTGAGTTATATAACTACGTAGCTAGCATAGAGTAAGTTGTCCTTCTGCCAGACTAGGGTTGACGCAATCATATATCTATTTCATGAGTCTTCCTACCAGATTAGGGTCGACACATCATTGTTAGTATCCCGTGGCAAGGTGCTAACACCCTTCCAACTGGGGTCACATATTAGACCCTAAATCAGTCTATATCGGGGTATATCGGTTAGATAAACACTCCCATAGTTACAGTTTTAGTCTCAGTATCCAGTAATGAACTCAATTAGTTCTACAGAACCATGGTTATCAGTTACTCAGACATCAGAGTTCAGTACTCAATTTCAGTATAATCTCAGTTACATGATGTATACCTATATGCACAGTGTTAGAGGTTTAGTATGTTCAGTAGTTATAGTTTTGCATATACTCTCATCCAGTTACTTCATGATATTCATTCAGTCATTTATCATCTCATACATATAAACCCATGTATATCAGTCTTACCTTACTCAGCATACCAGTACATTCATGCACTAATCACATACTTTTTTTTGTGCTATGATGTCTCATATCATAGGTTCAGATGCTCAGGTTCCTGACTTACTTAGCAACTCAGGCTATCCACAGTAGTCATAGTGGTGAGTCCTCATCTTTTGAGGCAGAGTTTATTTATTGTAGTATTCTAGCAGTTTAATAGCTATTTCAGTCAGAGTTGGTGGGGGGTTTGTCCTATCAACTCCATATTACGACAGTTAGAGGCTCTCAGACTAGCATAGTCAGTTATTCAATTTTTAGATGTTATTTTCAATTATACTCATTTATTATTTTAGTATTTGAGAACCTTATGGCATTTTCAAATTTCTTCTGCATATATATCCAGTATTATATTCATTGCTCACAGCAGGTACCAGTCATGGGTTAGCTTATGGTCCTTCGGGATTGTAAGCAGCATATGATGCCCAGGTTGTACTCTTGGGGTGTTACATGATTCTGTAATGGTAATTGTGATGATACTGATACCCGAAAAGATCGAAGAATACTATTGTGATGACAATGATACCTGACAAGGCTGGAGGATACTATTGTGATAATATTGATACCCGACACGGCCGAAGGATACTATTTTGAGGATATTGATACCTGGTAAGGCCGGAGGATACTATAGTGATGATGTTAATACCCGGCAAGGTCGAAGATACTATTTTGTTGATATTGATACCCTATAAGGCCTGAGGATACTATTTTGATGATATTGATACCTGGCAAGGCCAGAAGATACTATTGTGATGATATTGATACTCGACCTGGTCGAAGGATACTATTGTGATGATATTAATACCCAACAAGGCCAGAGGATACTATTTTGGTGATATTGTTAGTTGGCAGGGTTGAAGGATATTATAATGATACATTGATACCCGACAAAGTCGGAGGTTGATTATGCTGATTATGGTCATGATATTGATAATTATTATGAGTTATGATATTGATTGTGTACCTTGCATTCATTCCTGCATGTGTATTGCGTATCACCTGTATGCACCTAGGTTTATCAATTGATATAGTATAGTTGCATAGATATGGGTGAAGAATATGCCTTGTGTTATTGTATGTTGATTGAACCTTTTGAGTCTAGGGAGGTGAAGGTATGTATAGGCTCGATTAGGTATATGGTTGTCTAGAGTAGCCAGTTATTCGCATTGTTATTGATATTGTTATTATTATTGTTATGATAATTATTATGGCTAGCTTATTATGGCTAGCTTATGACAAATTGGCCATTGATTTGGTATCGAGATGAGGTATATTTTCTGCCTCTTTTATCTTTTAATTGCATTACTTTACATGATTATATCATGTCTATATATGTGGATTAGAAACCCTAGGTATGATAGTATTAAACCCTAATAGTATCATGATAGGGTCTTAGAATGAGGATATGTTGATCTAGATTACCCTTTGAGATGAACTCATATTACTGTATATGTATATATCTATATATATGTAGCTATATAAAGATATGGCACTCCCATATATCCCTTCCTTTGCTTGTTCATATTGTATATTCATTCTTGACCTTGTATGTTGCTATATATCTTTTTTCTGCTCTTCATTCGTATATTTTCCTGGGATATACGATGTAGTATTAACGTCCAATAAATGTGGATGGAATAGGATAGTTCACCATGATACTTTCTTAGTCTTCTTATGTTAGACTCTTGGACTTGAATAGGGTAGTTGTCCTTTATTATTCTCATTGACTTGTTACATAAGCTCTGGACTCTTGGGTGTAGTTTCCATTCTGTTTATATGTTGTATATATTTGATTAATCTTTAGAGATCAATTGGTAGTTGTCTATTGAGTACCATTCTTTAGGTACTTATACTACACTTCTATAGCCTGCAGATCATAGTAAGGTTATCCCTATTAATATGTGCATCATGTGGAGCAGCCATGGTTCAGAGATAAAGTGAGCACTTGCTATTTGGAGTATTACTTATCTCTCTCTTGTATTAGGCTAATCTTTATTTTGTACTCAAAGATAAGTTGTATCTATGTAATTTCGTTGTTGTTTCACTTTTGTACTCTTATGATATTTAAAGCTCTTGTACTGATACCATCAGGCTTTGGGGTTTTATTGATGTATTGATCTTTAACTTATTTATTCTGCCTTGTCTTCCTTATATCATTGAGTAGTTCATTACTAGCCATTTCGAACTTTGGGTTGGCTTGCCTACTGGCGGATTATGATAGGCGCCATCATGATCTGAGAAATTAGGTCATGACAAATTGGTATTAGATCCTAGGTTTCACTGGTGTGTTAGTACAAGAGCTAAGTATTGGTAGAGTCCTACGGATTGGTGTGGAGATGTTTGTAACCTATCTTCGAGAGGCAACAGAGATATTTTAGGAAATCCACTTCTTGACTCCTTATTGTGTGCCCACATTTCTATGAACCTCCAACACATTCTTTGACTCTATTCTATACTTAAAGAATGACGCGACATTATCAACAGATATAGATGAGACTTCGATATGCATTTCTAAAGTTTCAACACAGTATCAAATTAAATAGTCAAAAATGGATATCGAAGATCTATAGTGGTGGCCAAAAAGGATTTGGGCCATCTTAGGTTCCAGTTTAATTTATGACTACTTCAACCTCTGAGGTTCAGTATTGGGAATTCAAGTTATGTTGTAGATCCCTCTTAGCCATGGATGGTGTTCGATTCATCGAGCAGTTCTCAAACCAGAGTTGAGCCTACTGGTATTCATCAGGGTTCTTGACCAGTTTTGAGTACGAGATTGGATTTCTTGTATGATCTAAGCATTTTCCTATGTTGCATCCTTCTGAGCTAGACATGGGTGCATAGATATGTTATAACGTTAGTATAGTCAATCTGTTTAGCATCGAAACACTTGATAGAAGTCGAATCTTCGTTACCTTGGGGTGTTGATTATGAGAAGACCATAGAGAGCACACGTATTGAGACTTATGAAAATGACGGTAAGAGGCATAACATTAATATAGTGCTATTGGTATTTATTTGGGCGTGAGGATCCTTTTGATAGAGTTCAGGTTCACCTGCAGACCATCAGCACTATGTTGATAGTATTCCATACTATGAACAGTTTTCAAATTAGTTGGGATGATTATAGTGGGCAGAGTCCCCATTAGACTTGCGAAGTGTGGTATGGTTATTCGGTCTATGGTGACCATTTTGGATTATGAGGGGCAGTATCTTGAAGTATTCCAGGATTTTGATTTGATTGTTTTGTGATGGGACACTAGTTCAGAGAATGACCCAAGTATGAGATAGTTAATCAACCAAAATTAGCATGTATTTCCCTCCAACCTAGAGTTCCTATGACAGGCCGTGATTTCAAAAGTATGGACATAATTTTGTGGATATCTCTCGGCATCAGTTGTCCAGCCATTTGGCCTTAGTTTATGTTCTCGCCTTGCTAGTTCTTTAAAAGTTTTCTATTACTGCAGAGAGACCAACTACTAGTCTAGAGAGTATCTCTAACATAGGATTTCTAGTCATTCAGCTCATTCATATTAGCCTCGTGATGTTGTGGCAACTTCAGTTAGAGGTAGTGCATGTGGTACCTCAGTTGATGATTCAATTGGTTGGTTCGAGTTGGAGTCATTCAGATTTATTTTTCCCTATGTCTGTTAGGCATGTGGTTGCAGATGTTACCACGATTGGTGTGTTTTTATTTCCTGCATTTATCTTTTATTATGTGTATTGGGGTTTTCATACCTATTAATGATTATATGCCTTGATGAATTGATATCGGTCATTATGTGCCTTATTGTTGAATTCATGATTATGTTACTACTCTGTGGTTTATTTCTTTTAGTAGTGTATGGAGTAGATCTATATTAATGTTTTCCCTTATGGGTGTGGTTTTTGGGTTTGATTCTCATTTATCTTCGCACATTAGCCCTATTGTGGTCCTTGAGTGGTACATGCTATTGATGTTCATTTTGGTACCGCCTGTTCAGTATATTGATATTGATATTATTATTGCTATTGCTACCACTGCGTGAGGTTATTGATATTACTTGATATTATCACTTGATATTATTACTTGATGTAATTGATTCTTACTGGGTATCTGTATAAACTAGTGTTATATAGTTAGACTTTTATTTTCTTGTGATAATATTTGGTGGCTTGAGTACATATAGCCTGATTTGATGAATTTTTTCCTCTAGCACGGCGAAGTTGACTGTGTTCCCTCTTGGTTAGCTGTATTAGATTGATTCGGGGATGTATTGTGATATTAAAGGCAGGTTGACCTTTTTTGGCTCTGTTATGACCCTAGAGTTGTCAATTTAATTATGTTGCCAATTATTGGGTTTGACATTCTTAGACTTGCCTCCCGGGTTGTGAAGGCTTTTGTTTTGGCTATCCCTTCCTATATAGCCCATTTGTGAGATTGACCAGTTTGAGGTATGTTCTTTGTTTGTGTCTATTTCTTTATCCGATAGTGATTTTGATAATGATGTTGAGATGTTATGGATTTATCTCATAGGTTTGTCGGGTTCGTTCCCTTGGGATGGTTTTCCTTGTTGTTAGTGTGGGGAAATCAGACACTCCTTTGTTTTTGTGATATGGTCTTGTTTAGCAGAGTTCAAAAATTAGAGGCGGGTTACCTTTTCTGTGATCACTTCATGAGTTGGCAAGTTGGAAATTCTTTATCTTAAGTCATTGATTTCTAGTGGCGGTTTCTTACTTTGACCTTGGTTTCGAGATTGGTATTTCTTCTTTGATAATATGATTCTTGGGTGGATTCAGGAAATCCCAATTTCAGTGTTTGCTTGGCCTAGTGAGGCTTGGTGGTGTATTTCTTCTTGACGATATATGCCAGTGGCTATTCCTTACTGAGATAGAGAGTCAGATTGATTAGTCTCCAGCTTAAGTTGCATTCTTTCGAGTTGCTAGATTTTTTGCCTTTACTGGTATGGTTTTCACCCTTGGGAAGTTTCTGAGTATATTTGGAGAGTTCATGCCCTCCAGTGGATATGGAGTGGGTTATTTGAATTTTCAGCCAGTGTTTTATCCTTTTGTATGATTTTTATTTTGCGACTATATTACATGCCATCCAACTAATATAGAGTTGGTTGCGTGTGTTATCATACAATGATTATCCCTGTGGTGATTTTGTTTTTCAGATATGTCTCGACTGTGGATTGGTATGATTTATCTCAAAAATATCAGATTTGGGTACTATAGTTGATTTGGGGTAGTTGACATTGATATAGCCTTATTGGCTCAGTTTTTAACTTGATGCCTCGGAATGGCGATTTAGAAGTATGATAGATTTGGAGCATTAATTCCTACCCTTTTTTGTTTTGGTTTAGATATTGGAGACCGAGCGATTCAGCTTTGGTATTGAGATTTCAGCTTGGTTTTGTAGACCTTACAATCAGTTTTTGTTTTAGACTTACCTTTGTTCAGATTTCATTTATAGGCTGATTGAGCCTACTCCGCGATTACCTATTCGGTATTCTCGACATCAATTGGATTATAGTTGATAAGTGTTCAGATGATATCCCATGGTCCCCATATTGGTTATTTTAGTCTAACCTCGAGCTTCAGGTTTCTTTGAGCATTTTGGATGATTTACTCAATGGGAGTAATACACTCGAATTGGATTCGGTATGACTTTATTCTCGGTAGATCAGACATCCTAAAGTGGAATATTCAGTGGTGAGTAGTGATACCTTAGATTTCGAGATCTCAGTTTGATTTTTCATCCAAACTGGTTACAGCATTGGCATGGATTACATTTCTTAATTATCTCAATTGGTGTGCTCAACTAGTGCCTTATGAGCTTATTCTCTTATTTTTTGTATGGACTTTCAGCGAATCAGCTTCATTTCTTTGATTTTTTATGATGAGACTGCGTGAGCGAGACTCAAGTGATTTTCCTCCTAGTTTGGAGTAGATAGAATGTCCAAAATGGTAAATGGAGCATATATTTGGATTTGGATTTGGTGGCATGACTCATGACTTGGATTGGCTTTGGCTTGGATGAGACTTTGTTGATTTATGTAGATATAGAGATGGTATCAGCGTGATGTGGTTCAAACGTGTGTACATCATCCTTCTTAGTTCAATTTGAGGCCAGTTAGCGGTTAAGTTGAGTTTTCATTATTTGAAAGAAAAATGAGGGTGCTGGTTGAAAATGAGATACCTGTGGAAAAATCCCTTAGAAGAATTTTTCTCTCTGTTGAGGTTATCTAGGAAGTCATGCTAGAAGCATGCGAGCCCAGTACTTCTTCTCTTCGAGATTTTGAGATTTTTTCTATTTGTTGACTTTTGAGGACAAAATTCCTTTTAGTAGTGGATATTGTAATGACCCTTCAGGTCATTTTCTATATTTACGCTTATTTCTGCCATTTGAGCTTCTTCATATTTGCCCTAAGTCATTTATGACTCATAGGGACCGACGATTTGGCCACTGGGCAGTTCGTTTGATTTTTAGAACCAATTCTCTATTTAGAAGTCTTCGCTGATTCCAAATGGACACCAGGCAAAAACTTCAGTGAAACGACCTTGGATTGAAAATTTGACTTCGCCAACGCATGTAGATTATCAAATTTAGGGTGGTTACATATCTCGTTTGCGAAAATTAGATTCCGAATGTATCTGAGGCCTTGGATGAAACTTGGAATCAAATTCCAAGTTCCAGTCACTGCCAAGTGCAACAAGATACCACGATCGTGGAGGCATCGGTCCGATTGCGATGCCCGCCATCATGGCAGGTGACGGTTCATTATCGCCATTCCTTAATGCCTAGGAAGGGTCCTTTAAATAGCCATTTAATTGGTCATTTCTTCATTGACTTACAACCTAGAAACCCCAATGTGGTGTGATAATCACAAAATGGTCATGGTGGGTGTCTTAGGAGCTCGAGTATCATCTTCTACTATGATTATCTTTAAATTTAAGGTAAGAATCCCTTGAATTCATGCTTGAATTTCCTAGTTTGGACCCAAAACCCCAGTTTATCTTAGAAATTAAGTTTAGCCCAAAGTATGCTTAATTTTTACCCATTTCATGACGGTTATGGTTCCTAGTTCATGTGGGAACATTGGGTTAGCCTCAAAAACTCGTTTTCCATATGTGGGACCTACTTGGAGTCTTGGTGTTATTTTTTGACCCAAAGCACAACAGTACAATATGGGTACCGTTAGACTCATATTGATGAGTAGATTATGGTTTTGTTAGTGATGGCATTTTGGGAATTTTGAATTAAAGTCAAGCATGTAGTACATGATGTGAGGTTTTACGGTTCGGCTTCGAGGTAGGCCACTGTCTACTCCTCTTCATAGATGATGTGTGATATGTATTGCATGTTAATTTGGATGTTAGGCTTGATTATATATAGGGTAACTTATCCTTGATTGTTGATGCTTTAGGGATTAGATAAGGGTTTTGGACCCGTAAGATGATATGTTTATAAGCTTTTTGAATCCTATTGCCCTCCCTTTCTAGTTTAGATTAGTTATAGCAGGGTTATGATGTAATGCTAAGTTTGGGATGTGGTTTTAGCATTTGAAGCATGAATTATATATTTAACCTTATTGGACTAGTGTGGTAGTCTTGAAACTATAACTTGGATAGAGTTGACTTGATTACCCTTGTTTCTAGTTAAATCCCCTATCTTAAGCTTGAATATGGCTTAGTTGACGTTTAGAAGTTAAACTAGATACCTTAGCCTAGTTTGGGGCATGGTGTGCCTCATTATGGAAATTGAGGCTTAGAAGTGGGATCGCCTGACCCACTTAGGACAAGACTCGTGTTAGCCTTGTGGGCTTAGTTGCGTATGTAAGACATAGATAAGGCTAGCAAATCTTAGTATAAGGTTACTTTGTGACTTGGTGACTTGTGTTGATATCCCCCGAATTGTGGCTTTTGAGCTATGGATATGAAGCCTCTTGTGGAAGTGGTTGTTAAACCTATAGAGATGATATGACAATTGTCCTGGAGAAGTAATATTCCTCATAGTCATGATGTAGGACCTATTGATACAATATATCCTATATGAGAGTTGATTATATGCTTATTGATATTATGCCTCCTAAAAGTGAGATGCATCCTATATGAGAGATAATTACATGCTTATTGATACTATGCCTCCTTGATGTGAGATGCCTCCTATATGAGAGATAATTACGTGATTATTGATATTATGCCTCCTAGATGTGAGATGCCTCCTATATGAAAGATGATTACGTGATTATTGATATTATGCCTCCTATATACGAGATGTCTTCTATATGTGAGATGACTAGAGATATGCTACGGCTTATAAATATGATTATTGATATGAGTTTCAGATACATATATAGGCCTAAGATCGTAATTATGATGTTGTGATTATTTTAGATATATTATTGGGCCAAGGGTCATGTTATGATAATGATTGAATATTCAAGAAGTGTTTATGATTACATTTTATGGATTTATATACATGTTTTATATACACATCTCTCCGGTATAGGATGGAGGAAGATGCAGTATGTTGCTTGCGACTTTATAGATTAGATACTAATGATGGTATGCATAGACTTGGTACATTCATGATAATTGTATCAGTAACTTATGTAATTCTAGATGAAATATGATCTTATGATTGTTCTTCTTAATTAAAGGTTAAGCTATGTGGTAGTTAGTTGTCTATTAGGAGACTATAGCACTTGGTGGCTAGGAATTAAATATATTAGTTAGTGAGTCTTGCTTAGTTGAAATATGGTAGTTATCGATGGTTAATACATGGCTTATGGTGAGGTCGGGTCTAGCATAGATGAAGATTAGTTGATATTGATGACTAAGTTCGTGATGTTAATTGGTCGATAAATGGGGAGTTGTGTATTAACGAGGCTAAATGATAAGTGGTGTGGGAAGAAGAGGTGACTAGTTAATAACGATGAATAGTTGCTAGATAAATGATTAATGAATAGTTAAACAAGGATTAGTTGATTAACGATGCTTAGTTAATGAATGTTGTCAGTTAATAAAAGATGGTTAGATAATAAGTGGCTATGTGTTATCTAATAATGGTTAACGAATATATGATAATTAGTTGATAATATGGAATAGTGGATAAATGATGATTATGGTCTAGTGATAAACCTTGGCTAGGTGTTAGATATTGGCTCTCTAATAAATAATGGTTAGTTGTTATCCCTTGAATAAGGATAATGTTTAGACAAATAACTAGAGGTCATGTGATGACTAGCGAACTAGTGGTCTCATTATAAATAGTATTGATTAGCTAATACCGAATAGTTGGGAAGTATCGACTAGGTAGATACTATATGGTGATATGATTATGTTCATGAGTATATTAGTATATGTTATTCCGTAATGGTAATTGTGATGATACTGATACCCGACAAGGCCAGAGGATACTATTGTGATAATATTGATACCCGACAAGGCCAGAGGATACTATGGTGATGATATTAATATCCAACAAGGCCAGAGGATACTAGGTGATGATGTTGATACTCGACAAGGCCAAAAGATACTATTGTGATAATATTGATAAGTGAAAAGGCCGGAGGATACTATTCTAGTGATATTGATACCCGACAAGGCCAGAGGATACTATGGTGATGATATTGATACTCGACATGGTCGGAGGATACTATGGTGATGATATTGATACCCGATAAGGCAGGAGGATACTATTATGATGATATTGATACCCTATAGGGCCGAAGGATATTACAATGAGATGTTGATACCCAGCAGGGCTGGAGGTTGATTAGGATGATGATAGTTATAATTAGTCGTGATATTGATTGTGTACCTTGCATTCATTCCTGCATGCCTATCGCCTATCACCAGTATGCACCTATGTATATCAGTCGGCATGGCACGGTTGCATAGATATAGGTGAAGAATGTGCCTTGTATTGTTGTATGTTGAATGAATATGCCTTGCGTTGTTGTATGTTGATTGAACCTTCCAAGTCTGGGGCGGTGGAGGTACGCCTAGACTCGATTAGGTATATGGTTGTCCATAGTAGACGGTTATTCGGTTGCTATTGATATTGTTATGATCATTATTATGGCTAGCTTATGATAGATTGACTATTGATTTGGTATCGATATTTGAGGTATGTTTTTGGTCTCTTTTATCTTTAGATTGCATTGTTATGCACGATTATATCATGTCTAGCCATGTGGATTAACAACCCTGAGTATGATAGTACTAAATCCTGATAGTATCATGATGAGTTCTTAGAATGAGGATATGATGATCTAGATTACTCTTTGAGATGACCTCATATTTATATGTATATATATATAAAGCTATGGTACTACCGTATCCCTTTCTTCACTTGTTCATATTGTATATTCATTCTTGACCTTATATATTGCTATATATCTTTCTTTCGCTCTTCATTCATATATTGGCCTGGGATATACGGTATAATATTGACGTCTGATGAATGTGGCTGGAATAGGATAATTTCATCTTGATATTTCCTTAGTCTTATTATGTTAAACTCTTGGAGTTGAACAGGATAGGTTTCCTTTATTATTCTCATTGACTCGTTACATAAGATCTAGACTCTTGGGTGTAGTTTTCATTTTGTTTACAAGTTGTATATATCTACTTTATCTTTGAAGCTCAGTTGGCAGTTGCCTACTAAGTACTATTCATTTGGTACTCATACTACACTTCTGCAGCCTACAGATCATAGTACAGGTTATCGTCGTTAATGTGTGCACCATGCAGAGCAAACATGGTTTAGAGACTTAGAGTGAGCTCCTGATTTTTTGGGTATTACTTATCTCTCACTCTTGTATTAGGCTAATCTCTATCACTACTAGAAAACTATCAATTATTTGGGGATCTTACCTAGGGAAAAATATTGCAAGAAATACATGCTGATTTATCTGCGATAATTTTAAATTCCTCAACATTAGAATATGTTACCTGCGAACTATATATTTCCAATAAATTTTGCAGGTAAATTTGACGTCATGTTGCCAAATTTCGTACTTGCGACATTACCTGAGGAAATGTATCGGCGGTTATTTTATCTCTAGGTAAATCCGCAGATACATGGACGAATATATATATATTTTAAATCCATAGGAAAATCCTCAGGTAATTTATCCTACGGATTTACGTAGAGATATTTGGTGGAAATTTATGTGACAGATTTTATTATATGAGAAATTATTTGGGGATTATTTACTGCGAATTTTGCTGAAAATTTATTCTTGGGAATTTACCTATGAAATTATTACTTGAAAAATTATTGGAGGATTATGTTGCTACAAATTTAGCTGAAATTATTTCTTGGAGATTTACCTACGAAATCATTACTTGAGAAATTATTTAAGGATTGAGTTGCTATAAATTTATCTGAAATTATTTCTTGGGGATTTACGTAGGATTTTTGTGACTTGAAAAATTTAAATAGGAAAAGTATAAACTTGAAGAATAAAAATCATAAAAAAAAAAAAAAAAATTAGACCTTAAATCGGTGGACACATATAATCAAGCAAAAGATGCTCAAGAAATTAAAATTAGTTTGTTGACATAGATGGTATCATAGATGTATTCAAGTTGAATAAGCCTTAGCTTGACTCGTTATGTTATCACCAAAAAATTAAAGAGGTGAAATTCGTTGGTCTAAGATAGGGTGAAGAACGACTCAAGGCTCAAATAGAGCGTGTTTTTCTATTGATTAATTTAAATATAATTGTAAGGCATCATACTACGCACGACAAATAATATATCAATATAATGTACATTTAGGAGCCGTTTGATGTGAGATATAAGGTATAATAATCACGAAATAAAATAAAAAATTATTTTATTTTACATTGAGTTGAAAGTATTAGGTAGTTTCAGAGTTATATATATGATGAGATTAGGGGTGGACATTCTATTTGTTCAATTTGCTTGTTTAATATCGGTTCGATTTTTCAATTTTCGGATTGACGAAAATGACAACAGTAATCAAACCAAAATAAATTCGATTTGGTTTGATTTCTATAAATTCGGTTCAGTTATTTCAAATTTTTATTTCAATTTTGAAGATTAAAGTAGTAAGTCTTTCTTTGTCGTGACCGGGCATTTAAAATTGGTGATTTTTTTAGAAAAAAATAATTTTTTCCAAACCTATTTTTCATTTTCAAATATAAATAACTCAAAATGAATGTAATGAAATGAAATAACGGAAAAGCATTATTTATACTGACTATATAAAATAAATATATATATATATATATATATATATATATATATATAATTCATATATATAATAAAAAATATATATTATTTATATAATTTTGATTTTTTGATTTAACCAAATTATTATTATTATTTGGAAAAAATAAAAAACCGAACCATTTTAACTGAATTTCTAAAATTTAAAATCAAAACCGATCCAAAAAATAAAACAAAAATTAAATTCTCTCTAAGAAGACAAGGAGAAGACCCGAGATCAAAGTTTCAAATGTTTGAGAGATATTCGAAATCAGAGGTTAGTTTCTTTAGCATCTACTATAAACTCGATACTTTTTCATTTGAAAAGGTACCCAGTCGATCATTTTGAAGTCAAAGGTTCTGGTTTTGTGTGTGTTGTTACCCAATTTTGACTGGTCGATACTCCTTTTAGGACGTTGTTTTTGTCAAAATCATTAATTTCAAATATTAATAATTTTTACACATTAGTCTTGTATCAATCAAATATTGACGTATCACGTTCATGATTTAAAAAATATACAAAGTATTTTATTACTTTTATTATTATTTTTTGCAATTTATCAATTTAAATGTAATATTTTTATGTAATTTGTTAATATTTTATTTAGTATTCACTCTCGTAAATTACTAATACATTGTCTATTATTATTATTATTATTATTATTATTATTATTATTATTATTATTATTATCATCATCATCAGCAGCAGCAGCATCATCATCATCATTATCATCATCATCATCATTATTATTATCAGCAAATTTAAATTTTGTATTCATAATTTATAGTGCCTATTTCGAATTATTGTTATCATTGATTTTAAAGTAATATATTATGTGTCGTATTTTTATTTACACAATTTATTCATAACTAATCTGAGAATAATTATATTATTTATTTTATGATTATTATTATTGTATTAATCTGCAATCTTAGTCAATTTAATTTTTTCCAATTTATTTATTTTCTAGCCTATTTTGCCAATTTATAATAATTTTACCCTAACTTTATCCAATTGATTACAATCCTAGCCCAAATTGTGTCCAATTGAACTCAGTTTCAAATTCCATTCAATTTTTTTTAACCAAATTCTTAATCTTTAGATCTCAACTGCTGATCAACATTTATTTATTTATTATTATTATATTTAAATAGCAGCCTAAGTTGATTCAATTATTTTCTCAATTTTATTTAAATTCTAGCCAACCTTATATCTAATTGATGTCAATTTGAACCGATTTTTGAATTCAATTTGATTCACTTTTAAACCAAATTTATATCGAGTCTTATTATTTTCCTCATTATTATTATAATGTTATTATTACATTTATATCGAGTCTTAATATCTGTCGTTTTTTTCGTGGATAAATAATTTATATTTTGTTAATAAATGCGACAAATAGCATCGTTATTTATTTAAAAATAATAATAGTTAATTTTTCAAAAGAGAAGTTCTTCGTCTATTTTTAAATTTTATTTTTATTTTATTTATTTTCAATAAAATCGACGAACAACGTCGCTATAATTTTTTATTTTTAAAATATCAATTCTAGTAAAGTGATGCTATCCATCGCAATTTTTAATTCTATTTAATTTTTCTGTATTTTTTATAAAAAGCAATAGACAGTGTCATAATTTTTTATTCTTAAAATATTAATTCTAAAAAAGTGATGATATCCGTTGCAATTTTAATTATTTTTTATTTTTTTGTATTTTTTTTAAAAATGACGGACAATGTCACTTTTGTTAAAAATAAATAAAAAGTAACTTTATGAAAATGACACTGTCCTTCGACATTTGATATTTTTAATTTAATAATAAATAAATAATTTTTATATTTTAAAAAATTAAATTAAATATATAAATTTTTAAAGAGAGATAACAACTTCAATTTTGTACGATTAATACGCAGTATTAAACCAATCGAAATCCCAAATTCAAGCTTTTTTTAACCCAATTTTTAATCTTAATTTGACTCATCTCCTCAATTTTAATCTCAATCGTCCATCATATTTGGTCAACGGTCAATATTAAATCAACTTTCACTATTTTTTTCTTGAAATTAGATTGCTTCAGACTATTTTCTTGAACCGAGGGTCTATTGCAAGAAACCTATCTACCTTAGCGGTAAGTTCAGCGTACACTGTACCCTCTACATACCCTAATTTGTGGGACTAAATTGGATTAGTTTATTTTTATATTATTATTTTTTACATTATATAATGTTTTACATAATTTTGCTAATATTTATTAAATCATTTACGCAAACATGCCCATAATTTACAAACATTGTCTATTATTATTATTATTATTATTATTATTATTATTATTATTATTATTAGTAGTAGTAGTAGTAGTAGTAGTAGTAGTAGTAGTAGTAGTAGTAGTATTAGTATTAGTATTATTATTATTATTATTATTATTATTATTACGTCTTTCCTACATTTATTAAATAGAAGCCTACTCAATTACAAAAATATTAATTTTATTTATTTTTAATATCAATTTTATATAGTTACTATATTTATTAAATATCAACCTAATTCAATTCAATTTTCTTATTCAATTTTTTTAACCTAATATCTTATCCTAATTTGAACATTTTCTATCTCAATCGTTCATCATATTTGATCAACGGTCAATATTAAATCAATTTTCATTAATATTTTTCTTAAAATTGGACAACTTCAAACTATTTTTCTTGAACCGGGGTTCTATTGAAAACAACTTATTTACCTCAGCGGTAAGGTCTGCGTACACTGTACCCTCCACAAACCCTAATTTATGGGACTAAATCGGGTTAGTTGTTGTATTCATTTTCTCGAAATCTCATAGAGAAAACAATCAAAAGATGTCACCTTGATTTACAATAGTAATAATAATAATAACAATAATAATAATAATAATTATTATTATTATTATTATATTTATGCTTAATTTATTTTAAATTTATTATTGGTAATTTTTATACAATATTTTCTATGTGACATACGTAATTTATTTGTAAGAATAACAATCTTATGAATTTATTATTATATTTAAATAGCAACCTAAGTTAATTCAATTATCTTCTCAATTCTATTTAAATTCTAGCCAACCTTATATCTAATTTATGTCAATTTTAACTTATTTTTAATTCAATTTGGTTCATTTTTAAACCAATTTTTAATTTTCTTTTTTAATTTTAATCACAATTGTTGATCTCATGAGATTGACAGCTGAGATTAAATCTTGTTTTTCATATAAAAATACTCAAATACCAACCTAGTCTAACTTTAAAAAACTTCAGTCGCATCTATTCTCTCTAGCTCTCTCCGATCGCCTTCACCATCGTCGCCATCGCCGGCAACAAGTTGACCAAGCTTTCCGCACCA
Organism: Capsicum annuum; assembly: GCF_002878395.1. Lineage (NCBI taxonomy): Eukaryota > Viridiplantae > Streptophyta > Magnoliopsida > Solanales > Solanaceae > Capsicum > Capsicum annuum. The sequence goes on from NC_061113.1 coordinate 182,454,673, forward strand.
CCGCCGCGTGAAACAGCCGCCGACAACCAGCCTCATCGTCTCCATCATCGGTGATAAGTTGGAAAAGCTGTCCACACCATAGCCTCGTGAAAAAGCCGTCGATAACTACCAAACAGCCGGTGAAATCTCCAACATTAAGTATATCTTTTCTTTTTTTATTTTTATAATCATTTTGCTTTTTATTTTTTCTGAGGTACTGCTAATAGATTCTTTTACACAAACTTTATTATCTGTATCAATGATTATTCCGTTCTTTGATAATTGCTCTTGAATTGAAATTACCTTCTCCGTGCCTTTGATAACAAAATATCCTTCGGGATTTCGGGGGACTTTCACCAAGTTTTACCAGCTTTTCTTTATCTTTCCCATACAATATGCAAGAACAACTTCTTAGCATAATAGGCATTCGTCCAATAATAATATCCTTTTTCATTAATTCTGATTTTTTCCTTTTCATTGTTGTGGTGTAGTCGACTGTGACATAAATAGGAGCCGCATAGGTAAGGTTAGATAGCTGACATTTCTGTGGGCTTAGTTTGTCAGTTACACCATCATAAATCATTGATGGTTCACCAATACAAACATCCTTGTACCTAAGATAAATACTGGGGTTCCTTGATTATTCGTTATACTTCTTCCCTTTTATATGTTTCATTTTAGAAAATCAAGATAATTTGTACTTTTTCTCATGCGACCCTTGGTATTAAGTTCATGAAGTAGCAGTTTAATCGTATAAAACTCTGAAGTGAACTCTTAACACTGAACAACAACTATAAGTTATTATCTACTGCTTAGTATTTTGGTATTGCTTTGTCATAGTTTTTGTTATTCTCCATGGTATAGTGTAATCTACAATTATATAGCTAATACCACTAAGGTTGTTGTAGAGTTGTCTCATTATGGTGACAAAAATTGGTTTAATTAAATGTTGACAAGAATAGATGAGAGAGTTGTCTCATTATGGTGACAAAAATTGGTTTAGTGTTGTCACTTGAAATGTGAATTCATGACTTGAAAATAGTTAAGTTTAGTCACTTGAAATGCGAATTAGAGAGTTGAAATATATACTAGTGACTTCAAAATGATCAAGTGTAGTCACCTAATAAGTGGATTAGCAACTTGAAAATGGTTTAGTGTAGTTACTTGAAAGGTGAACCTGTGTTTTGAAATTAGTAGTGTAATCACTTGAAAATGTGAATTAATGACTTGAAATTGATTTAGTGTTGTCACTTAAAATGTGTATTCATGACTTGAAAATGGTTAAGTTTAGTCACTTAAAATGTGAATTAGAGAGTTGAAAATGGTCAAGTATAGTGTTTTAAAATGTGTACTAGTGACTTCAAAAGGATCATGTGTAGTCACTTGGAAGTGGATTAGTGACTTGAAAATGGTTTAGTGTAGTTACTTGAAAGGAGAACTTGTGTTTTGAAATTAGTGAAGTGTAATCACTTGAAAATGTGAACTCATGACTTGAAATTGGTTCAATGTTGGACTTGAAATGTGAATTCATGACTTGAAAATTGTTAGGCTTAGTCACTTGAAATGTGAATTAGAGACTTGAAATGGTTAAGTGAAGTGTTTTGAAAATGGTTAAGTATAGTGACTTGAAATATCAATTAGTTAATTGAAAATGGTTTGAGTGTAGTGACTTGAAATGTGTATTGGTGACTTGAAATGTGAATAAGTTATTTGAAAATTATTAAATGTAGTGACTTGAAAATGATTAAGTGTAGTTACTTGTAATTGCAAACTTGTGAGTTGAAAATGGTTAAGTGTAGTTACTTGAAATTGTGAACTTGTGACTTGAAAATGATTAACTATAGTCAGTTGAAATGTGTACTAATAACTTGAAAATAATAAAACATAGTTACAAAGTAAATATGTTTGGTTATATGAAAAGATCTCTACTTTGAGAATTTCCCATTGAGTAAATATTCTTGTATAATCCATTGCAGTGTACCTGACAATATATAATCCATTGCAGTGTACCTGACAATATATAATCCATTGCAGTGTACCTTGTATAATCTATTTGACCAGGTACAAAGTTTTAACAAATAAAAAAGAGTTTTCTTAACATTAAGTGTTAAATACATGGCACTACTTGAACTCTTCCTCTTATTCTCTTATTCTTCTAATTTCATCCTCTGTTATCTTAATAGAACAAGTCATAATAATAGTCACAATAATCTGAAAAATCAACTTTGAGTTTATGATGCTTTATATGCTAATATATACATGTTTATATTTGTTGATTGTTATGAATTTATTTGATACTATAATGTCATAGAATTTATGTGAATATTATATTTTTAGCACTTTTTATGGCCTGAATTAATATACTCTTATGCAGAATGACTTTGAAAGAGAGAAATAAGAAATATTAGTTTCTCAAAGTGCATCAATTGTGGAAGGAGGATGAGAAAAAAATTGAACTTGTTGATGAAATATGTATACAAGAAATCATCTTCAAATGATGATGAAAGTGATGATGAAAGTGATGATGACTTTGACGACGAGAATGAAAGTGATTCTAATCCTGATAACGTGGATGAAAGTAATTCTAACCATGATGGTTGGTAGTTTTATTGAGGATTCAAGTTTGAAATATTTTGTTTTGGACCATTTAAGAATCATATATTATTGATGTGGATGTTATGAATTATGTTTTTTTGAGAGCTGTAATGGTTTACATTTGACTTGTATTAAATGATGTCTTTGAGAATTATTGAAGGTTTTGAATAGATTTTTGACTAATTGTGAAATGTTTATAGTAATTACGTATGAATTATTACTTGGAAATTTTCATGGTGATGTACATGCTAAATATTTATGAAAATTCTCTTGAGAAAATTTGTTCTTAGGGATTTACTTGGGGCATTTCATACAAATTTTCTTGCGAAATAGTTTCATAAATATCTGCAAAAAAATTTTTTTGTTAATTAGGAATTTTCACCTCTAAACTTCCTTAGGATTTACTAGGGAATCTTCGTGGAGAATAATTTGTGAATTTTTTCGTGAAAATCCGCAGATAAATTCTTTTTATGAAATTTTATCAAATAATTCATGCAAAATCTTGATAGTTAATCATAAATAACGTACTTGCATATTTATTTCCGTAACTAAATTACCTAGAGATTTTATAATCCGCAGGTAAGAATTACCTACGAAGGTATTTCCTTTGGATTCTAATTGGTAAGAAAATCCGCAGGTAATCAAATTACTTGGAGATTTTACCACATTATCCCTATGAAAATTTTCAGGTAATAAGCACTTTTCTTGTAGTGATATTGTATTCAGAGATAAGTTGTATCAGTGTAATTCAGTAGTTGTTTCACTTTTGTACTCTTGTGACATTAGAAGCTCTTGTACCGCTACCACCAGGTTTTGGAATTTTATTGATGTATTGATCTTTATCTCATTTATTCCGCCTTCTCACTACTAAAGAAAATAGGAAAACCGACCACATGTGATCGGTTTTCCTGCTTTTGAGACCACAAAATGCATGGTCGAAAAAAGTGTAGTAGCTTTTTTAAAATCGACCACATGTGGTCGGCATTTTTAATATATATATATATATATATATACACACATTTAAAATTCAATATTATTTTCTTCAAAAAAAGAATATAAAAAAAAGCGACCACAAATGGTCTCTTTTATAAATTTAATAAAAATAAATTTTCAAAATAAACCGACCACCTGTGGTCGTTTTTGTGAAAATTAATTAATTAATTTTAATTCAAAACCGACCACATATGGTTAGTTTTATTTGATAATTTATTTAATAAAATAATTTTTAACTAATTATAGTAAACCGATCACATGTGGTCGATTTTTAAAAAAATTACCAGAAAAACCGACCACATGTGGTCCATTTTATGGAAATATTTTTTAAAATCGACCACATGTAGTCGGTTTTCTGGAATTTGTTTTGAATAACGACCATATGTGGTCGGTTTTTTATAAAATTTTATGAATTCTTTTTTATAAACTGACCACAAGTGGTTGATTTTTTAAAATATTTTCAGAAAACCGAACACGTCGATTTTTCTGATAATTTTGTAAAAAAAATTACCAGACTAAACTACATTCAATACAAAAATTCACATTTCAAGTACCTACACTAAATCACTTTCAAATCACTAAGTCACCTCCCAAGTTACCAAGCTTAACAAAATTCAAAATGAAAAATTCACATTTCAAGTACCTATACTTAATCACTTTCAAGTCACTAAGTCACCTCCCAAGTTATCAAACTAAACTACATTCAAAATAAAAAAATCACATCTTCAACATTTTTAAGTCACTAAGTCACCTCCTAAGTTACCAAACTAAACTAAATTCAATACAAAAATTCACATTTCAAGTACTTACACTTAATCACTTTCAAGTCACTAAGTCACCTCCCAAGTTACCAAGCTTAACAAAATTCAAAATGAAAAATTCACATTTCAAGTACCTACACTTAATCATTTTCAAGTCACTAAGTCACCTCCCAAGTTACCAAGCTAAACTACATTCAAAATGAAAAATTCACATTTTTAACATTTTCAAGTCACTAAGTCATAGGGCTGCATATCGTTCGGTTCGGTTTTGAAAATTATCAATTTTACTTATTCTTTATCGATTTGTATATATGCTAAACCGTTAAAGAACTGTTAAGATATCAGTTAATTAGTTATCGATTTATCGATTTTTAATTGTTAGCGGTTTGGTTATCAAGTTAACCATTAACATTGAACATATATAATTTAAAGTCCAAAGCTAGTAAACTACTGCGGACTTCCAGGCTACTGCTTAGTGCGTCACAACAAATTTTCAGTCACTGCTTACTACTTAGTGCTTTTGCTCTTTTTATGCACAAATCCACAAATAGAATACAAAACATTCAAACTAAAGTCACAATAGCTTAACTCAACTAAACTGCAATAAGCAATTTCACAATAAAATAACTGTTTATTCACAACAAACTCGACACAAAGAGTACATGGCTCGACAACAAAGAACAACTTCACAACAAAGAGTACAAGCTTGACACAAAACATTACTTGTGCATATGTAAAGTCAGAAAACAAAAGTCGCAAACACAACCAAATCAATCATTTAATTGAATTGCAATTTCACAATAAAAATGGCTGAATCAACTAGTAATATAAGCAAATAACTCCTGAATTCCTTCAAAATTAATATCCATTTATTAAAATCAGCTATTCCAGTTACACATATGTCAAGATCGAAGGACAATAGGACATGCAATGAATCAATGATGCAAATGAGATGGTCCTTAGCATAATACATCGAAGATTGGACAAAAAATTAAAGATGAAGAAGAAGACTTCTAACAATGAGATCGATCAAAAGGCAAAATTCTTACCTATTAAGAGCAAAAGCAAAAATTGTCTTTGGTCTCTTAAGTTTTCAGCAAAAATTAAGCAAAGATTGTGAATACTGAGAGAGAGAAAGGCGCTAAGACTGATTGAGGCAGACCTGAAAATTGAAAGAATGAAACCCTAAGTCTTTATTCTCTAATCCTAAATCATACGAACGAGTTTGGGCATCTGGGCTTGAGAATGAGTCGTTTTGCCTTTTAAGAGTTTTGGGCCAGAAGGACGGGTAATGGGTATTCAGTATTGAAATATTGGGAATTATAATTGGGGCTCAGACCAGTGTGTAATGTGTATTATTTATCAGGTGGCCCGATATTAAAATTAGGGAAGCTGCTGTCGCCGAGGTTCTGAGGTCGTCGAGCTGCCAAATGCTGCCGATCGGGTTACGATTCAGGTCGGGTATGTGTTGCTGTGTAGAGTTGGTGGAGGTGAGGGTAGGGTAATTGGACAGGAAAAGGATTATTTTGATGGGTTGGGTCGGATTAAATATTTATTATTACAAAATGATTGACAAAATAAAATATAAGTGTTCGATTTATTTTTAAAAAAAGTTACTATTGAAAAACGATCACTTGTGGTCAATTTTTATTAATAACGTACTATATACATCATATAAACAATTTTGTTACCCTATAATAATATACAAAGGGAAAAAGGCAATTAAGATTGGGTTGGGTCGGGTCAGGTCATTAACGGGTATTACCAAAATAAGCGGTTGATTTATTTTTTAAAAAAATTATCATTCAAAAAATGAACACTTATGGTCGATTTTTATTAAAAAATTAAAATTTTAATAAATTGTATAATATTTATAACAATATCCAAATAATTTAATGCAATGCGTATATATATAAATAAGATAATTAGTTATTTTATCATCACATTAACACGAGTAGTATATTTTCTCAATCGTATAATAATATCAATGAATTTTGTAAATTACGATAAATTTTTGATTAATTAGCTTTTAAATACGATATTATATATATACCTCATAATACAACGTGTTAATCAGATAAATTATCGATTAATTGTCTTACATTATTACAACTTCAACAATATATGCGTGTCTACATTGACATAATTAATATATCTATTTCCTCAATAGTATGATATTAACGTATTAGTCAATATATTTTGATATATAGATTCAGTTATCTAGCTTTTGATTACTGTATACGTCACTACACGATATATACATATATACACATATATTCAATTGGCTATCAACTTTCAAATACGTACTATATACATCACATACACAATTTTACTACACCATAATAATATACAATGTATTTCACATATACTAAGATGAATTATTGGATAGTTTATCTTATGTCATTAATATACCTTCACTACATAATGTGTATATATACTATACATATACCTATACATACACACATATATACACACTATCAACTATATCAAGTTCTAAATACGTACTATATACATCACATATGTACACGAGTATATTATCCAATAATATAATGCAACGTATTTCATATACATATTTTGATGAGTTATTGATTAATTTGATTAGCTTACATTAATATAACTTCAACGTACAGTATATTATTACTTCTATCGTTTCAAATCAATGTATTCAATATGTTTGAATAGATTCTACTAGTTTTTGACTGCATCGTTCATCGATCGATCACCACATCATATATATATATATATCAACTCTTGAATACGTACTATATACATCACATCCACAAGTATATTACCTCATAATAAAACACATTCATTATATTCTAATGAATTATCGATTATATATATACATTACATTATTATAACTGCAATAGTAGCATAATATCATTACCTCAATTGTATGATATAGACATATTTATTTTACAAAGATTATGTTTAATGTCATTTAACATATATACAAAGGAAAATATTTATTTTATATATTGAAACATAAGTAAAAGATAAAGATTATAATCAACTTTATTTATTTATTTATTTTATTTGATATATTTCTTATTATAATTTTTTTTTAAAAATCTACGTTTGATTGTATTATTATTATATTCGTTATCGACTATATGTGATCAGTGTAATTTCAAAAAATTATATATTTGATTTTACATATAATTATTTTTTAATAAAAACTAACCACAAGTGGTCTCTTTTTTTAAAATATTTTATTTTTTTAATATAAAAGTGACCACAAGTGGTCGGTATCATAAATAATTTTTTTTTTAATACCAAAATCGACCACTTGTGGTCTCTTTTATAAAATATTTTAAATTTAATTTTGAAAATAAAATCGACCACAAGTGGCCTCTTTTTAAAAAAAGTTTTTTATTATATTTTTTATATAAAAGTGACCGCAAGTGGTCGGTTTCTTAAATAATTTTATTTTATTTTTTTAAATTCCAAAACCGACCACTTTTGGTCGCTTTTATAAAATATTTTAAATTTAATTTTGAATAAAACCGACCACAAGTGGTCGCTTTTTAAAAATACTTTTAATAATATTTTTTAAATAAAACCGACCACAAGTGGTTGGTTTTCTTTTTTACTTTTTTATTCCAAAACCGACCACTTGTGGTTGCTTTTATAAAATATTTTAAATTTATTTTTGAAATTTTTTTTACCACAAGTGGTCGCTTTTTAAAATAATTTTTAATTATATCTTTTAAATAAAATCGACCACAAGTGGTCGGTTTTCTAAATAGTTTTTATTTTTATTTTTTATTTATTTCAAAATCGACCACTTGTGATCGCTTTTATAAAATATTTTAAATTTAATTTTGAAAATAAAACTGACCACATTTGGTCGCTTTTTAAAAATAATTTTTAATTATATTTTTTAAATTAAACCGACCACAAGTGGCCAGTTTTTTAAAATTAATTTTTGGGCGCAATTTTTAGTAGCCGTTTGGCCATGAAAACTAAAATTTTCCCAAGTTGGAGTTGAAGTTGGAGTTTAAATTGGAGTTGGAGTTGTGTTTGACCATGTCTTTTTTGAATTGTTTTTTTTACTTTTGAAAAAAAAAAATTAAATATGATTTTATGCCCCAACTTTTACAAACTATCAAAATCACCCAACTAAAATTCACATACAAACGAAAAAAGAACACAATTAGCCACTTTTATAAAAATAATTACATATACATTGTCATATTACATGAATTTCAATTATGAGATATATAATATTTACATTAATAGTCGTTTTCTCATATTTGAAAATTTTAAATATGAATGTTATATTAATAGATCACTGCTTCTTATTTTTTAGGTAATAAATATTATCTTTCAAACAAATTTATTTATTTAGGAATTTATTTCCTTTATTTTTCATTCCTAAAAAATAGGAAATCATGAGTTGTTATTAAATTTTAGGGTGCCGCTAATTTATTTCTTTAATTTTCTTATACATGAAAGATTTTACTGTGTGTGAATAAATTATTTCTATGTAAAACATACTTTGCATATTTATGGTATATTATATCATATACCATAAATATATAAATATACTTAGTGTGTTTCTTTATACTTTTTGTATATTTATATATGTGTGTGTATGGTATATATATGGTATAAACTTCATATATAACATACTTTGTATATTTATGTTATAAATATGCTTAGTATGTTTCTTAATACTTTGTATATTTATATATGTGTGTATATGTCTCTTTCTTGAGCCGGGGGTCTATCTGAAACAACCTCTCTACCTCTTCGGAGGTAATGGTATGAATTGCGTACATTTTACCCTCCCACACCTCACTTTGTGGGAATACACTGGGTTTGTTGTATATGTGTGTATATGGTGTATACATGGTATAAACTTTATTTATAACATACTTTGTATATTTCTGTTCTAAATATAATACTTTATATATTTATGGGTATAAATATAATACTTTGTGTATAAAGATACCAAGTATTATGGTATATAAAGATAGCAGTTGCAGTTTAAGGTATAAATCCGTATCACAACAGAAAAATTATTATTATTATTATTATATTATAGTAATTAGGATCATTAGCAGTAAAATAATGTCTTAAATAAGGGAGAAAAATAATAATGAGAGAAAAAAAGAGATATATATTAATTAGGATAACATTAAGTTTGAAATTACAATTATCTTCTTTTTAAAACTTCTATATACGTAATATTGAAAAAGTAATGCTATAAGGAGAGTTTTATGTAAAAATTTAAAAGATTGGGGTTATATGTAGCAATAATAAAAGTTGAAATTGGAGTTGAAAAATTGTGAAAACACCAAAAACCTGTTTTCCCTTTTCAGAAAAATTTTTCGAAATTATTTTTCGAATTTTCATGGCCAAACACCATAATTTCCAACTCCGAAAAAATAAAAAAATTTCATGGCCAAACGGGCCATTAAAAATCTAAAAGCGACCACTTGTGGTCGCTTCTTTTATTTTTTTTTAAAAATAAATAATAATTAATATAAAAATTATTGAAATTATTATTTTGTAAATTTAAAATATAAAAGAGACCACATGTGGTCGCTTTTTTTTTAAAAAAAAATTATTATTTTTTTAAAAATAAAAAATCGACCACATGTGGTTGGTATTTTTGTGACCACAAGCTGTGGTCGATTTTTTGTGGTCGGAAAAACTATTTTTTTCAGTAGTGTCTCTTCCTTATATTATTGAGTAGTTCGTTATTAGCCGTTTCAGACTTCAGGTTGGCTTGTCTACTGGCGGATGATGGTAGGCGCCATCATGACCTGAGAAATTGGATCATGACACTCTCCTTCCCCCACCCCACACTTCCAAAAAAAAAAAAAAAGAAAAACAATTCCACCCACCCTTTACCAGCTTGTCTTCTTCACTCATTGTTACATTCTCAAGTTCTCTGTATTTTTTTGTTCTTATTATTTTATTTCCTTTCACTATTTTTAAAAGCAAAAAAGAAATCGACGAAATTTAAAATTTTGGCAGACGTTGGTCATCTCCATTTTCGACCACCTCCGAGCAAATATCACTACTTAAATGGGTGAAAATCATTTTTCTCTCCCCAGCTTTGCCTTAAATAGCTAAATGAGATCTGAACGTTGAATGCAGTGTACATATATAACAATACCTCTATAGAAATTTTCGAACAAATATTTTCACTATAAAGAGATTTTTAGTGTATATAAATTTTTAACAAATTTTATTCAAAAAAATTGAAGATTAACTTGCAAAACAATAACAACTATTCTTCTTTATCCCATTAATGACGCTTTGGCTCAATTGTTTTATTTTTTATTCACGAGCACTACGTAAGCTAGATTTCTAAAGGGATCTTTATGTAAATATACTTCACAAAGGTATGTAACGGAATATTGCTAGTCAAATCATAGGATCCTAGAAGTCTATGTATAAGGATTTTGATTTTTTTTAAGTTTTTGGATTCTAAATTAATAATTTGTACATATTAGATAAGTTTTGAAGACAAACACGGAATTTAAATCAAAATGATTCAATCAAGATCAAGCACTCTTCTCGAATTTGATGTATTCTTACGTTCATTTTAAAGGCTGTAGAGAATTTCTTTATCAATCTCATTGACTTAAGCTACACCCTAGTTGTGTCCCTGGAGAAGCAGCTGAGGGGTGACGAAAATCACAGTTGTGTTCCTTTGGCGGATCCAGGGGCGAAGACGGTTACTGCTGTGCTATGAGAGAAGAGGATGATGACTATATTCCTTTGTTTTTTTGACCTTGTTATTTTGTTGCATGACGACATGCCCTATGTTTAGTTTACCTACAATGAGGACAAATTATTTCTTTTCTAATCTCTTCGTTTGTGGTGGCGGTGGGGTTGGACGGATTTACCGCAAGTGTGAAGGATGAGAGCCTCAACCAACCGAGCAACCTTTACATCCCTCTTTTCTAGTCTTATTAGTAAATAGCGACAGTATTAATTATACTGTTGGAAAGACTTTTAGAGACGTTCTTCAACTCTATTATATTTTCTTGTTTATCGTATAAATATGTGCTATTAAGAAACATGCTAAATCATGAAATTTTACGTGCTTCGCATGTACATCTTTGCTATTTTCCGCGAAAACAACAATAGTTTTATTAAGAATTAGTATGATTTGAGCTTGTGAATTGACATATTCTTGGTAAATAGCATTTCTCATTTTGATGATCGCTGAGAATCAATTAAGTCAAAAGATACTATATATAAGATGTTTAAAGGAAATAAAAAGAAGCATTGAGTTTTGCATAAATATCACATTACACATTTTTCATGAATGGGAAGCTAATAGGTGCACTACTACTGAGTACATTGGCAGAATTAAAAGGTATAATTCCTCTCGATGCAGGAGTATTGAACTGTAATCTTTTTCAAATTAGAAACCTAAACTTACTTCATATCCAACAGGAAGTATGTTAAACTTGTACATATTATATTGAAATTGCTTGAAAAGCAGATTAGTGGCAGTATAACTTAAGTCTCACCCTTGTCATAGTCTTGTTCATCACAAACAAATCTCTTCCAAAACCAATGGTCCCTCCAGATTTTTTCCATACTTTCAATTGGCAAGTTCCTTGTCTCTGGTAAAAAAAAGTAGACAAAACCTGTCATAATTACAACCCATGCTCCAAAGAAGAAGAAAATCCCAGATTTGAGATGGCAGAGCATAGCCAAGAAAGTCTGAGCAATTATGAAAGTGAAGATTAAGCCCACAGCCACTGTTATGCTTTGTGCTGCTGATCTTATTTCTAATGGAAATATTTCACTTGGAACTAACCATCCTAATGGACCCCAAGACAAACTAAAACCTGCAACATAAATACATATCAAGACCAAAACTAATAGCCCATACCCCTTGCTCAAAACCCCTTGATCTCCTAACTTAACTGCCATTATTACCCCTATCAACAATTGTGAAACAAGCATTTGTATTCCCCCAAAACTGAACATAGCTCTTCGTCCGACCTTGTCAACTATCAACAATGCTAAGAGCGTCGCGCTGGTGCCTACCAACCCTGTCACAACAGCGGACATCAGTGATGCACTCGCACCAAGGCCTATTGTTTGGAAGAGAATTGGAGCGTAGAAGGAGATCACGTTGATTCCCGTCACCTGTTGGAAGAATGGTATAGATATAGACATAACAAGTTGTGGCCTGTATTTCCGTTTAATGATTTGTTTGAAAGGGTGCTTGACAGCTTTTGAGTTGTCACTTGCTTTGATGAGATCGTCTAGTTCTGCTTGGACATCAAATGTACCGCGTACGCGTTGTAAGATCTTCTTAGCTTTTTCATGATCATTGCCATGTTGAATTAGACTGTTTGCAGTTTCTGGGAGATAAAAAGCTCCTACTGTTAGAAATATAGCAGGAGCTGCAGCCATCGCCAAGGAAATTCTCCATCCCCAACCAGCTTTAATCTTTTCAACGCCATAGTTAAGAAGGCTAGCTGATAGAACTCCTATCCCTACGCATAATTGGAAAGCGATATTGAAAGATCCCCTGTACTTGGCAGGTGCCATTTCTGAGAGGTATAATGGGACCGACTGCAGCCAAAAACACTGTTATTAGGTGCAGCTGACAGAATGAATAAGTGAATTTCAAGAGTAATATGTTAATCAGTGCACACAGCTAATTACAATTTATGAAAGGTGCTTTGATAGGAGGAGAAAGTGTACCTGATTTGCAAAACCAACTCCTACACCTAGCATGATTCGACCAAGTAATAACATGTAGATATTGGATGCTGCGCCTCCAAGGGCAGAACCGATGAGAAATGCTACTCCACCAACAATAATTGATGGTCTACGGCCAAATGTCCGAGTTACTGGTGAAGCAAAGAAGGAGGCAATAAGGCCAGCAATGTACAGGGATGAGGTAAAAGCGGTCAGCAGTTGGCTGTCGAATTTACAGTAGTTGCTTATTTTGGTGGTTTGTGTCATCTTAGTGAACACTTCTGGGAAGAATTTCTTCAGAAACGGTGCCATAGAGATCACTCCACCTGCAAAGCACAGCCGTAAAGTTAGTAAGAACCTGCAAATATTTAAACGTCTTTTGAGTTTTGAATATGTTAGTGAACATTCAAAATAACCTGAAATTCCGATATCATAGCCAAAGATAATTCCTCCAGTTGCAGCAACCATGGATGATAACACCACAAACCATGTAATCCTGCCATTGTAATTTACAGAAATTTCACTTGTTGGGACAATACCAACTGCCATTTCTTCTCCACAAGTTCAAATTGAAGAGGAGATTTAAGAGTGAAAATAGCGCGCAGGGATTGTGAGCTCTGACTTAGGTAACATGAACTTATAGGAGTAAGATAATAAGTTGTACATGATGACTCATGACAGCTACAAAATCAACATGGCTAAATAAATTATATTGGTCAATGGCTTGCAATTGGCTGGCGTATCTACTACGTACTCTTTAATTAGGACTATAGGGGCATATAACAATTAATTTTGAGTTGAACTAGTCATTCTTTTGGCTTTCTTAGCTTATTATTATGCCACGCGGATTCACTCTTCCATGTACTATGGCTAGTATTGGTGAAAAACAAGTTGATATAGTTCTGAATTTTCTCCCGAAATATGTTTCCCTCATAGCAAGTGGATTCAAGTTATATGTTCTCTGAGTGTAATAAATCATAACTGCAAGAAGAAACCATGACAGCAATATAAAGACTTCAACAACTTCTGGATCATATCTCTAACTTAATTTGTCTTGTTTGCATGTTTTCGTCAATACATCCGCTCCTTAATATATTTCTTTTGTATTGTTGATGAGAATATTTACAATCTCTCAGAATCAATGTAGACTTAGCAAGGACGAAAAGCAAATGACCGGTAACACGGTTATACATTGTGCAGTTGACTAATTAAGCTCCTGCAGTAGATATTTCACTTGGAACCAGCTATCCTAGCTAGTGACAGAAGACCACAAGACAAACAAAAGTAAATGCAAATCAAGATCAAAACCGGTAAACTGTACCACTTGTTCAGCTTAGTCACACCATCTATGGTCCCTTAATTTATTGCTCCGTCCTACCAACATTTGAATCCCTCCTAATTGAAAAAGTAAACTCTGCCCGACTTGGTCTATAATATATATATATACTATATAGAAATGACGATAAAAAGATTGAAACAACACCACCAACTCCCTTAACTACTCACTTTCACCTAACCCAATATTGTTCCGAAAGGTATTTAATTTTGCATGGAAAGAGATAACGTTAATCCATGTAAACCTGTAAGGAAACTGGGATTGCTATTAATATGACAAGTTGAGGTACTCTATTTTATCTTTAAATGGGTGTTTGGCGTCTATTTCATTGATGAGGTCATCTAAGTAACTTTGACATATTCTATGCCGCGAATTTTTTGCAGCCTTCTCTTTGCCTTTACATCATTTTCACATTCATTGAGGTGTTATTTTTCTGTATTTTTTTACTGATTCACTAACCAAAAAAAAAAAAAAAAAGAATTAGCTACAAGAATCTTGTGAGAATCCTTCGCCAATCCTGAGCTAAATATAACTAATGATGAATTATTTTGTTTAGGTATAAAAGTTATCTCTCGCTGGTTCCTGTGTTTTAGTAGTGACATAATAAAAATGATATGTATTTAAACAATATTGCTAAATTAATTCCGAGTCCACATATTACACTGTATCCTTAAGAAATTTAGTAAACCCAAGCATAAAATTCCTCACTATAGTGGATTGTTTTGCTCCTCTCGACTCATGATTTTTCCCCCTTATTTAGAATATAGGGCTGTTCATGGTAGATGTTGAAGTACCATATCAAATCAAATTTTTCATATCGCGGTGTTGGCATTATGGTACTTGCAGGCATTTTTTTTTGATATTCGATATAGTATTCGGTATTTATGATTTTTTTTTATCGAATATCGAATATTATATCGAAGTATATAGTTACATATAAATTCATATATATTAACCATATTTTAATTTATTTGTTCCACTTTCCTTTCTAATCCATTTCAGAAAGAATGTATCTTTCCTTTTTGACAACATTTACGTTTCAACTTTCCAACATGACATGATTAAGGCCGCAAGATTAAAAGAAATTTTGATACATTCGACATATCTATAGTTTAAAACTATAAGATTAAAAGTCCACTTTACTTTTCTAAATTTCATGTCAAGTCAAAACCTGACAATCATTTGAAATGAAGTTAATTTCCTGAGTTACTAATTGTGGATTGATTTTAACCATGAGCATTTCTCCAACAACTCAAGATCTACAACGATAAAAGGCCAAATACATTGACATGCCTCTCAACTTGGCACAATCTTTCACTTTGGCACCTCAAATGGACCGTGTTTAGTTTAAACACCTTAACAAGGTATAAAATATGTCACCTTGACACTTTTTACTCTGTTACAAAATAACCCTAGGCACGTGTATTTCAACTCAACCACGTGAATTTTATAAGCCAATTAAAACCTGCCACGCAAGAATCGGCTTTCCACGTCAACCTTCAGCACTTTAGGGGGGTAAAATCCCCAAAAGTCTCTCGTTTCCCACTTTACTGAAATCCAATTGAAAAACTCTTGGTAAGTCAAAGTGATTTTTTTTACTTTTGATTTAATTTATCTTTGATTCCTAGTAATTTCTAGCTAATAATGGTGTATTTTGTAGGTACAATGCTTGCAATAAAATATTAATTAATTTTCATTGACAAAATTGAAGAGATTTTATTTAAAATTGACGAAATTGAAGTAACTGGAGGTAGGACTAAACTTGTTCTCTAAGTTTTTCTCTTTTCCTTATTGTTTGGACTTTTTATCCCTATAAATTGTAGTGTTGTGTTGAATTTTTGTTTTTAGGGTTTTTTAAGGGGTTTCATTGATAAAGTTAGGGTTTTGTGTCATTTTTTGGGGATTTCACTGATTTAGTTTTTTTTTTTTTTTTCAGATTTCAATGATAAAGACAGAATTATTTTGGTACTTTTCAGTTCAAGGAAATTTTGGAAATTTTCTTTTGTTGAGAATCTTTTGAGGGTTGTTAAGGAAATATAATGGACAACTATATTTTGATCTGTTTTCATCATGGGAGGACTGTTGTAGCTGGCCCTAAGCTTAGTTATAAAGGTGAAGTAGATGTCTTTGTTGTTGTTATTGATAAAGACCACTATAATCTTGTTGAGTTTCTTTCCTAAACCAAATATCTTGGGTATTCAAATATTAAGGGGTTTTACTGTCAACATATAGATGGTGATGAGTTAGTTCTAATTTCTTCTGATAGTGAGTTACTAAACTTTGAGAAGAACTTAAAAGATGGTGATAAGCTTGATATATTTGTTCTTCATGGAATTAATGAAGGGCTTGAGGTTGTGTCACAACCTTCTCTTATTTTAGAAGGGCCACCTGAGTGTAGTGATGAAGATGATATAGGCAGTGATGGTAATGAGGATAGGGTATTGATGAAAATCTAAATGATAATGAATCAGATCTGCCTATTATTGATTCAGATATTGAAATCCTTAAAGAGGATGGTTCAGACATTGATGAAGAGTTGAGAGCCTTTAGGGTTGAAGGTAGAAGCAAAAATAATCCAAAAATAAACAAAACCATAAGAAGAAATACTTGTAGGTGAAGCTGGTATTGACAAAGGTTTTTACGGCATTTTCAGAAATAAGAAAGATAGATTGAGGGTAGATTAGAGGTGATGATGAGTTCATTGATAGTTCAGACTGTGATAGTAATGATAACACTGATTTGGTAGATGAAGATACCATTGTGGTGTTGATTTACCAAAGAGAAGAAGAAGTAGTAAAATCAGACTTGATAATGATTGTGGTGTTGTTGTTTTTGAATTCGGTATGATTTTTAATGGTCCTAAGGAATTTAGAAAAGCATTAGAGAGGTATGCAGTAAAAAATAAAGTTTGGATTGTTTTAAAACTTAATAAGTCTCATAGAGTGATCAGGGCTAAGTGCAAATTCAAGCCAAAATGCAGTTGGTTGTGTTATGGTGCAATTGACAGAGATTCTATGATTTCATGATTAAAAACTATTATCCAGTGCATAAGTGCACAACATCAAATAAGAAAAAGATGTGCACAACTAAATTTATTGCTAATAGATTTAGAGATGAAATAATTAAACAACCATCTTTGAGGATTTGGAAAATACAAAAACTGTGCAGAGAAAAATCGGGATTATATATAGTAGAACATTCTGTTATACGGCTAGATTACAGGTTTAAGAGAGTTCATGGGGGACTGGAATTTAGAGTTTGCAAGATTATGTGATTATGCTGAGATGATAAGACAAACCATTCCCTGGTAGTTCTGTTTGGCTAAGAATAGATACGAAAACTGTCCTAGATAAAAATTTGTTTGTGTATTTTTATGTATGTCTTGATGCATTGAAGAAAAAATAATTGGAAGGAAGTAGAAGAATTATAGGGTTTGATGGATGTTTCTTAAAGGATTCTTGTAAGGGTGAACTTCCAGTAACGGTTGGGAAGAATGGAAATAATTAGATGTTTCCTATAGCATGGGCTATTGTGGGCAAGGAAACTGAGCATAGTTTGAGTTTTTTTTTATCAAGTTTTGAAAGAGGATATGCAGTTAGGTACTGGAGTAGGTCTTACTGTGATGGCTAATATGCAAAAGGTAATATTTAAGTTTTTTAACTATCAATAATTTGAAATACTTAATTTCTTTGTCAAGGACTTTAACTGTTTTTTGTATGTCAGGTTTTCTTGCTGCTGTTTTTGACTTGTTACCAAATGCTGAAGTTAGAAAATATGCTAGACACATCTGGTCCAACTGGAGTCAAGAGTGGAAGGGAGAAAAGAGGAGAAAATAGTTCTAGAAATGCTCAAAGGGAAGTTTTGAAGTGAAGTTCAAAGAGGATCTTGATTACATGATCTAACTTGATAGGCAAGGTAAGGATATTATTGGTGATTTGGTGCATTTTCCTAGGCAGTAATGGGGTTAGGGCATTCCTTAAAGAAGATTATAAGTTTGATACTGTTGAAAATAACATGTGTGAGACCTTTAATTCATGGATCTTAGTTACTAGACACAAATCTATCATTATCATGTTGGAGGAAATTAGGAGAAAAATCATGACTAGAATAGTAGATATGACTAAGTTTACCAATACATGGATATGTGGTATTGCACCTATAAATAGACTTATATTGGAGGAGAATAAGGACAGGGTTAGGGATTGCAAGGTTCTTTGGAATGCTGATGTTGGATATGAGATTGGATAAGAGGAGTATAGGCACATAATGGACTTGATTAATATGGTATGTAGTTGTAAAACTTAGCAGTTAAGAGGCATTCCATGCTAACATGCTATTTGTGATTTGTATCATGTTGAACAAGAGCCTGAACCTTCTGTGGAGCATTGGTATGAAAAAAAACTTTCATGAAGGCTTATAGTCACTTTATACAACAAATCTCCAATATGAAGATGTGGCCAGAGACAAACAATCCAAAGATTGAGCCTCCTAAACCTAAAAAAATGCCTGGCAAACCTGTAAGAAATAGAAGAAGAGGCAAAGATGAAACAAGGAAGAAATATGAAAAGCTATCTAAATAAAGGGTGAAAATAACATGTTCCAGGTGTCATCAACAAGGCCATAATAGAAGATATTACACGGTAAAATATTGACTTTTAACTTGATTTTAGAAGTTGATTTTTCATATTGAGTTTTTAATTTATTAACTGTTGTGTATGTATTTATAAATTCTTGATTCAAATGCACAAGCACATAGCCAAGGATTCCATCGTAGTGGTCATAGTTCGCAAGGAAATTTCTAGCCTAAAAGCTCAACCCAACCTGCACCTTCAACCTCGAAAAAGTAAAAAAAATATAGCTCAAGTCAACCTACACTATCAAGCTCAAGTTAAGTTGCATATTCAACAACAATTTGTGGTGATACAAGCAGAGTTAGGAGCTTAAAGGTAGCTGCAAGATCTACCTTTTGTGGCTATACAAAGATCCCTATTTCAGAAGGAATCAATAGTCAACTACCTTCTAGAATTAGAGAAACTATTAGGCAGAAGAGAGAAAGAGTTGAAACAACAATAGATGATGATTGTGGTAGATCTAAGAGGTCAAAGAATGTTGGATTTGAAATCTATACAAGTCCAAGGGGAATCCAAATATTGGATGTAAGTTAACTCAAACATTGTTTCTTTAACAATAAAGTACATCTACTAATTATTGCTCCTTATTTTTTTTTGAAAAATATCCTGGAACATCAATCCAAAGGACCCTACAAAGTAGTACAACTTACAAGGATGCAAGTTCTACAGGTGTTGATCTTGGTTATAAAGCCTAGAGGCTTAAAATGGAAAAATAAAGATATTGTCACCACCAATCAATTGCAGCAAATAACAAACAAAAAGAAGAAGTAGTCAAGAAGTAGTATATTTTTATGGTGTATTGTGATTTTGTTGTGTAACATATGGTACCAAACAATCAATTTATGTTGAGCTTTAAATCTCCCACTACTGCATAGCAATAAATAGTGTATAGCAGTAAACAATTTAGTTCTTTAGTTTAAATCTGCTAGTGTATAACAGTAAACAATTTGGTTGTTTGAGCTCAATATAAAACATGTTTTGTATGTACATTAGTGTTACTTTTAGCTCAATATGGAGCATACTTATGAAGTTATTGTTGTTGTTACTTTGAGCTCACTATAGAGCATATTTATGAAATTGTTGTTGGTGTTGCTTTGAGCTCACTATGGAGCATATTTATGAAGTTGTTGTTGTTGTTTCTTTTAGCTCAATATAGAGCATATTTATAAAGTTGTTGGTGTTGATTTGAGCTCAATATGGAGCATGTAATAAGCTATTGTTGTTTGTCTACTTTGACACCTTGTTTCACTATAAATTGTGAGACCAAACGTTGACGATAAATAAATATTTTATTTCATCAAATGTAAGAAATAATACAAGGCAAAGATTACATTAACAAACTACACCTGACAAGGCCTAATGCACATAACAACTATGCACCTAAACTGTTAAGAAAACAACAAGGGATTTAGGCTATTTTGCAACATCTTCAACAATTAGGTTTCAATATCCATATTCCCGACAGTAACAAACCAATAGCAATAACACCAGTAATATATAATCTTCTTGCTTGATTTTGTTTGTCTTGAAAGTCCTTGACTTTTTTTAACAAACCTCAAATCACCCTATTTGCTTGTGAAATGTGTCGTTCTTCATACCAATTAAAGCAATCACACCCATTCAATTTCTACAAAATCAATTACAAAATTGATTACAGAATCATAGTTAATCAACTAATTTATTTGAGAAGTAAAAATCATTACCTTTGAACTTTTACAAGTAAAACTATACCACCTATATTTTGTTGAGTCCAAAAAGTTTTTAGTAATGCTTCATGACCACATTTACAGTAGCGACAACTTTTTCAGAAAAGGCCATGAACAACGAACTCGACATTGTCCGATTCAATTCGAGAAAAGTTAGAAAAAGATTAAACTTTTGAGAAATTGAAGAATAAATTTTTCAAAATGAAATACGAAATTAATAAGAAAGTTGAGAAGAGAGAAGAAATTTGAGAAATTGGGATTAACTTAGGATGGTGGAATGAAGAAGAAGATGATATAAATAGAGAAAAGAGATAAGTTATCATTGGGGCCATTTCTATGCCAAAGCAGCAAAAATGGAACTTAGACACGCCTTTACGGTGTGTTCCACACAAAATTGGCCAACAGGGAAAAAAGTGCCAAAGTGACACATTTTATATCTTGTTAAGGTGTTTAAAATGAACACGGTCCACTTGAGGTGCCAAAGTAAAATATCGTGCCAAGTTGAGGGGCCTGTCGATGTATTTAGCCGTGATTAAAAATACGAGTCTCAAAGCCATTGAATTGATAAGGCGTCCTCTAATTATTTTAATCCTAACATTTTCTTCTAGTGTGAACATTACGTGTAGATACATAAAATTTATTAGATCAAATTCAAATAAAATTTGAATTTGATTCATATTTTCTTGGGTCTAAAATTATTTTGGGCTATAAAATAATAGGCCCATTTTATTCCTCATCCAGGTCCATTTTACCTTGACGCCCAAACTCATGCCACGTGTCACGTGACGTGGCATCCCAGTCAAATTGAAGACAAACAAGACGAGTCCATCCATTCAAAGAATGTGGAAAGCCAAGTCAATTTCAACAACCAATGAAACCCTGCCAAGTGTCCCAAATTACATATTTGTGGCTAATCACAAGCAATATTATCACATAATATTAGCGATAAGCTTGATAACTAAATGGACCAATCCGAATGAGACAGAAGAGGTTATTTACACTTGGACTACCTACCCCTTACAACTTTAAATAGGAGAGATATAATTTTCTGAGAGGTTATTCAGCAAGCATTGGAGAAAGCTTCTGCATTAACTACACAACTCTTCAAAAAATTGACTAATGGAGTTCTGCTCGGAGATCAACTCGATAAGACGGAGTGCTATCCGATAATTTCTAAAGATCTAAACGCATTTTTAGGAGGCTCAAATCATTCAAAAGTTTGAGAATTATGCTACAAAAGGCCCTTGAATCACGAAAAAGCTCAGGAGAGAAGAATCGAGAGAATAATAGAATTGTACCCGCAAAATTCATTTAAATAAAATTATTCTTTTTGTTTATTTTATCTTTGCTTGTAGATAATTTTTAGCACTACAAAAATTCATCGCAAAAAATTTTTAGCACGCCCAGTGGGACCAGTTCTGCTTTTCATCTCTTTTTTCTATAAATTGGAAAACCACAAATTCAACTACTGCAATGGACTACAAAAAAATCAATGATATTTCATACAAGAAGTCTACTACTGCCATATCTAATGAAATCAAACTTGTTGGCTTCACCAATCAATGCAATATTAATGCTTGTGCTTTGGATGTATCTCAGTACTTTAACTTTTTGGAGATGACGAAAAGGAGAAATCTCAAATTTTGGTTGTAACTACAACTCCAAAAGGCAACCTTGCATCAATATTATCAGACAAACTATCTGAAGATATCTTCAACTTTGGGGAATCTGAGGACTTAAGAAATTTTCTAACTTTAATGAAAGTCAACACCTTCATGATTGATGCAGTCGACATAGATGAGAAGTTTGCAATAATGGAGCAAACCATTAAAGCCTTGAAGAAGTTTTTTGATGAGAAAGATCTTCAAATGATAAACTTATGAGTAAGTTAGATATCTACAATCCTGGAAAGTCAAATTATAATCTAATACTGTAAGAAAAAGTTGATGGTGAATCTCTCATCAAGTCAAGTGGCAATCAATGCGCTGATCGATCCACTTCAGTGGCCACTCTAACAGTTCAACAACTACAAGATATGATTGCAAATACTGTTAAAGCATAATACGATAGTTCGTCAGAAAGTTTCATAGGATACTCAACACAGTATTCTAAGCAAATCGAGGGCTTACCAATATTAATTGGATATCAATCGCCAAAGTTTTAATAATTTGATAGAAAAGGAAATCCAAGACAACACATCACTTATTTCATTGATACTTGTAACAGTGCTGGTCCACATATTGATCTTCCTGTCAAGTATTTTGTCCGATCTTTAAAAGAAAAAAACCTTTGATTGGTACACTGAGTTGGATTCTGAATCAATTAATTATTGGGAGAAACTAGAAAGTCAGTTCCTAAGTTGTTTCTATAGAAACCGTCGTACAGTCAGCATGATGGAGTTGACAAACATAAGACAAAGTAAACATGATCTTGTAGTGGACTATATAACTCGCTGGTGAATATTGAGCTTTGATTGCATGGATCAACTTTCTGAAATTTCTGCGGTTAAAGTTTGCATTCAAGGGATGAATTGGGGCCTTGTGTATATCCTCCAAGGAATTAAGCCTTGAAATTTTAAAGAATTAGCTATGCATACTTATGACATGGGGCTAAGAATTGCGAGTGATAGAATGGTGTTACTTGTCTTTGATCCTAGGAAAAAAGTCACAAAATTCAAGGACTCATCAGAAGACCAAATTGAAAAATCTATGGCAAAAAATGTGAGTTTTATGAAGGCCTTCACATGACAAAAATTAAAAGAGAAAACTCTAGAGCAACAAATGCGAGAAGTGAAAAATCAACCAACCTTTAAGGAGTTACAAGCAAGGGTCTATCCTTTTCCTAACTCTGATGTTCCTGCGATTCTTGTCGAGTTGCTATCTATAGAAGTCATTGAACTCCCTAAGTCAAAATGACCTAAAAAATCTAACAAAGTCGACAATCCTATGTACAACAAATTTCACCGCATTGTTAGTCTTCACACCACAAAATGCTTCATCCTAAAGGAAAAGATCATGATGTTAATGAGAGAGGAAAAGATCATCATTGATAATGGCGATCAGTTGATGGAATCATGTTAGAACCAAACTGGACCATAAAAAATGTTCAATTTCAAAAGTTCTATAACCTATGTGGTCTATGGCATCACCAAAATGTGAAAGAATCATCACACTACAACTTGGGAGCTTTGATCCAATTGAGGTTTCTGCCCTAATGAAAACAACAAGCAAGTCCATGTCAAATGACTTCTCTAATAGCAAGAAGGGTGTGACTTTGACATTGATCACTCGCAAAAGAAAAAAATGTCAAAGGACTTCTAAAAGTCAACAAAAGATCAAGTGAAAACCTGCTTCAACCAATGGGGGAAATAAATACCAAACAGAAGTTCAATAATACTTCATTACAAAGGGTTGGGAGGAAAGTTACATTACAAGAAGTCTTCCTCAGAATAGTCCTTAATGCATGAGCTTAAACTGCAAGTCAAATTACTCCAGGCCTGCATGAGTTTAAATTGTGAGCGACTCTCTAAAAAAGAAAAAAAAAGAAAAACGAATAAAAAAAGTTAAAAAAAAATAATGAAAAAAAGAATTCAAAAAAACATAAAAAAATTAACTCATCATCCTAAACTACGACTTGATCCTCTTATTCGAGGTACGTAGGTCGCTTAGAGTATTTTCTTACCCTAAGTTCAGTCACATGAGTTAAAAAAATATAAAAATGAGGAAATGATGTTACTCAAAGTTTCTCAAGGATGAGATGTACCATGGACTCACCCACTTAGGATGGAACACGAAAACTCAAAACTTCTTTCTTGTGTGGCCACAAGGATTAGATACACAGGTTGGAATATGATCTCCCTAAATAAATAGAATGAGCTGCGCCATATTATTGCCCTCGAAAGGATTGAATACAGTAGTTCCAAGAGTTTTTCTCCCTATGCCACAAGGATCATGATATGGGCTACATTCTTGCTTAAGAGGAAATCTCATAGCTCCAAGTCTCTTTCTTGCCAAGTAGTAAGGATGTTACACACTAAAGGATCAACATTGATCATATGGGCATTTGTTGGATTACGTTTTTGATATCGACATTATTTGTGTTTCCTCGTAAACCTACAACACAACAAGAAAGAAAAAAATAGAACCACAGTTAAATATTGTACAGAGCTTTATTTCAGCAGTAAGAATTTGTGGCTGGCATAAATTATCCAAAGCACTAATGCAGACAATTAGTTAAACATTGAAAATGAAAGAAAGCTCCAAAAGTGAAGGACTTTGGCTATGCCATGAGCATGCTTTAATCCGTACAATGTTGTCCCATCATAAGCTTTGTAGAGATATTTCATATATCCTTTAGTAAAGATGAAAAAGAATTCTTAATGCAATTCTTTGCCAAGTTCCTAGAAGAGGTTGACACTATGCCAAAAAAATCCAAAGTACTGTTAAGAAAGTTGCTCCATGAATCTGCATACCGAGATCTCTAGGAAGATGGGTGCTTCAAACAGACTCCCACCAACATCACAAAGAAGAGACGAGTGATTCCAAGGAAGTATTATGGCCATATAATGCATCTTCTAAGTAATTCATACTCTTTCAGAGGCCTATAAAAGAAAAAGTTGGGAGCCTACTCTTCAGCTTGACTAACGAATAGTGGTTCTAACTGTTAGAATTGTTAGTTCTTCCATGGTGCTTTGGTTTGGCTTAATGAAAATAAGGGTGTCAGGAAAAGTGAATTTTGATTCAACAGTCAATATTGGTTTCATCTCGGCGTGGTTGAGATGGTTCTAGAAACATAAAGCTATTGAAAAGCTTTCAAATAGCATAACTCATAGACCATTAGTGCCCCTTCTTGACTCTAAAACTTTAAAAGAAAATAATGTTAAGTCAAGTTAGGAAATAGAAAATAAAAGATCAAAAGAAAGAAAAGTATAAAGGTTTAATGCATATTTGAAGTCCTTTGAAGATGCCATTTTTAAAGCAAAAGGATTCTTCATTATCTCCCAAGCAATAGAGTATTCTCAATAAGGATAGCACTTGTAGTACTTTAAATATTGCTCAAGTCTGGCCTTCAACATATTGCATAAGTGATGCTGTCCAAAACTTAAAGTAGAAGATAAAATTCATGAAGTATACAAATATGATGAGAAATAGAGTATCATAAGATTTAGAGGTCAAAAATTTACCTGAGAAAATATGGAATTTATCTGATAGTGGTTTTCAGATATGATGTAGCTCTACAAGTCTGCTTTTCAACACAAAAAACGTCTCCTGATTTTGATACTTCTACATCGAGATGTGAAATTTGTCAAGATGCTGCACAATATTGATAAAACTAGCAAACCTAGATTAGAAGACTATATTTAACAAATAACTGAAATAATTCAATCATAATCTGATTATGATTCCCATGTGAGATATAGCTCTACAAATCTACTTTCCAATATAAAAAACCTCTCCTAATTTCGATACTCCTACATTAAGATAGTGAATTTATCGTGATAATGTGTAGAGCTGATAAAATTGGCAAATCAAGATTAGAAGAGCAGATTTGGGGCAATATCTGGGATGATTCAGGTGCAATTTGATTATAATTTCCATTTGAGATATAGCTCCACGAGTCTAGTTTTCAATGCAAAAATGGCTCCTTATTTTGATGTTTCTAAGTCAAGATATGAGAATTTTTATGAGGCTGCACAAAACAAATAAGAAGTGACAAACCAGAACTAAAGTCTGATTTTGGAAGGATACCTGGGCAGATCTAGAGAGAATATGAGTGTGATTTTTGCGTATAACATAGCCTCACGATTCTACTTTCTAATACCACAAGTTATTTGTAATTTAGACTCTCCCACGATGTGTTATGAATTTTTTTTACAAATGCTCTAAGCTTCCTGAAATTTAATTATAAAAGAGAGAAAAAAAAGAGAAGAAGAATGTGAGTTGTATTGTGGCTCAAGCTGAATTAAAATGACTTAATGAGCTGATGATGTCCTTTTATAGACTCTAAAGAGCTCTAGTTTGATTTCGAAAAGGAACCTGCTGAACAAGTTGTCTTCAAGAAGGATTGGGACGTCCAAGTGTCCAAAATAAGTCAAATCCCTAATCCTTTTTGTAGTGGGATAATGTCATTCTTCAATCCTATTAAAATTCAATATGTGACTAATGCTCAGATCCTACGTGGGTTGGATATAATTAGTTTTAAACAGAATTTACATTCCTGATAAAAGAATTCATGTTATTCTACCCAGATTATTATGAATTTTAGAAGTCAAAATTTGAAAAAATGCTCAAGTCATGCCCAAAAAGGAAGTCTTTGGTGTGTATTAATTGGTTGGCTTTAGCATGTCAATAAGGAAAATGAGACACAATTGAAGAGTTTGTCTATATTGTATTCTCATCGATTTGAATATTTTGTGAGGATTAAATTACGTGCACACACACAAAAAAAAGCTCCACGAATACTTCAAATCTCATCTCTAACAAGTCTGACAAATAAAACACCTCAAGATCCTTGTAGTAGGGGCATCTGTAGACACGTAAATTTATTGAATCAAATTCGTATAAAATTTAAATGTGATCCTTATTTTCTTGGGTCTAAGATTATTTTTGGCTGTAAAAATAGTAAGCCCATTTTATTCCTTATAAAGGTCTATCTCACCTTGAAGCCCAAACTCAGCCACGTGTGAAGTGACATGACATCCTAGTTAAATTAAAGACCAACAAGACGAGGTCATCCGTTCAAAGAATGTGTCAAGCCAAGTCAAGTTCAAAAACCAATGAAACATCACCAAGTATCCCAAATGATATATTTGTGGCTAATCATAAGCAACCTTATCACACAATATTAGTGATAAGCTTTATAATTGAATGAACCAATCAGAATGAGGTGAAAAAGGTTATTTACACTTGGAATGCCTACTCCTCACAACTATAAATAGAAGGATTACATAATTTTCTAAGAGGTCATTCGGTAAACATTGGAGAAAGCTTCTTAATTTACTAGATATCTCTTGAAGGAATTGAGTAATGGAGTTCTGCTCTCAACTTGATAAGAAAAAGCATTGTCCGACAATTCTTGGAGATCCAAATGCATTTCTAGGAGGATCAAATCATCCAAAAGTTTGAGAATTATGCTACAAAAGGCCCTCGAATCACAGAAAATCTTAAGAGAGAAGAATCGAGATAATAAAAGAATTGTACTGGCAAAATTCATAGCAATAAAATTATTCTTTATAATTATTTTATCTTTGCTTGGAGTTAATTTTCACCACTACAAAAATCTATTGTGAACAATTTTTTAATTTTTTTCACTCATATGACTGAACTTAGAGTAAAAAAATACTCTAAGCTGCCTACGTACCTCAGAGGATCAAGTCATACGTAGTTCAGTTGTAGACATCGAAATTTTATGGACTCTAAATGATAGAATTTATATTAGAGTTCTTGGAGACTATTTTACCCTAAATCAAGCTTGGAGGCTACCCTAAAAATCCTAAATTATGCCTATATAAAGGGAAAATATTTTCTTAAAGAGGAATCTCCAAATCCCACAAATTCATGGGATATTAATAAAAAACCAATGATCTCCAATGTCTCACAAATTCATGGGATATTCATAAAGAGATCAACAATCTCCAAAATTTCATAAAATCATGGAATATATCCAAAATTCTTTCATCTTGATAATCAAATACTTCAAGAAGATACATTAAATCCAAATACTCCAAATCCAAATATTTCTTTCATCGAGATCAAATTAAAAAATTCCTACGTTTGAGAAATACGCCACTAACGACCCTCGAATTATGGAAAAATCCATATCAAATCTAAATATTCCTACATTCGAGAAATACACTATTGACGATCCTCAAATTACGGAGAAAATCAAGAGAGAAGAATGATGGGAGGAATACATTTTACCCATATTGTTTATTAATAAAAATTCATGTTTCTTCATATTTTTATTTGTTATTGCAATTTATTTCTATCATTGTAAAAATTTATTGAAAATAATCTAGCACACCCAGTGGGACCAAATCTTTCCTTTATCTCCCCTTTCATAAATCAGATATGCAAATCTATAGCCGTAAGACTATAAAAATGGAAGCTCTATGAGTACTTCAAGACTCGTCTTTGAGTTTCATCAAGTCTACACTCCAACAAGCCTTGAAGTAGGGGGAATTTGTAGACATCAAAATTTTGTGGACTTTAAGGAATTCAATTTCTATTAGAGTTCTTGGAGACTACTTTATCCTAAATCTAAATTGGAGGCTACCTCCAAAACCCTAAATTATGCATATATAAAGGAAAAAATATTTCCTTAAAGAGGCATCTCCAAATCCCACAAATTCATGGGATATTAATAAAAGATCAATGATATCCAATATCTCACAAATTCAAGGGATATTCATAAAGAGATCATCAATCCCAAAAATTTCATAAAATCATGGAATATATCGAAACTTTTTGATAATCAAATACGTCAAGAAGATCCACCAAATCCAAATACTCATTTCATAAAGATCAAATCCAAATATTCCTATGTTCAAGAAATACGCCACTAATGGTCCTCGAATTATGGAGAAATCCATATCAAATTCAAATATTGCTACATTCGAGAAATACACTACTGTCGACCCTTGAATTACATAGAAAATCAAAAGAGAAGAATCAATGGAGGAATACATTTGTACCCACATCATTTATCAATAAAAAATTTTGTTTCTTCATATTTTTATTTGTGATTGCAATTTATTTCCATCACTGTAAAAATTTATTGGAAATATTACCATTAGGCTGACTGAGTGTATAAGACCCATGTCATTGTTCCTTTGAAAACTTCCAATGCATTGAGTCACAAACAATGACAATAGTCCATGTGTAATGAGCTCCCAAATGTCATTTGGTAGATGATGAGAAAAAAATTGGCTATAATTGACTTCTTGTATGAAACACATATGTTGCTTTATGAAAAAAATAAAGTAGATCATTACTTCCTTCTTTTTTAATTTTATATGTCACTCTTTTGGAAGTCTCAAAGATTTAACAATTTTCATGATTAACTATTAAACCTACACCTACTACTTGATCCTTCTTGTCATACCTTTTTCCTTTCTTCATAAATTTTTTGAAGTGTTTGGTAATGAAAGTCACTTGTTCATTATCTAGATCAGATCCTTCACTATCAAAGACCTTCAAAGCTAATGACTTTTCCTTGTTACCTTTACCCCTTTTGAAATTTTCTATGTTCATCTCATAAGTCTTCAAGTTTTCAACCAGTTCATCAAGAGCCATTATTGAGATATCTTTTGCTTTTCTTATAGTAGTTACCTTTATATTCCAAGACTTCGGGAGAATTTTCAGTACTTTATGTTTAGTTTTTAAGAGGTATGAATAGAAAATGAGTAGGTGTTTTTTCTGAAAAGACACTAAGATAACAAATGCATTTTAAATAGGCACATTTCACTTTGAATGATTGTGACCTTTTTAATGAATTGTGACTTTATCAATAAGTTGTGGCTTTTCTATTAAGACATAATCAGTACCTCTCATACTAACTTTTCATTGGCTATGAATTCAAAGAACTAGCCTCAGTTTTTGATATAAATTTTCTGAACTTCGTATGTATATTTACTAACAAATGAATCTAGATTCATATGTGATTTATTGCCATTTGTTGCCTTTGATGAAGTCATTAGCATTTGATAAACTGCTACTCCAATAATAAGTAACCCGTTTTATGCTAGAAAGAAGTAATTCAAAACTTTGGGTATAGTGAAGAGATTAAATTTCTTAAGTACACAGTGATTTCTATGGACTCGAAGTTTATTTTTTCCATGACCCAACTAGTCAGATCATGAGAATATCTACTCTAATCCACCTAGATAAAAAAAATCCTTACCACCCATTTAGAAAACATACAGAAGTCATACACAATATCATTAATCTCTTCAAAGTTTATAAAACTTATTACAATCTTCTTCAAGATACAACAAAAGAAAATATTTCTCCCTGAGGACCTAGTTTAAACATGTACAGAGCTATTAATATGACAAGTTGAGGTACTCTACAATATCCTTAAAGAGTGTTTGACATCGATTTCATTGATGAAGTCATCTAGTTATAACTTTGACATGTTTTATTCTCTGCAGCCTTCGTATGATTATTGTCACGTTAGTGATTGAGGTGTTATTTTTTGATATTCTTAACCAGGGTCATTACCCCCTCCAAGAAAGTTAGCTACAAGAATTTTGTGAGACTCCTTCGCCAATCCGTAATTAGATAGAATTAACAACTGATTTTCTGTGTAGCTATAAATTGTTTGTAGCTAGTTCCTATATTTAAGTGGAGATATAGTAAAAGATATATTTATTTAAACTATATTGTTAAATTAATTCCAAATTCACATATTACGCTGTGTATTCTTAAGAAATATAGTTACCATATTATTTTAGTGAGGTAGAAAAATCAAATGAGAGTTCTTTTTTCTGAGTGTTCAGTGGTCTTTTGAGTATTATATTTAGAATTGCAAGTATAAATATTTTACAATAGTGGATTACTTTGGTCCTCTTGATCTGTGATTCTTTTCCTTATATAGAATATAGGGGTGTGCATGATAGATACTGAATTACAATATCAAAAAATTAAAAATTTCATATTGTGATTTTGGCACTATGATATTTGATATGCACTTTTAATTTTTTTATATTCAATGTGGTGTATGATATTTATAAAAGAACTACAAAATATTAAATACCGTACCAAAGTATATAGTTTACATATACAATTCATATATATTACTCTCCCTGTTTCAATTTATTTATCTTTTTTCCTTTCTGTTTCAAATAGAATGTTGCTTCTTTTTTTTTTTTTATAACTTTTTAATTTTAACCTTCCTCATGATATATTTAAGGCTATAATATTAAAGACATTTTGGTGCATTAAGGTTTTATTGTTTAAGACCATAAGATTAATAAGTTTTCTTTACTTTCTTAAATTTCGACTCAAGTCAAAAACCAATCAATCAATTTGAAATGGAGGAAGTATTATAATATATATACACTAATGAATATATAAACTAGTATTACGTACAATACTAAATATTTAGACGTTGGAATGTTAACTACTCTATCCTTGATGTTGATGGTAATTCCTTTTTGTGTAATTGATTGATAAAGAAAATTCTTGTATTTTCTTTTAAACATTTTTATTCTGTATGCATAAGGTGTGTTATATGATATAATTAAGACATTTCTTAAAAAATTGAAGTTAGAATTCTTTATTAGATAATAACACTTACATATGATAATAAAGAAGACTTATGAATTTTTAATATACTTATATAATAAAGAATTCTTAATTCGAACTTACATATACTTATATAATAAAGAATTCTAATTATATAGACGTTTCTTAAAATATCAAACTTATTAAATTAATTCAATTGAGGTTTCTACACATAATCAAGTGTTAAGATGTATCCTTCATCTTTAACAAAGTATGAAATAGAGAAACTTGATAGGGGATCTAGTTTCAGTCTGTGGAAGATTAGAATGAGATCATCCCTAGTTTTACATATCTGTGGAAGATTAGAATGAGATCATCCCTAGTTTTACAAAAATTATGAAAGGCAATTGAGTAGTCTTTTCTAGAGTAGTTGAAAGAATAAGAGAAAGCATGCCTGAAGGAAAGGGCTTTGAGTGTGATTTTCATAAGCATTACAGATAACATTCTTTGTAAAATTGCTCAGGAGAAATTTAAAGTAATAACATGGAAGAAGTTGAAAGATCTGTATTCTAGGAAATAGTTGACAAACCACCTGTACTTTAAAAAGAGGCTATAAAATCATCATATGAATGAAAGTACACCAATTAAAGCTCACTTTGATGAGTTTAATTCAATTATAACGGACTTAAAGAACATAAATATCAAAATTGACAGTGAGGATTAAACCTTGATCGTGTTATATTCTTTACCTCTACTTTGTGATTTATATATGGGAAAGAAAGACTTCACTAGATGATGTTAATAATGCGCTAAAATCTAAAGAGTTGAAGAAGAGATTCTGAGTAGTAGCACTAAGGGAAAAGCTTTTGTGATTATGGGAAGAACACAACAAAAAAACTTAGGTCTAACACTACATCAAAATCTAGAACTAGGTGATAGTGTCTGATTTTAATAGATGATTTTCTTGTAGGTTTAAAGGAAAATAAATAATTAGAATACCTAAATAAAAACCTGAAAAGGCAGGAGTCTAAACGACCACCCTCAAAAGGAAAACATAACAACACCTGTCAATGGTTTAAATGCAGCATCTTTTAGAAAAGGAAATGCGCATTCTCAAAAGAAAGAAATATCAGTGCTTATCAATGTCTTAATTACAACATCTCTCAACAAAGGAAAGAAATATCACTCCTATACCAAGGAGTCTTTATCCACACATCCTATAGTATTTCGTAGTCAATCTGTATTCTTGAAAATAAAATCTTGTTTGTCCCATTTCTATGATTCAAGACCTTTGGGTTTCCTTGTAATACCCCATACTTTTTTCTAGCTTGAAATTGTCCCAAAAATGTTAGAAACTTTCTTTGAAAGATGAATCCAATTTTTTACACATGATATTTTTAATATTTTTACTTTTTTATCACGTGGTAAATGGAATTAGCTTTCAAATGATATCAATTTCATCAAAATCCAGTATCGGGGTAGAAAGTTATGGACAAAATGTAGAAGGCAGTAAAACTGCCCAGGTACGATGGTGGAGGCCGACAGATCATCGAACTAGCGACGGACCATCGCCCATGCCATTGCAGTGAGATAGTGAGACCACCTTCTACCTAGGAGCAATGGCATAGGATGATAGACCGTCGAAAAAGCGATGAGCCCTCGCTCAGGCCATCGCAAGAAGACAGTGAGCCCCCTTTCAGCCCAGGTGTGACGATTAGGACTGACGGACCGTTGACCCAGCGACGGACCATCGCACCCACCGTCACACATCCCATTCAGTTATTTTTAAGTCATTTTTAAAGGGGATTTTTGATCTTTTACCCCCTATTTTTATACCTAATAATATCTGATCAAGGCTCCCAAATTCATTATTCTTCTACTACTTTAAAATTAGGGTTTCTTCCTAAGAGCAATCCTTAAGCAACAAAATCCAAATCTTCTTCAAGAAACTAAGAGATTCAAATTCTTCAAGTTCAAGAACTTCAAGAAACTCACTACCGGGTATGCATATTTTTCATTCATGGACTCCTTCTGTCCATGAAGCCCAAACATCTCTTTTCAAAGTTCAAGTTATGGGTTTTTATGAATTTCATGTTGGGTTTGCTTTTGTTCATGTTGATAATGACCAATTGAATTCTATTCCATATTTTAGTGATAAATCTTAAGTGGAATTTATTATTATATGTGTATCCTCATGTGAATCCATGATTAAACCCTTGAGTGGTGAAATTAGAGTTGAAACATGATGTTTACTTGTTGTGTAATATTATCTACCTATACTATGCTCACCATGTATTTGATTAAATGTCTATGTAAAGGAAAAGTGCCCTACTAGTATGATAATATAAAATCCCCATTTATGTACAAGTTTATACATATCACATGTTTGATGAAATGCCTCAATAAATGAATTATGGATTGTGATGTTAGTCATGTATTCAAGAAAGTCATGCTTTGTCAGTTTCTTTCCGTTGAGTCCTAGGGGTACTTGTACTCGACAATTTAGCTATGTGCCTAGAGCCAGTTTCATGTTTTCATGATATCCTCAGTCAAGCCATGTTCAGTACAATTCAGTTAGTCATATGACTTAGAAAAACTAAGTAAAACTCAGAAATCCCATTAATCTCAGAAAGCTCTGTAATACAGGGATCTAAGTACTATTTCGTCAGTCAACGAAACTCAGCTAACTCAGTCTAGTTTAGTTCAGTTATCCATGTTCAGTGAATATTTATATGGGAGTAGAAATTAGCACCCAATGAACCCAAGGATAGGAACTCACCTGCCAGTAGAGGATGTGATTCTTAGAAGTAATCCTTGTATTCTAGAACTACATAGCTAGTGTAGGTTGAGACATCATACCTACTAGTTGAGGGTAGATGAGGTGGATTAACCTGCTAGTCGAGGCTTCCCACTATTCTCATTAGAGTAACCTGCTAGTTGAGGGTCACTCACATGTTGCCCTTACCAATGGTGTGGTATTGGCACCTTTCCAATCAAGGAATAGATTGGACCCTAATTCATCTATAATGCGTTATTTGGGGTATGTCAGTTGGATGGCGACTTCCCACAGTTTCAGTATCAGTCTCAGTAAAGAACTCAAATAGTTCTTCAAATTTTAGGACTGTCAGATACAGTCAACTCAGCTATAGTGCGGAACTCAACTAGTTCCTTCAAATTCAGGACTGTCAGATATTGTCACTCATATTATCAATTAAATCAGTCATCAGAACTTAGTTATCAGCCTTGTTAGTTATCAGTACATTCATGTTATCATGATCTTAGATATAGTTATTATGTATTCATGCATGCATTCTCATGTTCATGTTATTCAGTCAGTTAGCATAGTGCATGCATGTGAACCCTTTGCATTTTGCCTACCTCACATGCATACCAGTACATTCAAAGTACTATCGCATTTGCTCTATGGTGTCTTATACCATAAGTTCAGAAGCACGAGCTCCATAGCAGAGTCAGAGTTAGCAGTGAGTCCTCATTTTTTGAGGACATGATCATTCTTTTATTATCATATTAATCAATTTATTAGTTAGAGTTAGTTGGGGATATATCCCATCAACTCCTTATTCAGACAGTTATGTTTAGAGGCTTTTCAGACTATAGTATGTTCAGACAGTTGATTTTAGTTATTTTGGGCATTTCATACCCCATCTATATATTATGATTTATCAGATCTTATGTTACAATTTTGAACCTTATGGCCTTTTGGTTCATGTTTCCATATTAGACAGTATTTTATGCAGTGTTCAGGTATAGATATTAGTCATCGGTTAGCTTGTGGTCCTTTGGGGTCATGAGCACTGTGTAGCATTTTGGGTTCTAGATTCGGGGTGTTACAAGCTTGGTATCAGAGCCAGGTGTTCAATAGTGTCCTAGGAAGTCTAAAATATGCATCTAGTAGAGTCTTGTACATGGGTGTGCCGCATGCCACATTTATGTGCAGGAGGCTATGAGATGTTTTAGTAACAATTTCCCTTTTTTTCAGTATTCATGTGGTGCCAGTGATCATAATATCAAGTCAAAATCTCACTCTAATATGTTTCTCCCTTTCTTCTACAGAACATGCCTCCTAATAAAAGAAACGAGAATCAGTCAGCCCCTCAGGCTAAAGAACCTTTGGGTGAACATATTTCTCATGCAGAGTTCAGAGCTGCATTCACTACTCTTGCTCAGTCAGTTGCTGCTCAGAATGAATGAATAGCTGTCATTCCAGCCAACCCAGTGGCCAATTCACCTATAGCCAAGATTTGGGACTTTACCTAAATGAATTCTCCATCCTTTCTCGGGTCTAACTCTGATGAGGACCCTCAGAAATTCATCGATCAGGTTCGAAAGGTTACAGACATCATGGGGGTTAATCCTAGTGAGAGTGCTGAGCTAGCTGCATATCAGTTGCTGGATGTTGCTCACACTTGGTACACACAGTGGAAGTCAAAAAGGCCAGATAGTGCAGGGCCTATTGAGTGAGAGGAGTTTGTCACCATATTCTTAGATAAATTCTTTCCCCAAGTGCTGAGAGAGGCTAAGGTGTTAGAATTCATCAACTCAGGTAGGGAAATATGATGGTGAAAGAGTATTCTCATAAGCTTACTCAATTAGCCAGATATGCCCCTTATGTGGTTGCAGACAGCAGGGCCAAGATGAGTAAGTTTGTTTCTGGGGTGAATGATAGTATGGTCAACGAGTGTAGGTCTACGATGTTGAATAGTGACATAAATTTAGCTAGTCTCATGACTCATGCTCAGCAAATAGAGGAGCAAAATATTAAAATAAGGGAGAAGTAGAATAAGAGAGCAAGGACAGGTAGTTTCAACTTTGCTCAGTCCAAATTAGAAGGAGGAAACCGTTATCAGTTTTGTCCCAAGTCATCAGTTCCAACCCCTTTTTTCATCTAGTGCTCTAGATCCTAAGTTCAAGGATGGTAACAAAGATAGGGCACTTGGATCTAGGTCTTAGGGCAGTGTTAGCAGTGCCCACACCTATTTTCTTTGCCAGATTTATGGTAAAAACCACTAGGGGTACTTGAAGAGCTAGTAGTGATACTTGTTTTGAGTGTGGCAAGCCAGGCCATAGAGTTAGAGACGCAGTCAGGTCCTCAGTGTTAGTAGAACCACTCCTCAGCTCAGCTCGATCACTCAAATTAGTAGGGTGCCACTTTCAGTGCTACTAGTGGGAAGCTCCCAAATAGACTCTATGCTCTTCAGTCCCGATAAGATTAGGAAAATTTTCCTGATGTAGTTACTGGTGTGTTACAGATCTTTTGTGTGCATGCTTATGCTTTGCTAGATCCAGGAGCTTTTTTGTATTTTGTTACTCCCTATATAGCAGAAAATTTTGGAGTCAGTCCTAAAATTCTAGCAGATCCCTTTTCAGTCTCTAACCCAGTGGGTAAAACTATCATAACCTGATGGGTATACAGGAACTGTGCAGTTACGATATTTCAGAAAGTCACTTTAGCAAACTTAGTCGAATTAGAGGTGATTGATTTTGATATCATTCTCGGCATGGATTGGCTTTATTCCTGCTATGCCATAGTCCATTGTAGAAATAGAATATTCCAATTTTAGTTTCCAAATAAACCTGTCCTAGAGTGAAGGGGTAGTACTTCAGCTTTCAGAGGTCAGCTTGTTTTGTACATTCGAACAAGAAAAATGATATCTAAGGGATGTGTGTATCATATTGTTCATGTTAAGGATTCCAGTTTTAAGACTCTCAATCTTGAATCAGTTCCAGTTATGAATGAATATTCAGATGTCTTTCCCAAAGATCTTCCAGGAATTCCTCCAGAAAGGGAAATAGACTTCGATATTGATCTTATTCTAGATATTCAGCCTATATCTATTCCTCCATATAGAATGGCACTAGTAGAACTTAAAGAACTGAAAGATCAATTGAAGGATCTCTTAGATAAGGGGTTCATCAGACCCAGTGTGTCCTCATGGGGCGCACCAGTCTTATTCATTCAAAAGAAAGACAATTCTCTCAGAATATATGTAGACTACTTTTAACTTAATAAGGTCATGATAAAAAATAAGTATCCAATTCCCAGAATCGATGACTTGTTTGACCAACTTCAGGGTGCCATCAATTTCTCTAAGATAGACCTCAGATCCATCTATCATCAGCTCAAAGTCAGAGAATATAACATTCCAAAAATAGCCTTCTGTACTCGGTATGGTCATTTTGAATTCCTAGTCATGTCCTTTAGTCTTACCAATGCCCCAACCACTTTCATGGAATTGATGAATCAGGTGTTCAAGTAGTACTTGGACATATTCGTCATAGTTTTCATAGATGATATTCTGGTCTATTCCTGCAGTGAGCATAATCATGCAGACCATCTCAAAATTGTACTTCAGACTCTCAAAGATCATCAGCTATTCGCCAAATTTAGTAAGTGCAAATTTTGGCTACGGTCAGTAGCATTCCTTGGTAATATCATTTTCGATGATGGAATTAGAGTAGATTCTCAAAAGACCAAAACAGTAAGAACCTGGTCCAGACTTATCTCTCCATCAGATATTAGGAGTTTCTTAGGTTTGGCTGGCTATTACAGATGGTTTATTGAGGGATTTTCATCTATTGCATTCCCTATGTCCTGATTAACTCAGAAGAAAGTCAAGTTTTAGTGGTCAGATCCTTGCGAGAAGAGTTTTCAGGAGTTGAAGACTCGACTCACCTCAGCTCCAGTTTTAGCTCTTCTAGATGGTTCAGATGGGTTCATGGTGTATTATGATACATCCAGAGTAGGTTTGGGTTGTGTCTTCATGCAACACAGTAAGGTTATAGCCTACGCCTCCAGATAGCTTAAACCCCATGAGAAGAATTATCCTACTCATCATCTTGAGTTAGAAGTCGTAGTATTTGCCTTAAAGATTTGGAGGCATTATCTATACGACGTTTATGTAGATGTGTTCACAGATCATAAGAGCCTTTAGTATGTCTTTGCTCAGAAAGATATTAATCTTTATCATAGAAGGTGGTTAGAGCTCTTGAAAGATTATGACATGAGTGTACTTTATCATTCGGGAAAGGCCAATATAGTGGACGATGCTCTTAGTAGACTGTCTATGGGTAGTGTTGCTCATGTCGATGATAGTAAGAATAAGTTAGCTCAGGAAGTCTATTATCTTTCCAGACTAAGCATTCGCTTAGTCGATACAGAGGAGGGTGATATATGGGTTTAGAGTAGTTCAGAATTATCTCTAGTTTCTGAGGTGATAGAAAAGCAAGATAGAGATCCCAGCCTTGTCAAGTTAAAGGATTCAGTAAAGGATTAGAAGATAGAGGTTTTCTCCCAAGGAGGAGATGATGTTCTGTGTTGTCAGGGTCATCTCTGTGTTCCAGGTGTAGATGATTTAAGACAGTGAATTCTTACAGAAATGCATGGTGTGTGCTACTCTATTTATTTGGGGGCCACAAAGATGTACTGTGACTTGCGGAAAGTCTATTGGTGGAGTGGAATAAAGAGAGATATTTCAGAGTTTGTGGCTAAGTGCTCTACATATCAGCAGGTTAAGATAGAGCGTCAGAAGCCTAGTGGTTCCATACAGGAGTTCATCATTCCTACTTGGAAATGGGAAGAAGTGAACATAAACTTTGTGATGGGTTTACCTCATACTCTTCATCAGCATGATTCAGTCTGGGTCATTGTGGATAAAATGACCAAATCATCTCATTTCCTTCCAATTCATACCTCTTACTCAGCTGAGGATTATGCCAAACTCTACATGAGAGAGTTGGTTAAAATGTACGGTGTTCTGTTATCTATTATCTCAGACAGAGGTACCCAGTTCACCTCTCACTTTTGGAAAGTATTAAAAAAGGGTCTTGGTACCCAAGTTTATCTTAGTACAACCTTTCATCCTCAGACAGATGGTCAAGCAGAAAGGACCATTCAGACTATAGAAGATATGCTACATGCGTGTGCAACTAATTTCAAGGGTAGTTGGGATGACCACTTGCCTTTAATTGAGTTTGCATACAACAACAACTATTATTCCAGTATTAAGATAGATCCATTTGAAGCTCTCTATAGTAGGAGATGTAGATCTCTAATCGATTGGTTTAAAGTTAGTAAGGCCTCAGTCATAGGGCCTGACTTGGTATTCGACACCTTAGAGATATTCCAATTGATTAGATAAAGACTTTGGGCTGCTCAGAGCAGATAGAAGTCTTATACAGATGTGCGTAAAAAGGATATCGAGTTTGAGAGTGGTGATTTTGTCTATCTAAAGATCTCTCCCATGATGGAGTGAAGAGATTCAGCAAGAAGGGAAAGCTCAGTCCCCGATATATCGGTCCCTTTAAGATTCTCAATCATTTCAGCAAGGTAGCATATGAGCTCGAATTGCCCTTATATCTAGCTTCAGTTCATCCAGTTTTCCATGTCTCTTTTCCCAAGAAATGCATAGTTGACCTAGCACTTGTAGTCTCTATTCAGAGCATAGATGTTCAAAACAAACTCTCTTATGAAGAGATTCCAATTAAAATCCTAGACTATCAGACTCGTAGACTAAGGAACAAAGAAGTCCCTCTAGTCAAAGTCCTTTGGCAAAATTAGTCCGTTGAGAGAGATACTTGGGAAGTAGAAGTATTCATGCATACCAAGTATCCTTACCTCTTTTCCACCAACTCAGATCAATCTCAAGGTAACAACTCTCCTTAAGCTTTTCAGTTTCATGTTCCGATTTCAGTTACAAGCTTGACATCTATTTCACGTTCAGAATTCCATTATAAACTTGGTATTAAATACCATTGCATATTCAGTCATGCATTCATGTATTAGTTCAGTTATATAATCATGCATTAGACATGCATTCTCATTGTGAGAAACTTAGTTCATCAGAACACTCAGTCATACATTCATGAATCAGTTACACATGCATCAGATATGCATATTCAGTATGATATATTCAGTTATCAATTATGTCAGTCAAAAGATCATGTTCCATTATTCATGTCAGTATGTACATTAGTTTATCTTCTCCCCTCTTACTTAGTCTCATTTGAGGATGAATGTTCTCAAGGGGGAGATATTGTAATACCCCATACTTTTACCTAGCTTGAAATTATCCCAAGAATGTTAGAATCTTTCTTAGAAAGATGAATCTACTTTTTTACACGTGACATTTTTAAGTTTTTCACTTTTTGTCATGTGGGAAATAGAATTAGCTTTCCAACGTACCAATTTCATCAAAATACAATATCAGGGTAGAAAATTATGGCTGAAATGCAGAAGGCAATAAAACCACCCAAGTGTGATGGTGGAGGCCGATGGACTGTTGGACTAGCGATGGACCATTGACCATGCCGTCGCAGTGAGGCAGTGATACCACCTTCTATCTAGGAGCAATGGCACAGGCCAACGGACTATCAAGCTAGTGATGGGCCATCGGTCAGGTCGACGCAACAGAGACAGTGAGCCCCCTTTCTGCCCAGGTGTGACGGTCAGGATGGATGAAAGGTCGACCCAGTGACGGACCGTCGCACCCACCATTGCACATTCCATCAGTTATTTTAAGTCATTTTTAAAGGGGATTTTCGGTCTTTTACCACCCGTTTTCATGCCTAATAATATCCGACCAAGGATCCTAAATTTATTATTCTTCTACAACATTAAAATTAGGTTTTCTCCCTAAGAGCAATCCTTAAGCAGCTAAATCCAAATTTCTTCAAGAAACTAAGAGATTCAA
The DNA here is from genome assembly GCF_002878395.1 of Capsicum annuum. NCBI lineage: Eukaryota > Viridiplantae > Streptophyta > Magnoliopsida > Solanales > Solanaceae > Capsicum > Capsicum annuum. Next base: position 182,496,297 of record NC_061113.1, read on the forward strand.
ATTCTTCAAGTTCAAAAACTTCATGAAACTCACTACCAGGTATTCATAGTGTTCATTCATGGACTCCTTTCATCCATGAAGTCCAAGAATCTCTTTTGAAAGTCCAAGTGTATGGATTTTTATGAATTTCATGTTGGGTTTGCTTTTGTTCATGTTGATAATGAACAATTGAATTATATTCCATGTTTTAGTGATAAATCTTAAGTGGAATTTATTATTATAGGTATAGCCTCATGTGAATCCATGATAAACCCTTGAATGGTGAAATTAGAGTTGAAACATGATGTTTAATTATTGTGTAATGTTGTCTACATATACTATGCTCACCATGTGTTTGATTAAATGTCTATGTGAAGGAAAAGTGCCCTACTATTATGATAATATGAAATCCCCATTTATGTACAAGTTTATGCATATCACATATTTGATGAAATGCCTTAATAAATGAATTATGGATTTTGATGTTAGTCATGAATTCAAGAAAGTCATGCTTTGTCAGTTTCTTTCCATTGAGTCCTGAGGGTACTTGTACCCAACAATTTAGCTGTGTGCCTAGAGCCAGTGTCATATTTTCATGATATCCTCAGTCAAACCATGTTCAGTAGAATTCAGTTAGTTATTTGACTCAGGAAAACTCAGAAATCCCAGTAATCTTGGAAAACTCAGTAATATAGAGATCTCAGTACTATTTCATCAGTCAACGAAACTCAGTTAACTCAGTCCAGTTTATTTCAGTAATCCATGTTCAGTGTCTATTCAGATGGGAGTAAAAATTTATACCGAGTGAACCTAAGGATGGGAACTCACCTGCCAGTAGAGGGTGTCATTCTTAGAAGCAATCCTTGTGTTTCAGAACTATGTAGCTAGCGTAGGTTGAGATATCATACCTACTAATTGAAGGTAGATGAGGTGGATTAACCTGCTAGTCGAGGGTTCCCACCATTCTCATTAGAGTAACCTGCTAGTTGAGGGCCACTCACATGTTGCCTTTACTAGTGGCGTGGTATTGGCACCCTTCTAATCAGGGCACAGATTGGACCTCAATTCAGCTATAATGAATTATTTGGGGCATGTGAGTTGGATGATTACTTCCCACAATTTCAGTATCAGTCTCAGTAAAAGAACTCAGATAGTTTTTTAGATTTTAGGATTGTCAGATACAATCAACTCAGCTACAGTGCGGAACTCAACTAGTTCCTTCAGATTTAGGACTGTTAGATATAGTCACTCATGTTATCAATTATATCAGTCATCAGAACTCAGTTATCATCCATGTTAGTTATCAGTACATTCATGTTATCACGATCTCAGATACAGTTATTATGTATTTATGCATACATTCTCACTTTCATGTTATTCAGTTAGTTAGCATAGTGCATACATGTGAACCCTTTGCATTCAACCTGCCTCACATGCATACCAGTATATTCAAAGTACTAACGCATTTGCGCTATGGTGTCTTATACCATAGGTTAAGAAGCACGAGCTCCAGATCATTAGTAGCATTCCAATCTCAGCAGTCAGAGTTAGCAGTGAGTCCTCATCTTTCAAGGATGTGATCATTCCTTTATTATATCATTAATTAATTTATTAGTTGGAGTTAGTTAGGGACATATCCCATCAATTCCTTATTCAGACAGTCATGTTTAGAGGCTTTTCAGACTACAGTATGTTTAGACAGTTGATTTCAGTTGTTTTGGGTATTTCATACCCTTTCTATATATTATGATTTATCAGATCTTATGTTGTAGTTTTGGACCTTATGGCCTTTCAGTTCATGTTTCTACATTATACAGTATTTTATGCAGTGTTCAGATACAAATGTCAATCATGGGTTAGCTTGTGGTACTTCGAGGTCATGAACATCGTGTAGCATTTTGGGTACTAGATTTAGGGTGTTAAATGCCTTCTACATTCAAACTTTCAAATGACTAGTAGTCCAATCACTAGTATTTAAAGACGAAAGACTAAGGAAGAGACATACTTTTATCTCAACCTTCTTTAACTCTTTTCTTTACTTTATTCAAGCATTGTAATCTCTTGAAGTTAATGTGTATTCAAAAAGAGAGAGAAATGAAACACATAGTTTGTGAGACAAATATATCAAGAACCAAGAAAGAAAAGGAATGTGAGTTATAACCAAAAAGCTTAACTCAATCCTTGTAATTTAATTTGAAAAAATAAGAGCTAGTAGAATCCCTTACAATCCAAGAGGACTGCAGTAAGATCTATTAGAAGTACTAGCCAGTTTAAAATATTTGGAGTCACTATTACTTTCATCTATTTCAATACTACTTTTCATCAACCTTTATATCCTGTCTCATAAGTCGATTGACTATCAGAGCAAGTCAACTGATAAAAAAGAGTAATTCACCCTCTCTCTTAGCTCTTTCAATTGGTATCAGAGCCTAGACTCACATTTATTTGCTTAACAACAAAGTGAGGAAAGGCCATGGCTCAAACAGTTGTTGAAGACTTATTCTCAAAAGGAACATCTCAAACTTCATGTGAATTAAGAAAATAAAAGCAAGATAGAAATTAACGATAAAAATTAAAGAAATATAGACACAATTAGGTTCAAATAATAAAAGATGTGATGGTGAAACTAAACAAAACACCACTTAATTAGGAACTAATATATTAGAATCCTCAAGAAGATAGTAACGTTACTTGAAAATCATATAACAAGTGTTGAAAATCAATAAAGGATTCTCAAGCTCTAAAAGGAGCACAAGTTTTCAATCTTTAAAAACTATTGGTTTAACCCTAATAGCTAACTATTTATACTAAGGGTTAAAAGAAGTAAGGGAGGACTAAATTTTCCTTTATTTAAATTACAAGCTAATGTAAATGGTAGACACTTAGCATATTAAATATCTCTAAGTCATCCATATTGGAACCTTCTAAAGATTCCATCTTCATCCATAAAGCTTGAAATGCTTGAAGGTCTATAGCTTGACTTCTTGTGAAAGGTCTTCTTGAAGTAGCGTCACTTTGATGTATATCACTCTCCTCTTCTTCAAAAGAATTCATCCTCAAATTCACCAATCCTACATCAAAAAGAGATAAATAACTAACATTGAAAATATTATGGACCAAATACTCACTTGGTAAGTCCACTTTGTAAGAATTATTTCCAATCTTCTCAAGCACTTGAAACGGTCCATCTCCTTTTGGCATAAGCTTGTTCTTTCTTTTGCTTTAAAATCTCTCTTTTGTGAATTGAAGCCATAGCCAATCACTGGGTACAAAGGTGACTTTTTTCACACTTTATTGGCTCTTTGGTTGCATCTTTGTTGGATTTCTCAATTCACAATCTTAATTTCTCATGGATGCTCTTCATAGATTTTACCTTAGCTTTTGGATCTATACTTACTATAACATCTTTGAACAAATGAATTAAATCCAATGGAGTCAAGGGATTAAAACCATAAACACACTTAAAGGGGATTATAACAATATACCAATGAGTAGTTCTCTTATAGACAAACTCAATTAATGACAATTGATCCTCTCTCAAGAAAAAGAAGTTAACTTTCTTTTAACCATAACTCTAAGCATGTTACCTAAGTTATATTGACCACCTTGGTTTGACCATCTATTTGAGGATGACAAGAATTATATAATAGAAATTTTCTTCCTAAATTTCTCCACATACATCTCCAAGAATGACTAAGAAATTTTGAATCTCTATCACTAACAATTATTTGGGGAACACCATGCAATTTCATCACATTATTAACAAATAAAATAGCAACATGATATGGATCATCACTTTTATGACAACCAATAAAGTGAGTCATTTTAAAAAATCTATCCACAACAAACAAAGATGCTATCCTTACCACTCCTAGTCTTAGGGAGGCCAATGATAAAATCCATGGAAATATCTAGCCAAGGACCGATACGAATAGCCAAAGGGGTATACAAGACATGGGGTGGGTACAAGATTTAGCATGCTTACAATCCAAACACCTAACACAAAGTCTTTCCACATCTCTTATCATTTTAGGCCAAAAGAATATTCACTAAGAATAGCTAAGGTTTTTGACACTTCAAAATGACCCATCAAACCTCCATTGTGTTGCTCTTTCACCAATAACTCTCTCCATGAAGATATAGGCACACAAAGTTTTTAATTTCTAAACAAGTAGCCCCCATTCAATTCAAACCTAGGAGTTCTATCTTCGTTTCCCTCCTTAATAACTTGCACACATCTATTCAAGCTCACTTGAAACTCTCCAAGGACTTTCCAAAATCATCATTATTAGAATATAACTCCTTCAAACTCTAAGAAAATATCAACCTAGAAGTCAAGGTATTCATTAATGCATATCTTCTAGATAAAGTATTCACTACAATATTCTCTTTACCTTGCTTATATTAATCACCCTATGGAAAAGACTCAATGAACTATATACACTTAGCATACCTCTTATTAAGATTATTTTGGACCCTAATATGCTTCAAAGCCTTATGATTAGTTCTAATCACAAACTCCTTATGCCACAAATAACATTTCCAATTTTCTAAAGCTCCAACTAGGGCATAAAGTTCCTTGACATAGGTAGAATATTACAATGAAACTCCCCTTAATTTCTTACTAAAGTAATATATGGGTTTCCATTCTTGCATCAAGACCAAACCAATTCCTACTCCATTAGTATCAAACTCAATTTCAAACATCTTCTCAAAGTTAGGAAGTTGAAGTAATGGAGTGGAACTAAGTTTCTCTTTTAAGATTCTAAAGGATTTCTCTTGTTTTATACCCCAAATTAAGGGCTTATCCTTCTTAATAACCTCAGTTAGAGGAGTGTCTAAAGAACTAATACCCTTTACAAATCTCCTATACAAATTTGCCAACCCATGGAAGCTTCTAACATCACTATTGGACTTAGGAGTTGGCCAACTTCTAATAGCCTTTAACTTTTCATCATCCACCTAAACTCCTCTTGAGATTAAAACAAAGACAAGGAAAACAACATGGTCCACATATAAAAACCATTTTAGAATTCACATATAACTTTTAATTTATCAACACATCAAATATCATTCTCAAATATTGCACATAATCATCCAAACACTTGCTCTAAACAAAAATATCATCAAAATAAACCATAATAAAATTATTAAGAAATAACTTAATCACATGGTTCATTAATCACATAAAAGAGCTTGCTGCATTGGTTAGCCCAAAAGGCATCACCATCTGCTCATATAATCCAAACTTAGTTTTAAAAGCGATTATCCATTTAGGTCTAAATTTTATTCAAATTTGATAGTATTTGCTTCTCAAATAAAATTTAGAGAATAAGGTAGAACAACACAATTCATCTAGCATATCATCAAGTCTTGTAATGGGATGTCGATATTTTATCATAATTTTATTAATGGCATGACAATCTACATACATCTTTCGTGCCCCATCTTTCTTAGCTACTAGAATTATGGGCACTACTCATGGACTTAAACTTTCTCTCACCAAACCTTTATTCACAAGTTCCTCCACTTATATTTGCAATTCTTTGATCTCTTCAAGATTGCTACTATAAGCTACTTTATTGGAATTTGAGAACCTAATAAAAAGTCAATTTCATGTTCTATTCTTCTCAAAGGAAGCAAGCCACATGATTTTTCTTTTGGAAATAGATTGTTATATCTTGAAACAAATAATAAACAACACTTGGCAAATATCAAGAGTTAGTTCATTGTTAGAAATCAAAGAATAACCTCTAGATTTAATAAATATGGCTTGAGTAGCATCCTTAATGTTTATCTCTTTTATGCTCTCTTTATATTGTAAAATTATGCACATTTTCTCTCTTTTTTAATTTTTTTGTTTTTATTTCTCACCTCTTTTTTTTTGTGATAACTCATTCTTACTTGAAATCTCAACCTATCCTTTTCCTCTCTTGTTTTATTAATTTTTTCTCCCGTACTCGTTTTTTTTCTTCTTAAGTTTTTCTTTCAACTCTCCCATTTTCTACATTCCTCACTCACTTGAAAAGGAGAAAGTGGGTTAAGAATGTGAGTTTTACCATCTTTAACAAAAGAATATTTATTTGATATTCCATCATGTTTATCCCCATCATATTCCCATGGACTTCACAACTATTAATAACAAGCTTGCATTGATACAACATCACAAAACACTTCATCATGATAACTTTCAATCTTGAATTTTATCAATACTCTCTTGGTCACCTTGAGTTCACCATATTACTTGATCCATTGCAATCTATAAGGTTTTGAGTGCCTTCTTCTTTGAAGTTTTAATTATTCTACCATAGGTACACTAGTAACATTGACACAACTTCTATTATCAATGATAAAGAAACATAATTTCTCTTGAACTCTACACTAATTATGAAACAAGTTCTGCCTTTGATCAAGATCTTCCCTTGCTAGAGCACTCATACTTATTCTCAAAACAAGAACAAGTTTTCCATCATCATTAATTTCTTCTCAATCACCTTATCCCATAAATTCTTAACTACTATCATCCTTTACGTGGTCATCTTTAGATTTATCTTCGGTTTGATAACCACCATCATTCAATGTAATGATAGATCTTCTATTAGGAAACTCATTTTCTTTATGATTATATCCTTAATATTTAAAACACTTTATTTTAGATGGAGCTTCAAGTTTAGCTTTGTTGCCTCCATCCTTGTAGTCTGCCTTTGATTCGTCTTTGTCTAAATTGGACTTCAATTTTTTCCTTTAACCTTTGGATTTGTCCCAAGTGGGAGGTGATTTCTAAATATCCTTATTTTTAGCCTGTAAAAAAGAACAAGATTGCATATTTGACTAGTTTTCCTTTTGACGACTCTTCGTCTTGAGTGTCATTTGGTAAGATACATATAAACTTGAAACACAATGGAATTCCAATGATTGCCTTACATTTTTTTTAAGCCCAAGATAAATCTTACCACAAGTTTCACCTATTTATCATTGATATTAGCTCGAAGCCTGGTATGCTCTAGCTCCTCAAAATACTCTACCACACTTTTACTTCTTTCTTGAAAATTGTAATACTTATTGAGTGTATTTTGCTCATAATCATGACCTACAATACTTTCTCTCATATGCCTTTTCATGTCATTCTAACTTGTAAAAAAGTCTCTATTCACCAAAGCACCTTTTTAAATTTTCTCCCACCATGTTGAAGCAAAACCCTCAAGGTGACTTCTAGCATACTTCATCTTTTTAACATCACTCACATTGTTAAGATTCTATTGCCTTTCAAAGTTCACAATCCAATTAAGATATTCATCCGGGCTACTAATTCCTTTGAAGAATGAAAGAGAAACCTTGTTATTGTTGAATACTTGATCTTCATTATTATTTCTTGTATTGTATTCTCTATAATCACTCGAATACTACCCTTCATTCTAAAACACCTTGAGTTTGGAACCTTATAAATTTCCTGATTTTTGAACTCTCTGGCCATTATACAACTTGATCTTACTAGTCGTATGATGTTGGTATGATATAGGGGCCTCAGTTATATGTTAAATAGTATGCATTCTTGATCATGTACTAACTAGGGTACGACTATAGGGTACTAAACATATGATGTTGATATGAGTTAGTCCACAAAGTCGATTATTGGACAGAATTGTAGTCTAACTTTTTGCCAAGGGTATGAGTTAGGGGTTCTATTCGTATGATATGGGTGCGAGTGAGGGTCCAAACCATATCCACCAACATTTATTTTATAGATTTTAAGCTGAGGGTATTTTAAACATTTCCCAACCCAGATCCTTAAGATCCCACATCCTATAACATATTTTGGCCTCTCATTACTCACTTTAGAAGATCAAAATACTCTCAAAATTCTCTCTAAAAGCTCTTAAGAATGTTGGGCTAGGGTTTCTTCAAGGTGTTTATTTTGAGGCTTAAAGATCAAAATCTCTTTATTAAGCTTGTGAATAAGGCATGTTACTCCTCCCTCAGTGTGAATTCAACTAAAAGAACATTTAATGAATGGTTTTCATGGTATTATTGTGGGATTGTGTTGGTTTTGAAATATATGTTGGGGGTTTAGTCATTAAGGGTTGGATAATATTTTCCCATGTCTTCTTATGGATTTTCATGTTTTTCTGATGGTTTTTCATGTAATAATTGTGGTTTTAATATGTGGTTGCATGGGAATGGTCAATTAATACTTGGCTTTTGTTTTGGAAACTATATTCCCTTAACATGTTTGTTAAAATGCTAATGAGAGTGGTTTTGTCACATAGTTTGACTTTTATTGAAATTTTTACATTGCATAACGTGGTAATGGAAACCTAAATTGGTTTGGTTTGGTTTTAAATAATTTGGGAAGGCCTTGGTGGCCATGGATTTGGTTTAATTGAAAACCTTATGGGGTACACGGGGAATCCCCCAAGTAAAATTATAATGAAAACCTTGTGAGGTATATGACAATCCCTTAAGTAATTTTAATAGTGGAGTTTGCAGGGAACATGGGAATCCCTTAAGTGTTGGCTAATGATATTTCTTGCAAGGTATAGTCAGTATGACGATACCACTTTATAATGCCTTGTTAATTAACTCCTGGAATTGGTAGTCAGTTTATGTGCTAAAGGTTTTAACTAGGCAATAATGGTGGGTTGTGATAACTAGCCGTGAAGGTGTGAGTCTAAAAGGTTGACTCTAGAAACTCATGTTTGACGACATGAGGATTGTTCTTAATGACCACGTACTTTTGGGGTACAAGGGAATCTCCCAAGTATATATATATAAATATTTATCATAGAGGGCGAAGGGTATAAGGGAATACCTGGCCACCTATGGTACCTCTAATTCATGCAGCTACACGTACTAGGGCCCATTCAGGGGGTAACACTAAACCCTATATCTCATGGGTGGAATATGATGATGACGCTACACAACCCAGATTAAGGTTTTAAGTGCATTCTAAACCCAGTTCCCTTTCTCGATATGATATATATATATACACATGCATGTGATTGCATATGGTTACTTACTTTGGTTTTGAATAATGACATTAATTTACCCTTATTCCTGAGTAACATGCTAGTGTTTATCACGCTAACCGTCTTCAGGCATTGTATCCCCACTGATGCAGGAATCGGCTATACTACCATTCCTCCTATTCAGTGACTTAGATTCAAGGACAAGTTTGAGTCAGAATGAAGTGGTGAGCTTCCATTATCTGGAAGGCCTATTTTATTTTATAGTTTACCTTATGCTTTTACTATTCTCTTGATATTTGTTTTTGGCTATGATTCGGGGCATGTCCTGACTAAATATTCTTATTTATTTTTTAGAGGCTTTGAATGGACAACTGTAGACTTGGGTATATGATGGTTGGTTGGATTTGTTTGGAAGGTATGAATTGGTTGGGTTGGTCTTGATTTTAGAATTATCCTAAAGTCATTGAAATTTTAATACTTTATCTTGTTATATGTCCAAAATTCATCTAACACGGGTTGTATATTGGTTAGTTGGATTGGGTATTGGGGGTGGTCTCTGGTACTGGTTTGACTTAAGATACTCGATACGACTAAACCCTGGTTTGGGCCGTGTTAAATTAAGGATTTCGGTGTCATAGGGTATCTACAAAGTTATGTTGAGTAGAATCTCTTTATAGGTATGTAGAATGCCACACTTATAAGGGAGAGACTATGAGGCCTCTAGGAATATTTCGCTTTCTTGTTGTTCTATTTTTAGGCTATGGAGTCTAGGGTCTTAAACTCTCCCCTAAATCTTATTTTTTTTGCTTTTCAAATCATGCCCTTTTGATAATCTGAAGCTCATAGAAACTCACCTGTCCAACTCGAGGATAACATAAATGGATCTCGTCAACCTCATGGGGTACCGACCTAGTCAAGATTATTGTTTCTAATTTTCCCTATGAAGTTCTATGGGTCTCCCTGACTCGACTCCAAAAGGTGACACTCATTCTTATTCACCCCAAGGAGATGTTACCAATGCCAAGTTTCAATGTTCTATTCAACAGTTGGCCCATATAGTGACATTTTTTTATGAAAGTCCAGTCCTATTAGTGTGAGAAAGAATATGGCAAGGTCAAGAAATAGGCAGGGGAAGAAGTCCCAATATTCTGCCTAAGGGAAGGGTCAGAAAAATAGTGGTAGAGGTGGTGGGCAATGGTCTGAGTAAGGGAATCCAGGAAGTTACCAGGTGGATGTCAGTGTCCCTTATCCTTATTTTTCGGTGATTATCATTTTTGGTATGGTAGAGCTCAGTCAGCCCCACCGTATCCTCCCTATCGGTTTTATGGTTTGTTGCACCGTGGTCATTACTATAAGGGGAGGAATCGGTGTTTTTGTTATGGTCAATTGGGTCACATGCAGCGGAAGTATCCCATAAAGATTACCACTAGGGAAAATAGGATCCCGATTGCCATTTCCCCATTTTCTACACCAAAGGGTGTTGCTTCTCGCTTAGGCACTGGCTGAAACCATCCTTATGATCTCACTACCTGATAGGTGTCTGAGTTATCACCTGATGCCATTATTGCTATGTTGAAACTCCTTTCCTATGATGTGTACTTTTTACTTAATCTGGGGTCCACTCTATCTTATGTGACCCTATTTGTGGCGGTGTATTTTAGTTTTGGTCCTAAGTGCATTTTTGATCCTTTCTTTGTGTCTACCCCAGTAGGTGACTTTGTGATTTCTAGACAAGTATTTAGGGGGTTTGTTGTATCTGTTGGTGGTAAAGAAACTATGGTGAATCTATTTGAATTAGATATGGTGGGTTTTGATGTCATATTGGGGATAGATTGGTTGTTCTCATGTTATGCATCTCTAGACTGTCGAACCTATAAGATTGTCTTTAAAATCACCTAATGAATCGGTTATGGAGTGAGAGGGTTGTTCCATAGTTCCTAAGAAGAGGTTCATACCATATCTTAGAGCTCGGAGATTAATTTTCAAAGGATGTCTTTATTTTCTAGTGTGGGTTAAAGATTCTAACTCGGAGAGTCCTTCTTTTGCATTTTGTCCAGGTGAAATGAATCTGTGAGGTCTTCCTGATAGAGAGATTGAGTTTAGGATTGATTTTGTTTAGGAAACTTATCCTATTTCTATTCCCCCGTATAGAATGGCCTCAGTTGAGTTGAAGAAGCTTAAAGAGCAACTAAAGGACCTTTTAGACAAGGGTTTCATCTGTCCTAGTGTGTCCCCATGGGGTGCTTTCGTTCTTTTGTGCATAAGGGGGATGGTTTCCTTTGGTTATGTATCGGTTAATGATAGGTGGATAAGGAATTTCAGTTTACCTTCTCATGGGATGGACTATTGTAATGCCCCGAGAGTACACCCTATGCGCCACACAGTGCTTATAGTCCCGAGAGACCACAAGCTAACCCATGAGTTGGTACTTGCTGTGAGCACTGAACAAAACTAATGGTAACGAGAACATGTGCGGAATTTAACTGAAACACCATAAGGTTTTAAAAATGGAAATCAATACTGAATCATGAAGTTAACATTTGAAAACATACTGAAAAGCTAACTAACTGTCTGTACTAGACTGAAAGCCTCTAACTGAATAATTGAGGAGTTGATGGGATAGGCCCCCAACTAACTCCGACCGTCTGCTAAAACTGAGAAAAACTGAAATAACATAAATGGTCCTCAGAACACGAGGACTCACCACTGCTGCTACCACTGGTGCACTGGGATATCTAGGTACGGTCAGGAACCTGAGCATCCAAACCTATGATATGAAACATCATAGAGCAAGAAATGAGTATCCGGTTAGTACTTTGAATGTACTAGTATGCTAAATGAGGTAGGGCTGAGATGTATGGGCTTATATGCATAAATAATAACCAACTAAATAAATAGCATGGGATAACTGGACATGAAGTAATAAATAGCTAAATGATTTGAAGTAACTTAGTAAACATGCATGGAGTAGAGATGGTCCGGTTACCAAAAGGATACTGAATATAAATACGTAAAAACTGTAAAATTTGAGAATGCGTGAACAAACATATAATATGTTTTTGATATAATCTGTAACTAAAATACTTAAATCTGATAACTAATAACTGATAAACTATATGCTATGGTCAAAAAAAATTAAATTGAGTTCTGAACTGAATACTGAAACTAAAACTGTGGGAGGTATCATCTAACTGACATGCCCCGCTTTAAGATGTTTGGGGTCCAACTTGTAACCCATTTAGAAGGGTGATAGTACCGTGCCACGGGTGCTAACAATGGCTGTGGAGTCAGTCCTAATCTAGCGGGTGGCCCCTGAGATCAGTCCTAAGCTGGCGGGTGATCCCTGAGAGTGTTAGTCCTAAACTAGTGGGTGACATCTCATAACCTATGCTGGCTACATAGTTCTGGAACTTAGGGATTGCTTCTAAGAATCCAGTCCTAACTGATAGCTGATCCCCCATCCCTACGCTCGCTTGGTGCTAAATCCAACTCCCAACTAAACTGGCATTGAATATGGGATTGAGCTAAGATTAACAGAAGAGGGAATTGACTCGGATTACTGAACTGATCTAAGTTTGACTGATATGATAACGGACTGAAATGATAATGCTCATGCAAGTCTGAAACTATTCTGAAACCACTGAGACTAAATAAATAGCTAAATTTTAGGCATTCATAACCCCCAGGACTCGATAGCAATAACAACAACAGGGACATATGAAAGCTTTGAAACCATAGAAGGATATCATTGGTCACAATTATTCACTTAAGCATTTCATCAAACACATGGGGGTCAAGAATTTAACATAAGGATACTTCTAGACATAATGAGATAGCACGATCAAATGACAAAATCATAAAACTGAGGATTTATTTTGAATTCTCATGAACATGATATGGAAACCACAATATTTAAAACATACTATAAAGCATTCCACTTGAAATCAATTTTCAAAATCTTCACTTGTTAACATGTAATAAGTAGTCATTGTTCAAAACCTAATCATTTAGGCATTTCATCAAGTGCTTGCAATTCATGGTTTAAACTAAGCATGGGAATAATTTTAAAACCTGTAGTTATAGCACGATTTCACTTCTAAGATCACCAATTACGGTTTATATTCAACAAACAACACCATTCAAACATGTAAGGTTTAATATCACCAACAATTTCATGGAAACATGATAAAGATTCAAAATTCATGTAAGTTCATGGACATAATTAATAAAATATGAAATAAGGGCTACTTTTAATGAAAATAGATTGTAAACATCATGTATAATCAAAATTCATAAAAACTTCATGGAGATAAATCATTATAACCATGTTATTTCATGACTTAAAATATAAAAGATGAATTCTTGAACTCCATGGGTGAAAAGGGCCCATGGATGAACATCTAACATACCTTTGGGTTTTAATCTTGCAAAATAATTGTAGTTATTGATCGTTCTTGAGTGTAAAAGATTGAATTCTTAATCTTTCTTAAGAAATTAATGGTTGAACTTGATGAATTTGGGTGGTGGCTAGGGTTTCCTCTTTTTTCTCTAAAGAGAAAATTGTGAAAATATTGAATATAATACCTTAACTAATAATTAATCGCATTTTTGATTGAATAGGCTGAAGGGAAAAGGACTTAAATAAAAAATTAAAATCGAAACTGGAAACTGAAAAATTTTGGTTTTGCATAACGGCACGATGCAGTGCAATCACATCGAGCTACTGCAAAATGGACAATCTCGATTTTCCACTTTGGCGCAACGCAGCGCAATCGCGTTTAGCCATTGGAAAAGGATGATCCCCAAATTGTCCATCGCCATGATGCTATGAAATCGCATCGCCTCACTGGAAAAGGACAAGTGACATTTTTGGGGTCACCACGACGCGGTGCTGCTCGTATTGAGCTACTACTTTCACTAAAAGTGCCATAACTTCTCACTCAGGTATCGAATTAAAACAAAATTGGTATCATTGGAAATCTAATTTGATTATCTATCTAATGAGGGGTCACGAGATCAAAAATTCTTAGTAGAATAAAATGTATTCTTTTTGGAATTTTACTATAACAACATTCTTCTCAAAAACTCAATCGGTAAGGAATATTTTGATTCGTCTAATAGCTGGGAGTTATTTGAGGCCTTAATGTACATCAAATTAGGCACAAATATATAAAAGTACTATGATTTATTCTTCTTGACCTTGAAACATGGTCCTAATATTGGTCTGGATTGTTGGGGTATTTCAATATCTCCTTCTCCGGAACATTCATTCTTGAATGACACTAACTTGGTTGATATACTATGGAAGGATTGAGATGATACATAAAGCACTTACAGCTTGAATCATGAATAAACATCTGGAGTGTGAAACTAAGGTCTGAGGAATAGAGGGTTAATGGCACAAATTCATCAAAGAGGTTTGAACTGAGGACATATATGGCATGAATCTAAATTTCACTGATCATTAAGTATGTAGCATGAGTAATGGAAGTGAACATACTATAAAGGATGAGTACATGAGTCATGAGCTGCATGACTTGAATTTGGAGTTCACAAATATATGTAACATAATCTGTACTGCTAATCATATTGGAACTCCTTATACTAGGAATTAGAAGCATACATGGTTCTTTATGATGTACATGAAAATGAACTATTATTATGGAACTCACATGTAAGGCATAAGTAGATATCATGATGACTGAGAAACCTTGCACTGAGATAAGAATGGGTTAGGCATCATTCTCCCTTACTGCCTTTCTACATATACTGACATCACTATTAGGATCTGAGAGCCTGACTTGGCTACTTATTCTATCATCTCCTCCTTAGCTTAAAGCCCTCATTCTAAGTCTGTGAACCACCTAATCAACAATTCTAAATTGAAATGTCACCACTTTACTCTAGCATCTAGGGTAGACACTGAGGAGGGCTCTACTAGAGTTTCAGGACTGATACCAAAATTAACATTTATATATGGGTTAAAAAAGAAAATAAAGCTCCAGGGTCTAATAAAATATACACATAAAGATTGAAGGCCGGTAGCATAACAATAACCATATTAGGAGAGCTTTCCTGATCATGACTGGACTGGAGTACATAAAGTCTATGCTGGTGTTGACCACACGTAGTACTGGAAGTGGCGTCCTGCTGAGTCAAGCGACTGGATGAGACTGGAGGATAGTTGAACTGACCTTGTTGGCACAAATCTTATACCCTCTGAGCCATTAATTTACACTCACGTATCCTGTGGCTTGGCTTACCATATTCGAAACATATATTGCTTCTAACTCTACACACACTTAGGTGATTTCTACCATATTCTCTGCAAAGCAGATGTGTATAACCACTTCTCATACTACCCTGGGTTTTGGAACCTGGTGCCTCATCATGACTGTTATTCCTGAACCTTGGTATAGGTGTACTAGTAGAAGAAGGATCTGGGGCTAAAAACTTTCGATGGAACTAAGAACGGTTACCACCCTCTGACCCTGGCTGAGTGAAACTAAAGCTACCCATTCTGGCTCTTTTATTCTCTCTTTCTTCTTAAGATTCTGCTCTTTAATCTATTGAGCATGGACTATAAACCTAGATATATCCATATCTTTAATTAACATCGCAATCCTACACTCCTTGACCATATTATCAGATACACTAGAAACAAACTTACTCATTCTAGACCTATGATTAGACACCATATGAGGAACATACCTAGCTAGATAAGTAAACTTAAGGGAATACTCTTTCACACTCATATTGCCCTGCCTCAAGTTGATAAATTCCAATACTTTGTCTTCCCTCAGCTCTAATAGGAAGAATCTATCTAAGAAGGCTATAGCAAAATTCTCCTATTCTATAGGCTCTGCATCGACACCCCTATTCTCTTTCTACTGCTTAAACAAGGAATGAGCTACATCCTGTAACTGGAAATCAACTAGCTCTACACTCTCACTCGAAGTTACACCCATAATGTCTGTTACCTTATGGACCCTATCTAGAAATTCCTACGGATTCTCTTTATATTTGGATCCCAAAAATAGAGAAGGATTCATTTGGGTAAAATCCCAAATCCTTGTTGCGGTAGTATTGGCCACTGGGTTGGCTGGAATAGTGGCTGGATGAATATTATGAGCCACTATAGAGTTAGCTAGAGTTGTGAATAAGGCTTTGAACTCTACATGAGAAACATGCTCATTTAGGGGATCTTCCTGAATGGGCAGAGATGCTGGCTGGTTTACATTTCTTCTTCCTTTTATCTTTTAGGGAGGCATTTTTTTGTTCACGGAAGGATGAATGAGTTAGGGAAAGATTTTAAATAGAGGTCATGATCTACCACATGACATGAACACTGACAGAAGGGAAACTTTTCTTAAAACGGTCATAGCCTCTTGCCCATAAGTGTGACACGCTTCACACCCATGCACAAGGCTCTACTTGATGCAACTTTTAAACTTCCTAGGATACTTTGAAACCTTAGACTCTGATACTAAGTTTGTAATGCCCCAAGAGTACATCCTGGGTGCCACATGGTGCTTATGGTCCCGAGAGACCACAAGCTAACCCCTGAGTTGGTACCTGCTGTGAGCACTTAACAAAACTGATGACAAAGAGAACATGTGTGGAGTTTAGCTAAAACACCATAAGGTTTTAAAAATGGAAATCAATATTGAATCATAAAGTTAACATTTCAAAACATACTAAAAAACTAACTAACTATATGTACTAGACTGAAAGCCTCTAACTGAATAACTTAGGAGTTGATGGGAAAGGCCCCCAACTAACTCCAATTGTCTGCTAAAAATGAGAAAAACTAAAATAACATAAATGGTCTTTGAAACATGAGGACTCATCACTGCTGCTGCTACTCGTGCGCTGGGATATCTAGGTATGGTTGGGAACTTGAGTATCTGAACCTATGAAATGAAACATCATAGAGCAAAAAACGAGTATGCGATCAGTACTTTGAATGTATTGGTATGCTAAATGAGGTAGGGCTGAGATCCATGGGCTTATATACAAGAATGATAACCAACTGAATGAATAGCATGGATAACTGGACATGAAGTAATAACTAGCTAAATGATTTAAAGTAACTTAGTAAACATACATAGAGTAAAGTTGTCTAGTTAGCATGATGATACTAAATATAAATGCATAAAAGCTGTAAACTTTGAGAAAGCCTTACCAAGAATATAATATATTTTTGAAATAATCTATAACTAAAATACTAAAATTTGATAACTGAATAACTGAGTAACAGTATGCTAAGTTCAAATAAAACTAAACTGAGTTCTTAACTGAATACCAAAACTTAAACTGTAGGAGGTATCATCTAACCGACATACCCCGCTATGAGCTGATTAGGGTCCAACCTGTAACCCAGTTGGAAAGGTGCTAGTACTATTCCATTGATACTAACAGTGGCTGTGGAGTCACCGTCAGTCTTAATCTAGCGGGTGACCCCAGAGATCAGTTCTAAGCTAGCGAGTGATCCCTAAGAGTGTTAGTCCTAAACTCGTGGGTGACATCTCATAACCTACATTGGCTATGTAGTTTTGGAACTTAGGGATTGCTTCTAAGGACCCAGTCCTAACTGACGGGTGAGCCCCTATCCCTTAGCTTGCGTGGCGCTGAATCCTACTCCCAATTGAACTGACACTGATTACGAGATTGAGCTAAGCTTAACTGAAGAGGGAATTGACTCAGATTATTGAACTAATCTAAGTTTGACTGACATGATAATGGACTGAACTGATAATGCTCATACAGTTTGAAGCTGTTCTGAAACCACTGAGACTAAGTAAACAGCTAAATATCAGTTATTCATAACCCCCAAGACTCGATAGCAATAACAACAATAGGGATACATAAAATCTTTAAAACCATGGAAGGAGATCATTGGTCACAATTATTCACTTAGGAATTTCATCAAACACATGGGGGTCAAGACTTTAACATGAGGATACTTTTAGACATAATGAGATAGCACGATCACATGACAAAATCATTAAATTGAGGATTTATTCTAAATTATCATGAACATGATATGGAAACCACAATATTTAAAACATACTGTAAGGCATTCCACTTGAAAATAATTTCCAAAATCTTAACTTGTAACATGTAATAAGTAGTCATTGTTCAAAATCCAATCATTTAGGCATTTCATCAAATGCTTGCAATTCATGGTTTAAACTAAGCATGGGAATAATTTTAAAACTTGTAGTTATAGCATGATTTCACTTCTAAGATCACCAATTAGGGTTTAAATTCAACAAACACCATTCAAACATGTAAGGTTTAATATCACCAATAATTTCATGTAAATATGATAAGGATTTGAAATTCATGTAAGTTCATGGAGATAATTCATAAAATATGTAATAAGGTCTTATTTCAATGAAAATAGATTGTAAACATTATGTATAATCAAAATTCATAAAAGCTTCATGGAGATAAATGATTATAAATATGTAATTTCATGATTTAAAACATAAAAGATGGATTCTTGGACTTCATGGGTGAAAAGAGCCCATGGATGAACATATAACATACCTTAGGGTTTTAATCTTGCAAAATAATTGTAGTTCTTGACCGTTCTTGGGTGGAGAAGCTTGAATTCTTACATTTTTTTTGAGGAATTAATGGTTGAACTTGATGAATTTAGGTGGTGGCAAGGGTTTTCTCTTTTTTTTTTTGAAGAGGAAATTATGAAAATATTGAATATAATGCCTTAACTAATGATTAATCCCATTTTTGATTGAATAGGATGAAGGGATAAGGACTTAAATGTCCTTGGAAAATTAAACTCGAAACTGGAAACTGAAAAATCTAGGGTTTGCATATCGACGCATCGCAGTGCAATCGCGTTGAGCCACTGAAAAATGGACAATCTCAATTTTCCAATTTGGTGCAATGCGGTGCAATTGCTTTGATACACTGGAAAAGGACGATCCCCAAATTTCCCATCACCGCGATGTGGTGTTGCTCATATTGAGCTACTTCTTTCACTAAAAGTGCCATAACTTCTCACCAGGGTATCAGATTAAGGCCAAATTTGTATCATTGAAAAGATAATTTGATTATCTATTTGATTGGGGTGGGAGGGGGGTGGGGTCATGAGCTTAGAAATTCTTAGTAGAATTAAATATATGCTTGTTGGAAGTTTACTATAGCAGCATTCTTCTCAAAAACTCAATCGGGAAGGAATGTTTTAAATTGTGTAATAGCTGGGAGTTATATGAGGCCTTAATGTACATCAAGTTAGGCACAAATCTATCAAATAAATATGATTTATTTTTCATGAGCTTGAAACATAGTCCTAATATTGGTCCGAATTCTCGGGGTATTACAACTATATATATACTTTACGTGGGGTACTTAGTTATTGGTAGTGCATGATGGTTGATAGATACTAAATTTGAACCTTAAATGTTGATTTTAGTGAAG
Organism: Capsicum annuum; assembly: GCF_002878395.1. Taxonomy (NCBI): domain Eukaryota; kingdom Viridiplantae; phylum Streptophyta; class Magnoliopsida; order Solanales; family Solanaceae; genus Capsicum; species Capsicum annuum. The sequence continues at coordinate 182,515,691 of NC_061113.1, forward strand.
GAACTATGTTAGCTTGAGGATAGCAATATATGATTTATGGGGGTAGATTGGTAGGCTTGGTAACGTATGTGGAAGAAATGAGGTCGATGACTTAGTGAATAGAGAGGGTGGGAAAGATTGTGATATAAAGGTCGAAGGTCTAGGTTGAACTGATAGATTAGGGATAAATCAATGAATAGGTTAGGTCATAGGGTTTGTGAGCCTATGTTGGACCTCAGGTAGAATCTGGATAGATGAGTCTTTAAGTATAAAAGAGCCAAGTGTCCCTAGTACATGTTTGTAGTGATACACCTTAGAGCGGAGTGTTGTTCTTGTAGGTGTAGTAAGATAGAGATCGAAGGGCTAATCTTAATTTTTTTTCTAGCAGTGGACTTCAAGGAAAAGTCAGGGTGAATTTACTCCTATTCTAGCTATTTTATCCTATTTTAATTAAGAGGGAACTCTACCAGTGTTGCACACATTCTAATAATGCTTATTCCTATGGTCCACATTCTTTGTGCCACGTATGTCCATACTCCATCCCCTGAATTAAAGGTAATAATGGTCCTCAGAAATCTGGCTTCCAAGTGTTCAAGCTTTATTTCATGATACTCATGATCCATATATTCATGTATCACGTCGTGCATGGTTTTGAGAAATAGTAGTTTCAAGCGACAATTCTTTATTTTTTCCCTGAATATGAATCTCAGCTTTATGTCACACCACCTATGATGTATGCAATCGTGTTTTATATGAAGACCAGTCCAAAGGAATCGTACTACGGTATGTTCATATCGGAGTAATCCTTCATTTATAACCTGGGTAGTTTCTTCAGAGTACCTTGTGCCTATTGTACCGTATCTCATTTCTCAGGTCTCGCCTTAGGTAGTTGTAATTGGAAAGTAACCCCCTCCTTCTTGATGCTTATACTATAGATCCTTAGTGACTCTTCTTATGTTGGGATGTATAACTTTGGGAGTGTAGTGATGTTTTGTATGAGAGAGTAAATGTCCTTTATTTTGAAAATCTGGGGGTGACTACTAGAGCTAGGGTTATAAGTGTAGATAGAAGAATAAGATGAATGTTGTCATATGAAATAGTTGTGGAGGGGAGGTATGGTGAAAAACTTTGTGATAGTGATTAAAGGTGTTAGTTTTGGTGAGGAAATCTATAAAGTGGGTGTAGTAAAGATAGACTGGAGCATGGTGATTGATAAATACCCAACTATTATGTTATGCGGCTATAGCTCCTTGATTAAGACCTGATTCTTATTAATTATAGTGATAGACGGGGTAGTATTATTAAGGAGGTATAAAGTATAGGGTCCCATTGCTTTAACTAGCACTTTTAACTCCAAGTTAGTCTTTAACATGGGATGGATATGCAACTATACTCAGGCCTTCATAGTTATGAGTTCGCGGGGAGGGAGTTAGGAGCTTGAAATGGAGGAGTTCCATCTTCATAGTTGAAAGCTTGGTGGAGAATGTGGATGTCCCATTTCTTTAAATAGAACTTTTAACTCCAAGTTAGTCTTTAACATGGGATGGATATGCAACTATACTCAGGCCCTCATAGTTATGAGTTCGCGGGGAGGGAGTTAGGAGCTTGAAATGGAGGAGTGCCGTCTTCATAGTTGAAATCTTGGTGGAGAATATGGATGTATTTAAGGGTTATTAGATGTATTATTTAGGGATGAAGGAGCTCTGTGGGAATATGGAGGGGACATGGAGTCTGACTACCTATTTTTTTACTCTCCATTTTGGATAATTGTGCTTAAAGTATGTATGTATTCTTTGTCACATCTTTGTTTTCTAACTTATTAAAGGTTAGAGTAGGGATGTTTGAGGGTTTATTCGTGTTTGTCAATGAATCATTCCATCATTCGAGGATGAATGATATAAGTAGGGGAGAATTGAAACACCCTGATTTTTGAACCTTAGAAATTTCTTGATTTTTAAACTCTCTGTCCATTATAAGACTTGAGATTACTATTCATATGATGTGGGTATAATTTAGGGGCCTTAGTTGTATGTTAAACAATGTGCATTCTTGATTATGTATTGCCTAGGGTACGACTATAGGGTACCAATCGTATGGTGTTGATACGAGTTAGTCCATGAAGTCATATGTTGGATAAAATTGTATTCCAAAATTTTTCCTAGGGTACAACTTAGGGGTGCTACTTGTATGATATGGGTACAAGTGAGGGGTCTAAATCATACCCACCTGCGTTTATTTTACAACTTTAAAGATGAGGGTATTTTAGATATTTTCCACCCCAGACCCTTAAGACCCCACATCCTATAACACCTTTTGGCCTCTCATTACTCACTTTAGAAGATTAAAATTCTATCAAAACTCTCTCTAAAGGATCTTAAGAAGATTGGACTAGGGTTTCTTCAAGGTGTTTATCTAGAGGCTTAAAGACCAAAATCTCTCTGTTAATCTTCGTGAATAAGGCCTATTTCTTCTCCATCACTGTTAGTTCAACTAAAAGCACATTTAATGAATGGGTTTCAAGGTATTATTGTGGGAATGTGTTGGTTTTGAAATATATGTTGGGGGTTTTGGTCATTAAGGGTTGGATAATGTTTTCCCATGTCTTCTTATGGTTATTCATGTTTTTCTTATGTTTTTTCATGTCATAATTGTGGTTTCAACATGTGGTTGCATGGAAATGTTCAGTTGATACTTGGATTTGGTTTTGGAAACTATATGCCCTCAACATATTTGTTAAAATACCAATGAGAATGGTTTTGTCACATAGTTTGACTTTTAATGAATTTTTTGCATTACATAACATGGTAATGGAAACCTAAATTGGTTTGGTTTTTGTTTTAAATGATTTGGAAAGGCCTTAGTTTCCATGGATTTGGTTTAATTAAAAACCTTATGGGGTACACGGGAATCCCCCAAGTGAATTTATAATGAAAACCTTCTGGTGTACACGAGAATCCCCCAAGTAATTTTAATAGTGGAGTCTGTAGGGAATATGGAAATCCCCTAAGTGTTGGCTAATGACATTGCTTGCAAGCTATAGTTGGTATGATGATACCACTTCGTAATTTCTTGGTAGTTAACTTCTGGAATTGGTAATCTGATTATGTGCTAAAGGTTTTAATTGGGAATAATGGTGGGTTGTGATAGATAGCCATGATGGTGTGAGTCCAAAAGGTTAACACTAGAAACTCACTTTTGTCGACATGAGGATTGGTTTCGAGGACCACATACTTATGGGGTACAAGGGAACCCCCAAAGTATATACACGTACATATGCATCATAGAGGGAGAAGGGTATAAGAGAATCCCTGGCCACCTATGGTACTTTCAGTTCATGAGGCTACACGCACTAGGGCCCATTCAGGGGGTAGCACTAGATCCATATAGCCCATGTGTGGAATATGATAGTAAATCTATACAACCCAGTTAAGGTTTTAAATGCATACTAAACCCAATTCCCTTTCCTGGCATGACATATATATGTATACATGTATGTAATTTCATATGGTTAGTTACTTTGGTTTTGAATAATGACATTATTTTACCCTTATTCTTAAGTTACATGATAGCATTCTTCATGCTAACCATCTTTGGGATCTGTATTTCCATGCATTGCAGGAACCAACCATACTACCATTCCTCCTTCTCAGTGACATAGATTCATGGACTACTTTGAGTCAGACTGAAGTGGTGAGCTTCCATTCTTTGGAAGGCCCATTTCATGTTATGGTTTACCTTATACTTTTACTATTCTCTTGATATTTATTTTTGGCTATTGAAAGCACCCAAGCGCACACGCAAGTGTATGTGGTCTTATCAAGTAGTAAAATGGCTTCAAGAAAGCCCAAGTATCGATATCTGAGGGACTTGCATTCGCCACCTATCCAATTCTAGTTTAACGATTGAGAAAAAGTAAACAAGGAGGTTCATAATTGTAAATTAAAAAAAAACTAAACTAATGCAGAAAAGTAAATGACTTAGGACAATCAATGGATAGAAGCCTAGGGTTAAGGCTTACGAACAATCATACAACGTTATTAAACTTCATTCGTTAAATTGCTTATATTGGTTGTTGATTCGTAGGGGCAGTTGCATGATTATGGTTTCCTAATGCCTAATCCTTTACCTAAGTTGAACCTTACAACTACATCGTTGAGCGGGGATGTAATAGTGTACTTAAGTTCTTTAAAGCTATCATCCTATGTGTGAATCAAGTAAGGCATCTAAGTACATCCCTGTCCTAGCTACTAATTCAAATTCCTTATTTTATAAAGAAATAAGAACCATAATTTTCTTATTCCCATGTTCTATCTCCCTATTCCCTCTCTCGAGATCACAAGGTTGACAAATGATGTATTCTAAGGGTAGCTAATCCATAAAATAGTTAAAACAAGAATAAAAAAGAAGGCAATAATGATAAGTAAATCAAGCAAAATTAATTAAAAACAAAAGTAATCATGAACATGGCCTTAACCCCGGAAAAGGAGTTTTAGCCTTTAATGGAGATATTCATCATCCAATCCCTTGGATTGATGATATAAACAATGAAAGATACTAAAATAAAAGAATGATAAAAACCTTAAAAAGAAGTTGTGTAGCCTCCAAGATCTTCCAAGGATGTCCAAAATTTAATAAAAAAACGTGAATAATGTCCTATTTATAGTGGAAGAAATAGCCTATGCCTTGTTGAACAAGGAAACCGTTTTTGGTCGTCTGCGAACCCAGTGACGCACCGTGTCGATTATCACGTTGAGAACATCAACGCGAAGCATAGAATTTGGATTGGTTCACTTATTTGGGTGTCTTATGAATACATTGATGTGTCTCAAGAACCAAAAATCCTCTTCACGCGCCCACAGTCTCCCTATACTTTTCAGGTATCCAAATTGGTGTCAAGCTGTGTTTTGTGCTTCCGTGATCCATTCCAAGCCATTTTTAGCCGTTTCCACTTTATTTGAAGCTTGTAAATCCTTAATATATAATCATACTAAATTAACCAAGAATACTATAGCATTAAACAAAATAATTTAGAGCTCAAAATAACACAACATCCTCAATGATGAACTAGAAACACGAGCTAAGCATAGGCTAAATTCACATTGAGCTTTAACTTATTGTTTTGACTCTTTTCTTGGTCCAATTGACCCTTGAACATTATAAATAAGTTGTTTCACATATAAATACATTATAAAAACCTTAGTAACTCATTAAAATACATTAGAACCCAACACAATAGACTAGAAAAACATCTAGCTCAAGCTAGTTACACTAGTTTTCTCGGTTGAACTCTAAATGCTAAAATTTAATCAAAACTCATGTGAAACCACCATTAAACATTGTAAACACATACTTGGACAAATAAGTGCTCATTTATATCATTATTAACCCATTAATCATATGAATCATCCTCAAATCAAGGCTAAATAAGCTAGAATAGTAGCACTAGAATGCATAAATACACCCAACATCACCACCCCACACATAAAGCCTTGTTCGTCCTCGAACAGATCTTAACTAAAAGCATTATGATCTCGAAAGACTCCTCAATTCTACTGTATGCAATAAATTCAAGCTAGCACTACAATGACTATATGGAATGTAAGTTTACAATACTAAGCATGTTATTCACAATTGAAAGCTCAAGAATCCTACTCCAAAATATCCTAGCCTAAAGAATTTAATCAATACACGGAAAACTCATGCATATTTCTCAATGTAAGACATCATACAAATAACCTATATTCATCAAACATGTGCCCTCACAATAAGAGAGTTACCCATAAATACTCACAATAAAGCAATTGTGATAATGGGTATACAAATCAAGCTACGTTCACTCTCACAAAGAATTCACAAATTACACATAATGAACCATAGTCTTTCCCTTAGTGTCATGCTCCACTAATATTCGAATGATGAACCTAGGATCAAAAAAGTCTTTTCCGAGTTGTAATGTAGACTAAGGGACAGGTAGGAACTATTTTGGCCAAGAATAGTGACTAACCTCTCTAAGCGCTTTAATACACAACATCATACATTTAAAATAAATCTCTAACAACCAAATTACACTTTTTCATTCACCCATATATTTTATTTTTGCCCCATCTCTTTTAAGCATTTTCACAAACACTTGGTGGGCATATAGTTTATTACCACAAGAATTAAATTTTTTTCTTTTTTTCTCAACCATGGCAATATTTATAGCATCAATTATATCACATCAATTATCAACACCAATAACAATTACCTTGGGGTATCAATTTCACCTTTTTCTTCTTCAATTTCTCAAACTCCTTACTAATTCAAATTTTTTCTCTTTTTTTTCATTGAAGCACTTAGGAGATTTTTGGATCAAATTATGGTCTATCAAAGAAGGGATTAGGCTACATATGAGGTTACCAAAGAAAAAGCTAAAGGCTCAATGGGGTTAACTAGGATAATGCACAAGGGTAGGACAATTAGAGGATAAAAAAACAAGGCTATCAAAGAAATGCCTAAATTATCTCCTAAACTCACACTCTTTATTTTGCTTTGCACACACACCAGACAAGTTCTAGACATCATATACAACAAGGAATATACAAAAAACCTTACACACACATGGAACATGCTCAACTCAAATAGGATCATCATAGATTCCCAACCCAACAATAGCATGAATTCAAAATTAAGCCAAAAAAATACAAGAGTCACAAACTTGAGCCTAAGAATCTCAAAATAGCAATTCACTCAATTAACATGCTTTTACCAACAAATTCACTTGCATTATGTAATCAAAAATAGCAACAACAAAAATATCTAACTTATGTCTATCCTAAAATTTTTTAAATTGAGCCAAAAATTAGAAATTTTCCCACCCCACACTCAAAAATCTACTTTGTCCCCAAATTAAATTTAAAGGTAAGAGATAGAAATACTCCCTGAGGCCTCTAGGCCTAACTAGTAGAATCTTCATACATAAATGAGATCTATGAGACCCCACACTCAATATTTGTCATGCTTCAAGCTCAAGATTATGGTACTCAAACTTCCCATTAATTTGTTACTCAACCAAAAATAAAAACTATGTGAAATAAGAACTAAAAATTAAAAAGAAAACATACCTTAGCTTGGGTTGCCTCCCAAGAAATGCTTAATTTAGTGTCGCGGCACAACCCATATCAATTTTTTTCTCCACCTTGAGGATATAAATTTTATCCCCAACATCACATCCATCTTTTTTCCTCGCTCATAGGGTGGTGGTACAATGATTAATGAACCGAGTAATAGAATATGCATGGTAAACCACTTGGCCTTGAAGTGAGCTGTGTTCTTATGTTGCTTGTTCGATGTAAAATCAAGAATATAGGATTCTTGTTCCTTATCTTCATACTCTTCCACTATTTTAAATGATTCCACAGGCAAGACATCATCTAAACATAATGTAGAAAAGTGTTTCGAATGTAGCCCAACAAATCTTACTTCATAATTAACACAATCTACTACACACTTACTTTTATTCACCTTCTCAATTTCAGTCTCAAGATCAAGATGACAGTCGAGTGGCTGCAATTCCTTTGTTTGCTCCACATATTGGCTAATATCCTTCCCATATATTTCTTTGCTTAGCCACTGTAGAAAAGGTGGCAGTGGTGTCTCCTTAATAATTTCTACAATTTTTTGAGTACTCAGACTTATTTAAATTATCCGCATCATATTGTGAAGGTTCCATCCACGCACTTTCATAAAAATCTAGACAACAGTCCACAAGGTGGTGTCCTCAACAAAAACAAAAAGAACTGCCATCACTCGAAAACCATATATCCTAGGCTAACATCTCTAGAAGAGTGTAAGAAAAATAGAAATAAAGGAAAATAAAAAGAAACTAAACAAAAACTATTTACAACTCAATATAGAAAAACTAAAAATAAGATAGTTTCCTAATAACAAGTCCCCGATAATGGCGCCAAAAACTAGACAGCGCCCAAGCACACACGCAAGTGTAAGTGGTCTTATCAAGTAGTAAAGTGGCTTCAAGAAATCCCAAGTATCGATATCTCAGGGACTTGCGTTTGCTGTCTATCCAATTCTAGTTTAACGATTGAGAAAAAGTAAACAAGGAGGTTTAAGAATTGTAAACTAAAAAGAAACTAAACTAATATGGAACAGTAAGTGACTTAGGAAAATCAATGGATAGAAGCCCAGGGTTAAGGCTTACGAACAATCATACTATGTTATTAAACTTCATTCGTTACATTTCTTATATTGGTTGTTGATTCGTAGGGTCATTTTTATGATTATGGTTTCCCAACCTCTAATTCTTTACCAAAGTTGAACCTTACAACTACATCGTTGAGCGGGGATATAATAGTCTACTTAAGTTCTTTAAAACTATCATCCTACGTGTGAATCAAGTAAGACATCTAAGTACATCTCTGTCCTAGATACTAATTCAAATTCCTTATTTTATAAACAAACAAGACCCATACTTTGTTTATTCCCATGTTGTATCTCCCTATTCCCTTTCCCGATATCACAAGGTTGACAATTAATGTATTCTAAGGGTAGCTAATCCATAAAATAGTTAAAATAAGAATAAACAAGCAACCAATAATGATAAGCAAATCAAGAAAAATTAATTCAAAATAAAAGTAATCATGAACATGGCCTTAACCACAGAAAAGGAGTTTTATCCTTTAATGGAGATATTCATCATCCAATCCCTTGGATTGATGATACAAACCACAAAAGAAACGTGATGTCCAAAAGTGGCCTTAACCCTAAAAAGAAGTTGTGTAGCCTCCAAGATCTTCCAAGGATGTACAAAATTTATTAAAAAATGTGAATAATTTCCTATTTATAGTAGAAGAAATAGCCCATGCCTTGTTGAACAAGGAAACAGTTTCTAGTCATCTGCAAACCCAGTAACGCGCCGCATTGATTATCGCATTGAACACATCGATGCGATGCATTGACATAACATTGGTTCACTTATTTGGTGCCTTCTAAATTCATTGATGTGTCGCATGTACTAAGAATTATTCTCATGTTCCCACACTATCCTAATACTTTTCAGGTATCCAAATTGGCGTCGAGCTATGTTTTCTGCTTCCGTGATCCATTCCAAGCTTTTTTTAGTTGTTTCCACTTTATTTAAAGCTTGTAAATCATTCATATATCATCACAGTCCATTAAAAAAGCATATTATAGCGTTAAAAACAATAATTTAGAGCTCAAAAAAACACAACATCCTCAACGATGAACTAAAAACATGAGCTAAGCATAGGCTAAATTCACATTGAGCTTTAACTTATTGTTTTGACTCTTTTCTTGATCCAATTGACCATTGAACATTATAAATAAGTTGTTTCACATATAAATACATAATAAAAACCTTAGTAACTCATTAAAATACATTATAACCCAATACAATAGACTAGAAAAAGACCTACCTCGAGCTAGTTACACTAGTTTTCTCGGTTGAACTCTAAATGCTCAAATTGAATCAAAACTCATGTGAAACCACCATTAAATATTGTAAACACATACTTGGACACAAATAATAATTTATATCATTCTTAACCCATTAATCATATGAATCATCCTCAAAACAAAGAAAGATAGGCTAGAATAGTAGCGCTAGAATGCATAAATACACCCAACATCAGCTATGGTCGGGGGCATGTCCCGACTAGATACTCTTGGTATTTTTTAGAGGATTTTTATGGACAAATGTGGACTTGGGTATATGATGTTTTGTTGGATTGGTTTGGACGGTATGACTTGGTTGGGTTAGTATCAATTTTAGACTTTTCCCAAAGTGATTGAAATTTTAATAATCTATATTGTTATATATTCGGAATTCATCCAACATAAGTTGTAAACTATTTGGTTGGATTGGTTATTTAGGGTGGTCTCCGGTCCTAGTCGTACTTGAGATACCCGACACGACTAGGCCCTGGTTTGGGTCATACGACATTCCCTCCTCTTCATCCTCTCTAACCTAACCTCTCTTGTTGAACTTGATCATTGACTCTATATTTATAATTATCAACAAAAAAAGAATCATTCTCTTTAAGGTTATGTTGGGCTCTTGTGGTGGAAGATTTCTTTGTTGGTTCCCCTCTTTGGAAGTGTTTCTTGATTACAAACATTTGGTAAAGTAGCATTAGGAGAGAGGGTATCTTGCACTATCATGTGGGATGGAGTTGTATCACGAGGAGTCTTACTTTATCCCTCATAATTTTGACCAATGGGATTGAAAACCTCAAGTAGTTGCTTTGCTATTTCTTGATTTCTCACCCTTTCATCCACATCTTCAAATTTTCCCTTAAGTTCTTTCATTTTATCCATGAGTTTTTAAAGTAAAATTTTTATTTTGCTAGAGGATTCTCTTTCCAATTGATTCACTATACCTACAAAATAAATAATAACTAAGTAGAAAGAGTTCCTCACCACTCACTCACATCATGTTTCCATCTTTTTTCCACTCACACTCATGTATCACTCTAAGACCAAAGGCTTTTAAGATCACCCTCAAATGAACTCACCTCTCTCTTGCTTGTTACCACTCTTAAATAACCCAAGGTTGAGAGACAATGCCGTCAAATAATTCATAAGTGGTACAACTTTTTTGGAATGAAGTGGATTTTATGTAATTATTAAAGGATAATTAAAACTAACTGACAAGGAAACAAATAAGCATACTATGAAATGAAATAAAAAAAGCACGAAAAATTTGACACGAATAAATTAAATTGACACAAAGTAGTTTATCATTAAGTATGAATTAGTACTCAATGTAAACTTGCTAGAATTAACAAGAAAAGAAGAGAAAACAAGTTTGAAAGATTTGGACTATTTTGTAATTCTCAAATTCATCTTCTTCTATAAGAAAAAGGTTATTTTTTTAAAAATAAAATCAATCTTCTTCAATACTCAAGCAAATGATCTCAAATTTGAGATATAACTCCCCCAAAAGTCTATCAACAACTTCTAACCAATAATTTCTTCAATCAAACTCCAAGTCAACAAAACCTATTTTCAAGTTTCTTCTTCAACATGACTTTCAATTTTTTTTGAGTCATGTATTTTTTTTTCAACTAGGAAATAACAACATGTAACTCTAGGAATTATATCAAATTACACTCCATCAAATTCATTTTTATTTCTTCTTTCTTGTTTTATTTTGAAAATATCAAAACCCCAAGACTTTGATTTGTGAAAACAAATCTAATCCAAGCTGTGATACTAATTTGATGTGAAACAAAAAATAGAATCAAGATATAAATTAAAAATAAAAATTAAAGAAATATAGAGACAATTAGATTCAAATAATTAAAAAATTTACTAGTAAAACTGATCTTAGGTGGATTTATGCACCTAAGTGTTGTTATTAGCCTTGATTAGCCTAGTTTTGAGGACTTCTCGTGTGCATAATGAGTTAATAATCATATAATTAAGCATCTAAGTGTTTAAATACATGTTCATAATGTTTACAATGTTTTCAAAATAAGTTTGAATCAAACATTTATGTAGAGTTCAAAAGAGAAAACTAGTATTCTTAGCTTGAGTTATGTGTTGTTCTTGTTCTTCTCGATGAATTCTCTTGTGTTGTGAGCTCTAATTTGTAGTGATTTTTATAGAATCTTGGTGAGATGATAAAATTGATAAATTTATTATATACAATCTTGAATTTAAGAGGAATATCAACCACAAATCAAGGAAACAAAGGCCAAATACATGAGTAAATGATGTCAAAAACTGGAAATTTTGGTCTTAGGGGCGTGCCACGCTACCTAGCCACTGCTTTAAGGCTGTGCCATTTGCTTAGTGTCAAAACAAATTTTAAATTCTAGTGTTCCTTTATGTTATTGGCGTGCCACGCTACCTAGGCACTGCGATAGAGGCATGGCACGGTGGCATGTTAAAATCAGCCAACTTGTTCCAACTATACATAAAACATTCCAACTCTTTTGTAAATACCTTGGATGACTTGTGGGGATTGGAATATACTTGATGAGGCTTATCTTAGGGTTTTTATTCCTTTATTTTAGTTTAATTTTGGATTATGAACATGAATTCCTTAATTGTGATTCTTCTTAATTCCATGAGTGTCTCAACACCCTCATCTAGGGTTGAGGAAAAGAGCAAGAATACTTAAGCTTGTTAATTGAGTTGGTTTACATTTATTATCATTATTGGTTGTTTATATATTCTTATTATCTAATATTATTTAGATTTGTGACCCTTAGGATAACTGCATAATTCAATTGTGAACCTAGAAGGAGGAACAATAGAATAGAACGTGGAATATATGTAATAAGATAATTATCGCTCAATGAATTAAAATTATGATTTGTATTTAGGATAGAAATATACCTAATTCTCCTTATTTGGTTCATAAATGGGAATAACTAAACCAATTGTGAGTAATATACAAATGTGTTTAGCTTAGTCCTTGCATCCCCGCTCAATGATGTAGTTGTGAGGCTATGTTAGATAGTCGATTAGAGGTTCAAAAGACCATAATCATTTTATTAACCCCATGAATCAACAACCAAGGTAATTAACTAAACCAACAAAGTTATATATCTAAGTAAGATTTTTCATAGTGCCGTAGCCTTGGGTTTCTCCCCATTATTGTCCAAGAACTTTATATTACTGCATTGTTTATTTTTACTTTTAGTTTCTAAGTTACCAAACATTATCAGTTGCTTTCACACTTGTTAATCTTCATAGTGAAACTAGAATTTGATAGTTGTTGAGCATAAGTTCCTGTAGGATCGATACTTGGCTTTTAAATGCCATTTTACTACTTGGTGGACCACGTATACTTACATGTGTGCTTGAGCATAACAAGTTTTGGCACCGTGTCTGAGAGATAAATTTGCAACTGTCTTACTTTTAGGTTTTACTATTTGGTTTTATAGGTGTTAATAAATAGATCTTAGCTTTAGAATTTGTAGAAACATGTTTAAAAAGTAAGTAAGTTGGCAAGGAAAAGGGATTTGGTTGACCCATATCCAAAACCTAAGTGATGCTTACACCAAATGAGAAGAAAAATAGTACTTATCTACCAAATCCCTCAAATTCAGAAAAAAGAAGAGATTCTTGCACCTATGGCTAAAGATCCACCCGCCCACAAGACAATAAGTGAAATGGCATCCCCACTCGCAACTAATATTACATATGACATCCACAGACTAGCACCTAGAGGTAGATTTGAGCTAAAACAGAACATGGTGCAACTTTTACACAACAGTGGGTAGTTTACTTGCTTGTCACATGAGGATCCACAGGTCTATTTGCAGAACTTCTTGGAGATCAGTGACACTTTCATCCCCACTAGAGTCTCCACAAACTTTGTGAGGCTTATGCTTCCACAAACTTTGTGAGGCTTATGCTCTTACCCTTCTCACTCTTGGGGGAAGAAAAGAAGTGGTCGAATGCAGAGCTAACAAGTTCCATCACTACATGAGATGATCTAGCAAAGAAGTTCCTCATCCACTTGTTCCCATCTAGAAATACTACAAGGTTACACAGTGAACTTTTAATATTTAAGAAAAATTTAAGGAGAACTTGTATCATACTTGGGAGAGGTTCAAATCTCTTCTCTGGGACTGTCCATATCACTAGTAGTCTAATGAGTTATTAGCTCACACTTTTGGAAAATCCCTTGACCATAATATAAATATTTTGTTAGATTCAGCTTCAAGTGGCCAAGCATTAGAGAAACTATATAATGAGCTATATGCCTTGCTGAACCAAATTGCACAAGAAAATCTTAACTAGCATGGTGACATCTCCAGAGGTGCAGTGAAAAAGCCTGCGAGTATGATAGAAGTTGATAGTGTCATAGCCTTAGATGCCCAGTTGTTAGCTCTTCAAAATTAGATGATGATACAATTTAGCAAAGCACCATGAGACGGGGCTTTTATCCCAAACATCTCCTTCTGCACGAGTGGCTATCGCGCCTAACCTTTGAAATTGAGCTGCTTCTCTTTAAAATTGGGTATGAATCAGTTTCAGGCTCAGGTGAACATAGTTCAGTAGATTCCATTATGGTGTTTGATTTATGGAAATAGTGGTCACTCTATAGACGTGTGGAGAAAATATGAAGTCTATAAATTTCTTAGGAAATGCATCGAAGCCAAATTAGTTTAATGCCTACAACTACAAGTGGCAGAGTCAGCCTAATTATGCATAGGGGGAATAATCAGACTTAGCAATTTTAGCAGCAACAACATACACAAGCCAGTAATATTGAAGAGGCATTAAAAAAGATCCTGGCCAATCAAGAGTTAATGGCTGTTGAGATAAAGAATCAATAGCTTGCTCAAAATAATTTAGAGGCACGATTGGGGAAGCTAGATCAGGTGCTGAACACCAGGCCCCAAGGTGCATTGACAAGTGACACAGAGAATTTAAAGAAAGTAATGACAATCACCTTGAGAAGTGGTAAAGATCTCATTGACAGGCATCCTAAAAAAATTAGGGGTACAAGAAGAGCTACTCCCACAGCATGTAGAGAAGAAAGCTGAAGTTGAGGATTCTGAAAAGTTGAGGAAGTCTGAGTACCCAAAAACAAAGGTTTCTAAGTATGTAACTTAAAGACCACTACCACTATTCCCTGAAAGGCTTAAAAAGGCAAAAAGGGATGCATGTTTTAAGAAGTTCTTTGACACATTCAATTAACTTCACATTAATCTTCCTTTGTTAGATGTTTTGCAGAGTATGTCATAGTATGATAAGTACTTAAATGATGTGGTGACTAATAAGTTGAAACTATAGGACATTGAGATAGTAGCACTTACTGAGGAGTGAAGTTCAGTGGTGATAAGAAAGATTCCTAAGAAATTAAGGGACCGTGGGAGTTTCACCCTCCCTATACAAATTGGTGATAATAGTTTGGTATATGTCTTGAGTGATTTAAGGAAAAGTATAAACTTGATTCCCCTATCAGTGTTGAATACTCTTGGATTGGGTAAGCCGAGCTCATTCTCTGTGTTGCTCCAGATGGTAGATAAAACCAGAGTGCATCCCAAATGAATCATTAAAGATGTGTTGATTAAGGTTGGTAAGTTCATTATTACTGCTAACTTTATTGTTCTTGATTATAATGTAGATGACAGGGTAACAAATATTTTGGGACATCCATTTTTGGCAACGGGTGGTTATACGATCCAAGCCATGAAGACTCAAATCTAGATACAAATAAGTAAAGATAGAAAGATAGAATAACAATGATAGAAATATGGACACAAAATTGATAATGAAAGGGCAATTGAAGGGCATTTAAAACCCTAAACCCTTCCTTAATCACTATCAATAAGCACCTAACTCTTATGTTACCGCAAAGGGTATTAGATTACCCTTACAAAAAATATTTCTATACAAAGTTCTGCATCGGTTTTTCCAATCCCTCATCACTCCCATGGAGTTCTCATGAATACATCATGTAATTTAATCAACAAAACTAAATAATAAATGTCCGAAGCATCTATTTATAGTAGTTGCCTTTGCATAACTAATCTATTACAAAAATAGCCCAAAAGTGGCTATTTCATAAATAACCCATAATGGCTCTTCAAAACATACTCCAAGATCCAAGAAATTATCCACATGTGGCATTATGGGTTTAGGAGCTTAAAAGGGGTCCTCAAAGTGCATTCTTAAGCTCTTTGCTTGATCATGGCTTGGACCTCTTTGTGTTAGCCTCGAATGATATGATCAAAAGCTTTAAGGCTGGTTAGGATCATATCAGGTAGAACACTGATTGATGTTTGAGAAGGCACTCTTAAAATAAGGTTGGATGATGAAGAGTTGGTCTTCAAAGTCAATAAACCACTCAATCTTCCTTTATACTATAAAGATTTGTGCATGATCACAGCTATGGAGGTGGATGAGTGTTGGATGGTGAAGTACACAACACAAAAGACCTCTTCAAACTATCTTAAAGAGTTGTCCAAACCACCAATTATGCCCGAATGGGTAAATATAAAAGAGGAGCCTAAAAAGGCTATTGTTGAGAAAGATACAGACATTAAGAGTACATACTCAAGAGGTTAGAAAAGAATGAGAAGTGGCCTCTAAGTAGAAGGAAAAGAATAAATAAAAATAGTTGAGTGGTAGTGAAGTGGGTCGTGCCGCGACAGTAAATCAGGCACTTTTTGGGAGGCAACCCAGTTTAAGGTAGGTATTATATTTTCATATTTTAGTTTTTATTTTATATTTATTTTTGTTTTTGTTGAGTCACAGGTTGATGGAAAGTTTGAGTGTCAAATATTTGAGCTAAGGAGCATGAAAAAGACTAGGTGTGGCATCCATTGGACCTCATTGATGTTTAAAGATGTTACTATCTATGCCTATAAGCCTTAGGGAGTATTTCTCTCCTTACTTTTAATTATACTTTGGGGGCAAAGTATGTTTTTAAGTGTGGGGTGGGGAATCTTTCCATGGTTTAGAGTGAAGTGTTTCTATAGGGTCTACTTTTATTTGTTTTCCTAGTTTTGGAGTAGAATTGAAAAAATATAAAAAGATTTTCTCTTTGGTAGTTTTTAGGTTTTATTAGTCTAGTAGGTGCACACTTCACGCACCCCTTGATTTTTTTTTTCAATTCTTTTTCGAGCGTGTGCCTTTTAAACCTAGTATATCTTTTTCTTTTTAGAAGTAAATCTTAAATTTTTGTATTAGGAATAAGTGAGATATTATTTTTAGTTGATATGTGTTATTACATGAGGCAAGTGGTTTTATTTGTAAAAAGAATGTATATTATGCTGAATGACTACTTTTGAGACACCTAGGCTCATTTATATGACTCTTATGCTTTGTTGTCTTAATTCTAATTTCATGCTATTGTTTGGTTGAGAGTATATAATGATTCTATTTGAGTTAAGCATGTACCACATATGTATGACATTGTTTGTATAGTCCTTGTCATATTTTGATGTCTAGAATTTCCTGGTATGTATGCAAAGAAAAATAAAGAATGTGGGTTTAGGAGATAATATAGGCATTGTTTGATAACTATGGTTCCTACCCTCTTTTCTCTACCCTTGTGCGTATTCTTAGTTAACCCTATTGAGCCTCTAGGCGTTTGTTTGGTAGCCTTATATGTAGCCTATTCCATTTCTTTGATTGATCTTAATTTGATCCAGATCTCCTAAGTGCATTAGATTAAAAAAATTCATAGGTTGAGGAGTGTGAAATTTACAAAGGAAAAAAGTGAATGTGAAGCCCCAAAAGTAGTATCTATTGGTGTTGGAAAAGTTGAATGGAGGGTGGGAATAATGTAATAAAAAGAGAAAAATTAAATCATGTGATTGTAAGAAAGTACTCCCTCCTCAACATGTGTGAACTAATTTAAAGAGATGGGGCAAAAAAAGAGATATGTATGAAGGTAGATAGGTTAAAAGTGTGGTTGTTTTAAGAAGAATCTAATGTTTGATGTGATGTATTAAAGTGCTTAGGGAAGATAGTCACTATTACTGGATAGAATAGTTTCTACCTTTACCTTAGCCTACATTACAATCCTTAAAGTCCTGTTTGATCTAAAGCTTTATCACTCTAATATGAGTAGAGTACTACACTAAGATCATGCCTATGGTTTATCTTATATGATATGTGAATTCTTTATGAGAGTGAGCATAATTTGATTCTTATACCCATTCTTGTAATAAATTGCATCTTTGAGAGTGAATTTGGGTAACTCTCTTATGGTGAGGGCGCATGATTGATTATAGTTAGGTGACTTGTACGATCTTCTTGATAGAGTAATATGCATGGGTTTGCCAATTTGGCACCTACCACGTTATTAGGCATCTTTTGGTCAATTGATTCTGACATTCCAAGGGCAGTTAGGTCCTTTTCCCCTTACTCAATTCAGCCAAAACACGAAATTAAGCTTTCAAAAGGGAAAAATACAATCATTATTCACAAAATCCTGTCAAGAAATCAACCCTAGTTCATTAAGTTCAAGATTAAGTTCCAAGAAATCCCAAACAATCTTCACGAATTCCATCACTCAGGTATGTTAGGTGTTCATCCGTGGGTTTCCTTCCACCCTTGGAGTTCAAGGACTCTTTTCAAAAATTGAATTATGATTCCCATGCTATGGATTGAATTATGCTCATGTTGGTGTTGTTATTTGAGTTTCAAAGTTAAGAAAATAAGAGTTTCATGTAAAATAAATCAATGGGTATGTTGGTTTATGTATATCTCATATCAAACCCTTGAATTGTGAATTGATTGTTGTAGTCATGATGCATTAACATGTTGTTCATTCCCATGTACAAGGTTATGCCTCTTAAGTGTTTGAAAAATTGTCTAAGTGAATGAATTCTGCATTATGATCTTTGGTGATCTTAGTATTGAAATCATGCTATTAGTACATGTTTAAACTATTTTCATGCTAAAGCTATGCCTTGCAAGTATTTGATAAAATGTCCATATGAGTGAATAATGCATGGTGACCTATTGTTGTGTTGTTAAAGTTGTGATATGAGTTTATCAACTATGCTATCGAGTCCTGGGGGTATTTATTACCCAAAATCTAGTTGTTTACTTAGTCACAGTAGTTAAAGACTAGTCCTAGTAAAGGTCAAGAATAGTAATACTCAGTTAATTAACAGAACTTAGTGAACTTAGTCCAGTTCAGTCAGTCAACATGATCAGTGTCAGTTCAGTCAAGCCTAGTACAGTCTAGTGATCGGTTTAGTGTCGAATCAGTTGGGACTAGGATTCAGCAACGAGAAAGCCTTGGGATGGGGGCATTCCTGCCAGCAGAGGGTTTGACCCTTAGTAGCAGTCTCTATATTACAGAACTATATATCCAGTGTAGGCTAAGTCATCTTCCTGCCAGACTAGGGTTGACGCAATCATATGTATATTTCATGAGTCTTCTTACAAAATTAGGGTGGACCTAGCATTATTAGTATCCCGTGACAAGGTGCTAACACCCTTCTATCTGGGGTCATAGGCTGGACCCCAAATCAGTCTATACTGGGGTATGTCGCTTAGATGAACACTTCCACAGTTATAGTTTTAGTCTCAGTATTCAGTAAAGAACTTAGATAGTTCTACAGAACCATGGCTATCAGTTATTAGTTACTCAGATTCAGTATACTATCAGATACATGATGTATATCTATATGCGTAGTCAGGGTGTAGTCTCTAGGCATTACAAACTTGATATCAGAGCCTAAGGTTCTAAGGAGTCTAAAATCCACATCAAGTATAGTCTTGTGCATGGGTGTATAGCGCGCCACACTTATGGCTAAGAGGCTATGAGACATTTTAGGAAAAAGTTCCCTTCTTTTAGTGTTCATATTATGCGAGTTAGCATGATCTCAAGTTAAACTCTCTGTCTAATACAAATTTTCCTTTTAGTTAAAGAACATGCCTCCCAAAAAGACCTACAGAAGAAGAACTGGAAACTAGCCAGCACCTCCGCCGGTTCAGGAAGATGCCCTGAATAAGCATGTATCCCACGTAGAATTTAGAGAAACCTTCACCACTCTAACCCATTCCATGGCATCTCAAAATGAATGCCCAACTGCTGTTCATGCCAACACAATGGCCAATACTAATGCAGCTAGAATTCAGGACTTCACCCAAATGAACCCTTCTTTATTTTTAGGGTCTAAGTCTGAAGAGGACCCATAGGAATTCCTTGACATGGTATAAAAGGTAAAAAACATTATGGGGGTAACCGCTAGTAAGAGTGCTGAGTTAGCTGCCTATCAGTTACAGGATGTGGCTCATACAGGGCTTAAGAAGTGGAAGGTAGATAAGGGCGCAGATGTAGGGCCTATAGAATGGGAGAAGTTTGTTGTTGCCTTTCTAGATAGGTTCTTCTTATTGGAGTTGAGGGAATATAAATGTTAGAGTTCATTAATCTGAAGCAAGGCAACATGAGTGTAAAAGAGTATTCCCTCAAGTTGACTCAGATGGCCAAGTATGTTTCTCATGTCATAGCTGCTAGCAGGTCTAAGATGAGTAAGTTCATGTCTGGTGTGTCTGACAGTATGGTTAAGGAGTGTAGGACTGTAATGCTAATTAATAAGATAGACTTAGCTAGGTTAATGGTCCATGCTCAACAGAATGAGGTACACAAGACTAAGGAGAAAGAGGAAGAGAACAAGAAAGCTAGAATAGGTAGCTTCAACTTTACTTAGCCTAAGTCAGAGGGTGGAAATCGTCCTCAGTTCTACCCAAAATCTTTAGTCCCAGATCCATCCTCAACCAGTGCTCCGGTGCCTAAATTTAGAAATAGTAATAAGGATAGGGTGCTAGGTTCTAAATCTCAGGGTAGTATTAGTAGTGCTCGAACAAATCCTCTCTGCCAGAACTATGGCAAAAATTATCAAGGTGTCTGCAAGGCTGGTAGTGACGTGTGTTTTGGGTATGGAAAACCAGGTCATAGAATCAGAAAGTGTTCTCAGGTGAGTTTATAGAGCTAGCATAATCGTCCCCTAGTTCAGTCTGGCCGCCCGTCTCAGCAGAGTGCTATTTCTAGTACCACCAGTGGGCAACGCCCAAATAGGCTCTATGCACTCCAGTCCTGGCAAGATCATGAAAGTTTTCCTAATGTGGTCACTGGTATATTACAAGTTTACCATTTACATGTTTATGCTTTGCTAGATCCAAGAGCTTTTCTATCTTTTATAACTCCTTATATAGCTGTCAATTTTGAAGTCAGTCTTGAAATCCTAACAGAGCCTTTCTCAGTATCTACCCTAGTAGGTAAGTCGATCATAGCCCGATGGATATACAGGAACTATCCAATTATGGTGTAGAATGTTACTTTAGCAGACTTAGTAGAGTTATAGATGATGAATTTTAACGTCATTATCAGTATGGATTGGCTCCATTCATGCTATGCCTCAGTTGATTGTAGAAATAGAGTTGTTTATTTTTAGTTCCCAAACTAACCTATCCTAAAATGGAGGGGTAGTACCACAGCGCTTAAAGGTCAAAATGTTTCATACCTTAGAGAGAGAAAAATAATATCCAAAGGGTGTGTCTATCACCTTGTGTGAGCCAAAGACACTAGTTTTGAGACTCCTAATCTTGAGTCAGTTTCAGTGGCAGTGAATTTGTAGATGTTCTTCTCGAAGATCTCCCTGGAATTCCTTCCTAAAGGGAAATTGACTTCAAAATAGACCTTCTTTCTGATACTAAACCCATCTCTATTCTTCCATACAGAATGGCTCTAGCTGAACTTATGGAGTTGAAAAAATAGTTGAAGGACCTCATAGACAAAGGGTTTATCAGGCCCAGCGTATATCCTTGGGGTGCACCAGTTCTATTCGTGTGAAAGAAAGATGGTTCTCTTAGAATATATATAGACTATCATCACTTTAACAAATTCACAGTCAAGAATAAGTACCCACTTCCTCTAATCGATGAATTTTTTGACCAACTTTAGGGTGCTAGTTATTTTTCTAAGATAAACCTCAGATCAGGATATCATCAACTCTGAGTCAGAGAATATGACATTTCAAAATTAGCTTTCAGAACTCGGTCTGGTCACTTTGAGTTTCTAGTCATGTCATTTGGTCTTACCAATGCCCCAACAGCTTTTATAGACTTGATGAACCGCGTGTTCAAGTATTACTTGGACATGTTCATCATAGTCTTCATTGATAACATTCTTATCTACTCCTACAGTGAAAATGACTATGCAGACCATCTCAGAATAGTATTACAAACTTTTAAAGCCTATCAATTATTTACCAAATTCAGTAAGTGTGAGTTTTGGCTAAGGTCAATAGCATTACTTGGTCATATTATTTCTGGTGATGGAATTAGAGTTGATTGTATCCCCAAAAGGCTGAAGTAGTAAGAAACTAGCCCAGACCCATCTCTCCATTAGATATTAGGAGTTTTTTAGGTTTGGCTGGCTATTGCCAATGACTTGTTAAAGTATTTTCATCCATTGCATCCCCCATGTCTAGATTGACTCAAAATAAATTTACGTTTCAGTGGTCAGATTCTTATGAGAAGTGTTTTCAGGAGTTGAAGACTTGACTCACTACAACCTCAATTTTGACTTTACCCAATAGTTTAGAAGGATTTGTTGTATATTATGATGCTTCCAAAGTTGGTTTGGGGTGTATTTTGATGTAGAGGGGTAAGGTTGTGACCTATGCCTCTAGACAGCTTAAGCCACATGAAAATAATTACCCCACCCATGATTTTGAATTAATAGCTGTTGTATTTGCCTTAAAGATTTGGAGGCACTATTTGTATAGAGTGCATGTTGATGTATTCACAGACCATAAAAGCATGCAGTATGTATTTTATCAAAAAGAATTAAACTTGGGTCATAAAAGGTAGTTAAAGTTATTGAAAGACTATGACATGAGTGTTTTATATCATATCGATCAGGATAATGTAGTGGCAGATGCCCTTAGTAGATTGTCTATAGGTAGTGTTGCTCACGTTAAGGATGGTAAGAAGAAGTTAGTTTAGGAAATTCATTAGCTTATCAGGATAGGTGTTTATTTGGTTGATTCGGCTGAGGGAAATGTATGGGTGCAAAATAGTTTAGAGTCTTCCTTAGTTTCTTAGGTGAAAGAAAAGTAAGACAGAGATCCCAGTTTAGTTAAGTTAAAAGAGTCAGTCAGGATTAGAAAGTAAAGGTTTTCTCCCAAGGAGGAGATGGTGTGTTGTGTTGTTAGGGTAGGCTTTATGTGCCATATGTTGATGGATTGAGGCAGTGAATTCTTGTAGAAGCGCATGATGTGCGTTACTCTATTCATAAGGGTCCACTAAGATGTACCGCAACTTGTGGGATATCTATTGGTGGAGTGAGATGAAGAGAGACATTATCGAGTTTGTGGCTGAGTAACCTACCTGTCAACAGGTTAAGATTGAACATCAGAAGCCTAGTGGGTCCATATAGGAGTTCACTATTCCCACTTAGAAGTAGGAGGAAGTGAACATGGATTTCGTGATAGGTTTGCCTCGTACTAGTCAACAACATAATTTGATTTGGGTCATTATAGACACGATGACCAAATCAACCCATTTCTTGCTAGTTCATACCTCTTATTCAGTCGAGGACTATACCAGGATCTATATTAGAGACCTGGTTTGGTTATGTGATGTCCCATTGTCCATCATTTTAGATAGAGGTACGTAGTTCACCTCTCACTTTTGGAAAGCCTTCCAAAAGGGTCTTGGTACCCCATTCCACCTCAGTACAACCTTCCACCCTCAGATAGATGGTCAAGAAGAAAAGACCATTCAAACTTTAGAAGATATGTTGAGAGAATATGTTATTGACTTTTAGGCAAGTTGGGATGATCACTTACACTTGATTGAGTTCGTGTATAATAACAGCTATCATTCCAGTATTCAGATGGCTTCATTTGGTATTCTTTATAAGAGAAGATATAGATCTCCCATTGGTTGGTTTAAGGTAGGTGAAGCCGTGGTAGTGGGGCCTGACTTAGTGTGAGATACCTTAGAGAAATCATAGTTGATCAAGGAGAGGCTTCAGATAGCTCAGAGCCAACAAAAATCTTATGTAAATGTGAGAAGGAAAGATCTTTAATTTGAGATTGGTGATTATGTGTATTTGAAAATATCTCCCATGAAGGGAGTGAAGATATTTGGTAAGAAGAAGAAAATTAGTCCCCGATATATTGGTTCTTAGCGGATTCTAAGTCATTTCGATAAGGTAGTTTATGAGCTTGAGTTACCTACAGACTTAGCATTAGTGCATCCAGTGTTTCATGTCTCCTTTCTAAAAAAGTGCATAAGTGACCCAATAGTTATAGTCCCTATAGAGAATGTAGATGTTCAGAACAGTCTCTCTTAAGAGAAAGTCCCAGTCGAAATCCTTGTCGCCAGATTCTCAGACTAAGGAACAAATAAGTTCCTTTGGTCAAAGTTCTTTCACAGAATTAGTCCATTGAGAGAGCTACTAGGGAAGTAGAGGCAAACATGTAAACCAAGTATCTTCACCTCTTCTTCAAAAATTCAGACTCAGCCTAAGGTAACAACCTTCCTTATATTTACTATATTCCATACTCAGTTACAACTGCATAGCATTCTCTTATCATTCATGCATTCATGAAATAGTTCAGTCATAAGACATGTCTCCAAAATTTAGTCATGCTTTAGTTATTCATGTCAGTGTAAGTACAATTCCTCAGTTCAGTCAGTCTCATTCGAGGATGAATGTTCCCAAGGGGGAGATATTATAAGTCCCCGTAAAAGTTCTAGTTCAAATTAGTCCCATATAGCTTGTAATAAGAGGCCCTAAACTTAGAAAATTTCAGCGAAGTGTTAACACTTAGCCTTATTTTTGGCCTCGATATTTCAATGGCATCATTTACAATGTTTCTGGCCTTAGATTGTCAATTTTTAAGCTGATTCATAATTAGAAATTTTAATAGGTCATCTTGGATGAGTTTTAGATTTTTCAGACATTATTTGAGTCAATGCGATCTCGATGTGTCGTGTTGGCTATCACGTTGACAACATCGACGAGGCATATCGTCCACAGCATAGTAACCATCAACGCGGTGCGGCACCTGCCGCATCACTGTGTATCTTTTTCTCAATTAATTCCAACTTTCCAAGGGAAGTTAGGTCCTTTTCCCCTCACTTAATTCAGCCAAAACACGAAATTAAGCTTCCAAAAGGGAAAAATAAATTCATGATTCACAAAATCCTCTCAAGAAATAAACCCTAGTTCATTAAGTTCAAGATCAAGTTCCAAGAAATCTCCAACAATCTTCATAAATTCCGTCACTCGGTATGTTAGGTGTTCATCCTTGGGTTTCCTTCCACTCTTAGAGTTCAAGAACCCTTTTCAAAACTTGAATTATGATTCCCATTTTATGAATTGAATTATGCTCATATTGGTGTTGTTATTTGAGTTTCAAAGTTGAGAAAATATGAGTTTCATGTAAAATAGATCAATAGGTATGTTGGTTTATGTAGATCTCATGTCAAACTTTTGAATTGTGAATTGATTGTTGTAGTCATGATGCATTAACATGTTGTTCATTCCTATGTACAAGGTTATGCCTCCTAAGTGTTTGAAAAAATGTCTAAGTGAATGAATTGTGCATTGTGATCTTTTGGTGATCTTAGTATTGAAATCATGCTATTAGTGCATGTTTAAACTATTTCCATGCTAAAGCTATGCCTTGCAAGTATTTGATAAAATGTCCATATTTCCATGGTAACCTATTGTTGTATTGTTAAAGTTGTGATATGAGTTTATCAACTATGCTATCAAGTTCTAGGGTTATTTATTACCCAAAATCTAGCTGTTTACTTAGTCGTAGTAGTTATAGACTAGTCCTAGAAAAGGTCAAGAATAGTAATACTCAATCAGTCAACAAAACTTAGTGAACTCAGTCTAGTTCAGTCAGTCAACACAATCCGTGTTAGTTTAGTCAAGCCTAGTATAGTCTAGTGATCGATTCGGTTGGGACTAGGATTCAGCACCGAGCAAGCCCAAGGATGGGGGCATTCCTGCCAGCAGAGGGTTTAACCCTTAGTAGTAGTCCCTGCATTACAGAACTATATAGCTAGTGTAGGATAAGTAATCCTCCTGCCAGACTAGGGTTGATGCAATCATATATATATATTTCATGAGTCTTCCTACAAGATTAGGGTGGACCTAGAATTATTAGTATCCCATGACACGGTGCTAACATCCTTCCATCTGGGGTCACAGGCTGGACCCCAAATTAGTCTATACTGGGGTATGTCAGTTAGATGAACACTCCCACAGTTATAGTTTCAGTCTCAGTATTCAGTAAAGAACTTAGATAGTTCTATAGAACCATGGCTAACAGTTATCAGTTACTCCGCCATCAAAATTCAGTACTCAGATTTAGTATAATCTCAGATACACGATGTATACCTATATGCGCAGTATAGCATGTTCAGTAGTTACAATTTTGCATGTACTCTGATCTAGTTACTTTATGATGTTCATTCAGTTAGTTATCAGCTCATGTATATGAGCCCATGTATATCATCCTTACCTCACTTAGCATACCAGTACATTCCACGTACTGACGCATACTCTTTCTTTGCACTATGATTTCTCATATCATAGGTTCGAAGACTCAAGTTCCTGACCATACTTAGCAGCTCAAGCTATCAACCATAGTTATAGTGGTGAGTCCTCATACTTTGAGGATGGAGTTTATTTATTTCAGTATTCCAGGTCAATAATTATTTCAGTTGGAGTTAGTTGGGGGTTTGTCCCATCATCTTCATATTTAGATAGTTAGTGGCTTTCATAATAGCATAGCCAGTTATTTAGTTTTTAGATGTTATTATTAGTTATACTCAGTTACTATTATTTCTGTATTTTGAGAACCTTATGGCATTTTTAGATTTCTTCCACATATATATTCTAGTATTATATTTAGTGCTCACAGTAGGTACCAGTCACATGTTGCTTGTGGTCCTTCGGGATTATAAGCATCGTGTGACACCCAAGGTGTAGTCTCTGGGTGTTATAGTGCCTCCGTATTATTGGCATGCCATGCTGCCTAGACACTGCGATGGGGGCATGGCATGGTGGCAAGTTAAAATTGGCCAACTTGTTCCAACTATAAATAGAATACTCCAACTCTTTTGTATACACCTTGGATGATTTGTGGGGCTTGGAATACACTTGATGAGGCTTATCTTAGGGTTTTTATTCCTTTATTTTAGTTTACTTTTGGAGTATGAACATGAATTCCTTAATTGTGATTCTTATTAATTCCATGAATGGCTAACGACCCTCATCTAGGGTTGAGGCCAAAAACATGAATACTTAAGCTTATTAATTAAGTTGTTTTATGTTTATTATCATTATTGGTTTTTCATATATTCTTGTTATCTACTATTTTATGGATTCATGACCCTTAGGATAAATACATAATTTCATTATGAACTTCAAAGGAGGAATGATAGAATAGAACATGGGATATATGGAATAAGATAGTAATCGTTCAATGAATTTAAGTTATGATCGCATTTAGGATAGGAATATACCTAATTCACCCTATTTGGTTCATAAATAGGAAAAATACAAATGTGTTTATCTTAGTTCTTGCATCCTCGTTCAATGATGTAGTTGTAAGGCTAGATTAGATAGTTGAAAAGGTTCGGAAGACCATAATCATGTTATTACATTACTGCATTGTTTACTTTTATTTTTAGTTTTCAAGTTGCCAAACATTATCAATTACTTTTACACTTGTTAATATTCTTATTAAAACTAGAATTGGATAGTTTTTGAGCACAAGTCCTTGTGGGATCGATACATGACTTTAGAGGCTATTTTACTACTTGGTGGACCACGTACACTTTCATATGCGCTTGGGTGCAATAGAAACTAACCAAAACACCACTTAATGGGGAACTAAAAGCAACTAATCTATTAGAATTCTCAGAAGATACTAACCTTATTTACAAATCCTAGGACAAGTTTTGAAAATAAACAAAGGGTTCTCAAGCTCTTAAACGAGTAACAAATCTTCAATCTTCAAAAACTAGTTGTTTAACCCTAATAGCTAACTATTTATACTAAGGGTTAAAAAAAGTCAAGAAATACCTAATTACCCTCTATTTAAATTTGAAGCTAATTTAAATGGTAGACACTTAGTACATTAAATATCTTCAATTCATCCATATTGGAACCTTTCAAAGATTTTATCTTCATCCATATAAGCTTGAAATGCTTGAAGGTCCTTATCTTGACTCTTTGTTAAAGGACTTCTTGAAGTAGCATCACTTTAATGTATATCTAAAGTAGACCTTCTTACTTTAATGAAAGATATTTCTTTCATTGGAAGATAAGGATATAAACCTACATTAAGTCCTATAATGTCAAGGTATGAAAGGTTATCAAGCTTGGAGATCATCCACTTCTTCTTTCCATAGAAGATGAAAAGAAATAAGGTGATGGTCAAGTATCTACTGGCAACCCTCTAACTTTAGAGAACTACAATGATGAACAAATGGAGATTATTCAGATAAACTCAAAGGCAAAAGAATATGTTATACAATGCTATTAGTGGTGAAGAATATGAAAAGATCTCTTGTGATGAAACTGGCATGGAAATGTCGGATAAATTAAAAGTCAATTATGAAGAAACCAAGAAGGTCAAATAAACTTTTTCAGTGTTTTACTCTATGGATATGAATTCTTTAAGATGGAGGATAGAAAAATATTGAAGAAATATTTGCTAGATTTGGCAAGATTATTTGTGAACTAAAAGTTGTAGGAGAGAACTATCCTGTATTAGATCAAATCACTAGGATTATTAGAAGTTTGCCTCCCCAGTCTAGAGTTGTGGCTCCTAAGAGTATGAATCTTATCAAATGACTTATGATAAAGTAAGAGGAGGTATCATTACCTCTATGTAATACCCCAAGTTTTGAGCTCTATACACATAAAAAGATAGGCCATGGAAGTTTTAACTTAATCCATTATTATAGTGAGAAGTTGTAACGCTCTGAGAACATACCCAATGTGTCACACGATGCTTGCAATCCTGAAGAACCACCATGACTGGTACCTACTATGAGCACTGAATAATAATGATACTGAAAATATATGCAGAACTTAGACTAAAACTGCCATAAGGTTCATAAACTGAAAACAAATACTGAATACTAATAAAAATACTGAAAAACATAACATCTGTCTGAAATAGTCTAGTTTGAAAGCCTCTAACTGTCTGAATATGGAGTTGATGGGACAAGTCTCTAACTAACTCCGATTACTAAACATACTAAACTACTGGAATGCTGAAGTAAATTAACCTAACCACAAAATATGAGGACTTACCACTATAACTGCTGCTGATAACCTGAACTGCAAAGTACAAGCAGGAGCCTATGCTTCTGAACCCATGATATGAGACATCATAGAGCAAAAAAAAGTATGTGTCAATACTTTGAATGTACTGGTATGCTAAGTAGAGTAGGATGATATACATGGGTTCATAAGCATGAGATGATAACTGACTGAACAAACATCATGAAATAACTAAATAAGAGTGCATGCAAAACTGTAACTACTAATCATGCTGACTATGCAATACTGTGCATATAACGTCTATCTAAATTAGACTAAAATTAAAGTACTAAAATTTGGTAATTGAATACTGATAACTGAGGTTTAAACTAACACTGAAGTATTGAATTCTGATAACTAAGTAACTGAGAACTAATAGCTATGGTTCTGTAGAACAATCTAAGTTCTTTACCAAATTTTGAGACCGAATACTGATTTTTGAGAACTGAATATTGAAACTATAACTGTGGGAGTTATCATCTAATCAACATACCCTATTTATAAACTGAGTTGGGGTCCAACGTGTGACCCCAGTTAGAAAGGTGTTAGCACCTTTCCAAGGGATACTAATAATGTTGTGTCAACCCTAATCTGGCAGGAAGACTCATAAAGTGTATATATGATTGCATCAACCCTAATCTGGTAGTATGATGACTTACCCTATGATTTATATGTAGTTCTATAATCTAGGGACTGCTACTAAGGATCAAATCCGTTGCTGGTAGGATGCCCCCATCCCTGGGTTCGCTGGGTGCTAAATCCTACTCTCGACTGATCACTAGACTATACTAGGCTTGACTAAATTGTTACTGATTGTGTTGACTAACTGAATTAGACTGAGTTTACTGAGTTTTATAACTAATTGAGTACTACTATTTGTGATGTTATAGAGACTATTCTGTAGCTACTGTAGTTCTAGGTAAACAACTAGATTGTCAAGTATTGAATCCCCCAGGACTCGATAGGATCAATAGCAAAACATGGAAAAATCTTGAAAGCATTACATTAATTATTTATTCACCATGCATTCATTTAAGCATTTTGTTAAACATTAGAGAGGCATGAAATTGTACATGAATGGGATCACATGATAACATGTCATGAATTCACTATTCAATTTACATAGGCATTTTATCAAACACTTGGGGGAGCATAATTAATGCACATAGAAATAATCAAGACATAAACATCATGCCTAAAACATTCAACTTGCAATTCTAAGGGTTTAACATGAGAATCACATGATTCTACTTACTTGCCAATTAATTCACTTGAAACTTGTATGAATCTTGATTTGAAAACCATACAATAATACATGCATGAACACATTCCAATTCAAACATGTAAATCATGAAATCAATAAACTTGTAGTTTTTTTTTTTAAAAAAAGGTTCTTGAACTCCAAGGGTGGAAGGAAGTCCAAGGATGAACACCTAACATACCTTGATTGTTGATTTCTTAAGAATTGTAGGGAATTTCTTGGAACTTGCACTTGAGCTTGATGAATTAGGATTTTTTCTTGAGAGGATTTTGTGAATAATGAAGGTAATTTGCCATTTTGAGAGCTTAATTTCGTGTTTTGGATGACTTGGGTGAGGGGAAAAAGACCTAATTGCCTTGGAAAGTTGAATTTTTAATGATTAAAACTGCCCAGTAACGCGTTTGGTGATGTATTGCGTTGATGGGGTCGATGCAATAGCCAATATGATGCATTGTTATCATGTTGGATCGCTGGAAATTGCACTGAAGGCCTTCCCCAGTGACGCTGTAGCCGACGTATTGCATTGATAGGGTCGATGCGATGGTTGATGCACCGCGTTAAGGGTGATATGACGATGCCTAACACTTGTAAATGATATTGTCAATGTGATGGTTGATGCATCACGTCGAGATCATGTCGACACATTATTTTGGATATCTAATTAAGCTTCTAACGACATTCAAAAAATTCAAAACTCACTCGAGGTGACCTATTGACATTCCTGATCATGAATCAACTTAAAAATTGACATTTTAAGGTTGTAAGGATCGAAAATAAGATCGTCTAATTTTGAAGGCTAAAACAATTCTAAGTCTTAACACTTAGCTGAATTTTTTCTAAGTCTGGGACCCCTTTTGGCATGCTATAAAGGACCGATATGACTAGAATTTGCGGGGTCTTACAATATCTCCTCCTTAGAAAAATTCATCCTTGAATAAGATTGACTGCACTGAGAATACTGATAGGTTAAGATTACATGCCGAACATGCACCACTGAAGCGTGATTACATGATTGAAATTGCTGATAAATTGAGTTTTTCTTAACAAACATGCATAATTGAAGCTGAATCACATGGTTGAACCGATTTATGAATTCATGACTATCGTGACGATAATATGCAATGGTAATTGATACCAAGTTTGTAAAGGTAATCTGAGCATAGAACTGAGTAAATATGAGGAAGACTGTTACCTTGAGCTGATTCTGAGTTTGTGGAGAAGAGGTGAGGATACTTGGTTCGCATATCTACTTCTGCTTCCCTAGTATCTCCCTCAACGGACTGATTCCTCCAAAGAACATTGACCAAAGAAAGTTCTTTGTTCCTCAGTCTACGAATCTGATGATCAAGGATTTTGACTAGGACTTCCTCGTAAGAGAGGTTATTCTGAAAATCTATACTCTCTATAGGGACTACAACTACTGGGTCACCAATGAATTTCTTTAGCAAGGAGACGTGAAACACTGGGTGTACTAAAGCTAAGTTTGAAGGCAACTCAAGATCCTAAGCTACCTTTCTGACATGGATGAGAATTTGGTAAGGACCGACATATTGAGGACTGAGCTTCCCCTTCTTTGCAAACCTCTTCACTCTTTTAATGGGAGAGATTTTCAAGTACACATAATAACCAATCTCAAACTCAAGATCTTTTCTTCTCACATCAACATATGATTTTTGTCAGATCTGAGATGTCTTAAGCCTCTCCCTGATCAACTGAACGTTTTCTAAGGCATCAATATTATGTTAGGCCCGCTAATGCAGTCTCGCCTACTTCAAACCAACCAATGGGAGACCTATATCTCCTCCCATAAAGTGCCTCAAACGGATCCATCTGAATACTAGAATGATAGTTGTTATTATACGTGAACTCAATCAAGGGTAAGTGGTTATCCCAACTGCCCTTAAAGTCAACAACACACTCTCTCAACATATCTTCTAAAGTCTAAATGGTCCTTTCTACTTGACCATCTGTCTAAGGGAAGAAGGCTGTACTGAGGTAAACTTGGGTACCAAGAGCCTTTTGGAAAGCTTTCCAAAAGTGTAAGGTAAACTATGTACCTCTATCTGAAATAATAGCTAACAGAACTTTGTGCAATCTGACAAACTCTCCAACGTAGAACTTGGCATAATCCTCGGCTAAGTAAGAGGTATGGACTGGCAAGAAATGAGGAGATTTGGATATCCTGTCTACAATGACCCAAGTTAAATCATGATTATGATGAGTACAAGGTAAACCCATCACAAAGTCCATGTTCACTTCTTTCTATTTCCAAGTGGAGATACTAAACTCCTGCATAGACCCACCAGGCTTCTGATGCTCAATCTTAACCTATTGACACGTAGAGCACTTAGCCACAAACTCTGCAGTGTCTCTCATTACCCCACTCCATCAATAGACTTCCCACAAGTCACGGTACATCTTATTGGCCCATGGGTAAATCGAGTAACACGCACCATGTGCTTCTGCAAGAATACACTACCTTACTCCATCCATACATGGCTCACATAACCTCCCTGGCAACACAACACACCATCTCCCTCTTGGGAGAAAACCTCTACTTTCTAATCTCGAACTGACTCTTTTAGCTTAACTAATCTAGGATCCCTGCCCTACTTTTCTTTCACCTCAAAAACCAAGGAAGATTTTGAACTATTCTACATCCATACACTACCCTCAGCTGAATTAACCAAACAAACACCCAACCTGGCAAGCTGATGAGCTTTCTGAACTAACTTCTTATTACCATCCTTAACGTGAGAAATACTACCCATTTATAATCTACTAAAAGCATCAACCACTATATTGGCCTTGTCCAAATAATACAGTTGACTTATTTCATAGTCTTTTAATAACTCTAACCACCATACAAATAGTTCTTATAAATCTTTAAGGCAAAAACTATAGCTGCTAACTCAAGGTCATGGGTGGGATAATTCTTTTCATGGGGCTTAAGATGTCTAGAGGCATAGGCTATGACCTTACCTCTATGCATTAAAACACACCCCAAACCAACTCTAGAAGCATCATAATACATAAAAAACCCCATCTAAACCATCCAATAAAGTCAAAACTGGGGCTGTACTGAGTCGGGTCTTCAACAACTGAAAACTCTTCTCATAAGAATTTAACCACAGGAATTTGACTTTCTTCTGAGTCAATTTGGATATGGGGGATGAAATAAATAAAAATCCTTCAACAAATCATCGGTAATAGCTAGTCAAATCCAAAAAACTCCTGATATCTAATAAAGAGATGGGTAAGGGATAATTTTTTACTGCTTTGGTCTTTTGAGGATCAAATCTAATGCCATCACTTGAAATTATATGAGCAAGGAAAGCTACTGACCTAAGCCAAAGTTTGCATTTACTAAATTTGGCAAATAGCTGATGGGCTCTGAGGGTCTATAATACTGTTCTAAGATAGTATGCATGATTATTTTCACTATGGGAGTAGACAAGAATGTCATCAATGAAGACTATGATGAACATGTCCAAGTATTGCTTGAACACGTGGTTCATCAAGTCCATAAAAGCTGCTGGGGCATTGGTAAGACCAAATGACATGACTAGAAATTCCAAGTGACCATACAGAGTTCTGAAGGCTATTTTTCGAATGTCACATTCTCTGACTCTGAGATGATGATAGCCTGATCTGAGGTATATCTTAGAAAAGTAATTGTCACCCTGAAGTTGGTCAAACAAGTCATCAATTCTGGGAAGTGGATACTTGGTCTTGAATGTGACTTTGTTCAAGTGATGGTAATCAATACAAATTCTAAGAGAACTATCTTTCTTAGGAACAAATAGAACTACTGCACTCCACAGGGAAACACTGGTCCTGATGAACCCCTTATCTAGGAGATCCTTCAGCTGCTCTTTTAATTTTTTAAGTTCAGCTGGAGCCATTCTGTATGGCAGAATAAAGACGGACTGAGTATCTAGAATAAGGTCTATTCTGAAGTCAATTTCCCTTTTGGGAGGAACTTTGGGAGGAACTTTGGGAAGATCTTTGGGAACCACATCTGGAAATTCACATGCTACTGAACTGACTCAAGATTAGGAATCTCTAAACTGGACTCTTTAACTCGAATGAGATGATAGACACACCTCTTTGATATCATTTTTCTTGCCATAAGGTATGAAACAACCGGACCCCTAAGTGTTGAAGTACTACCCCTCTATTCTAGGACAGGTTCATTTGAGAACTAAAAATAGACAACTTTGTTTCTACAGTCAACTGAAGCATAGCATGAATGAAGCTAATCTATGCTAAGAATGACATCAAAAATCTGTTATCTCTAACTCTACTAAGTCTCCTGAAGTAACTTTCTGAGATACCATAACCAGACAGTTCTTGTATATCCATTGGGCTATGATAGATTTATCCACTGGGATAGAGACTGAGAAGGGCTCTGCTAGGATTTTGGGACTGACTTTGAAGCCAATAGCTATATAAGGAGTAATAAAGGACAAAAAATCTCCTCAATCTAGTAAAGCATAAATATGTAAATGATAAACTTTTAATGTACCAGTGACCATATCAGGAGAACTTTCCTAATCCTGTTGGGACTAGAGTGCATAGAGACTATTTAGGCATTACCCACTAGTGGTACTGGAAGCGGCACCCTGCTGGGACTGGTGATCGGACTAAGCTGGGAGAGGATTAAGCTGACTCTATGAACCCAACTGAGGACACTCTTTGATCCTATGCCCTGGTTTGCCACATCTAAAACATACATCACTATCAGCTCTACAAAAGCCCTGATGATTTCTGCCACACTTCTAACAAAGGGGATTTTCAGGGCACTGCTAACACTACCCTGAGATTTAGAGCCTGGCACCCTATCCTTATTACCATTTCTAAACTTAGGCATCGGAGCACTAGCTGGGGATAGATCTGGAACTGAAGATTTTGGGTGGAACTGAGAATGATTACCACCCTCTGACTTAGGCTGAGTAAAGTTAAAGCTACCTGTTCTAGCTCTTTTGCTGTCCCTATCTTTCTCCGTAGTCTTCTTCTCCTCTATCTATTGAGCATGGACCATCAACCTAGCCAGGTCTATCTCCTTAATTAGAATTGCAGTGCTACACTTCTTGACCATACTGTCAGATATACTAGGCATAAACTTACTCATCATAGACTTGCTATCTGCTACCATATGAGAAAAATATTTGGCTAACTGAGTAAACTTGAGAGAATACTTCTTGACTGTCATGTTTCCCTACTTTAAGTTAATAAACTCTAAAACTCTGGCTTCTCTCAACTCCAACCAGAGAAACCTATCTAGAAAGGAAGTAGCAAACTCCTCTTATTCTATAGGCCCTACATCTGAGGCCCTATCTACCTTTCACTACTTAAACCATAAATAAGATACATTCTGTAACTAATATGAAACTAACTAAGTACTCTCACTAGCGGTTACCCCTATAATATTTGTTACCTTCTGCACCATGTCAAGGAATTCCTGTGGATTCTCTTCAGAATTAGAACCTAAAAATAATAGAGGATTCATTTAGGTAAAGTCTTGAATTCTAGCTACAGTAGTATTAGCCACTGGGTTGGCCTGAACAATAATTGGGCATTCATTCTGGGCTGCCACAAATTGAGCTAGAGTGGTGAAAGCTACTCTAAATTATGTATGGGAAACATGCTTATCTAGGGGATCTGCCTAAACAGGAAAAGGTGTTGGATGGTTTCCAGTTCTTCTTCCATTAGTTCTTTTAGGAGGCATATTTTGTAAATGAAAGGGAAATTTGGATTAGATAGAGATCATGCTCACTCACATGACATGAATACTGAAAGAAGGAAACTTTTTTTATCAACGTCTCATAGCCTCTTGCCCATAAGTGTGGTATGCTATACACCCATGCACAAAACTCTACTTGATGCAGCTTTTAGACTTCCTAGGACTCTGTTAAACCTTAGGCTCTGATACTAAGTTTGTAATGCCCCGATACTGCACCCTGGGCATCATATGGTGCTTACAATCCCAAAGGACCATAAGCTAACCCATGACTAGTACCTGCTATGAGCTCTGAATAATAATGATACTGAAAATATATGTAGAAGTTAGGTTGAAATTGTCATAAGGTTCATAAACTAAAAACAAATACCGAGTAATGATAATAATACTAAAAAACTAAACATCTTTCTAAAATAGTCTAGTTTGAAAACCTCTAACTGTCTGAATATGGAGTTGATGGGACAAGTCCCTAAATAACTCCAACTAATAAACATACTAAACTATTGGAATGCTAAAATAAACAACTCTGTCCTTAAAATATGAGGACTCACCACTATAACTACTGTTGATAAGCTGAGTTGCTAAGTAGGTCAGGAGCCCGTGTATCTAAACTAATGATATGAGACATCATAGCCCCAAAAAAGTATGTGTCAGTACTTTGAATGTATTGGTATACTAAGTAGGGAAGGCTGATATACATGGGTTCATATGCATAAGATGATAACTGACTGAACAAACATCATGAAATAACTGAATAAGAGTGCATGCAAAATCGTAACTACTGATCATGCTGATTATGTAATACTATGCATATAACCTCTTTCTAAATTAGACTAAAATTGAAGTACTGAGTTCTGGTAACTGAATACTGATAACTGAGGTTTAGACTAACATTGAAGTGCTGAATTCTGATAGCTAAGTAACTGATAACTGATATCCATGGTTCTGTAGAACTATTTGAGTTATTTACCGAATTTTGAGACTGAATATTGATTTTTGAGTACTGAATACTAAAATTATAACTGTGAAGGTTATTATCTAATCGACATACCCTAATTATAAACTGAGTTGGGGTCCAACTTGTGACCCCAGTTAGAAGATTGTTATTACCTTGCCAAGAGATACTAATAATGCTGTGTCAACCATAATCTGGCAGAAAGATTCATGAAGTGTATATATGGTTGTGTCAACCCTAATCTGGTAGGAGGACGACTTACCCTACGCTGGCTATGTAGTTTTGTAATATAGGGACTTCTACTAAGGATCAGACTCTCTGCTGGTAGAAATGCCCACATCCCTGGGTTTGCTCGATTCTGAATCATATTACTAACTGAATAGACACTGAACTGATCACTGGACTATACTAGGCTTGACTAAACATTACTGATTGTGTTGACTAATTGAACTGGACTGAGTTCACTAAGTTCTGTAACTGATTGAGTACTACTGTTCATGACATTACTGAGACTATTCTGTAGCTATTTTAATTCTAGGTAAATAGCTAGATTATTGGGTATTTAATACCCCCAGGACTCGATAGAATCAATAGCAAAACATGGCAAAATCTTGAAAGCATTACATTAATTACTTATTCACCATGCATTCATTTAAGCATTTTATCAAACATTTGAGAGGCATGAACTTAAAGATAAATGGGACCACATGATAACATGTCATGAATTCACTATTCAATTTACATAGGCATTTTATCAAACACTCAAGGGAGCATAATTAGTGCACATAGAAACCATCAAGATATAAACATCATGGATACAACATTCAACTTGCAATTCCAAGGGTTTAACATACGGATCACATGATTTTACTTACTTTCTAATTAATTCACTTGAAACTTGTATGAATCTTGATTTAAAAATCATACAACAATACTTACATGAACACAATCAATTCAAACATGTAAATCATGAAATCAATAAACTTGTAGTTTTGAAAAAAAGGTTCTTGAACTCCAAGGGTAGAAGGAAGCCCAATGATAAACACCTAACATACCTTGATTATTGATTTATTGAGAATTGTAGGTAATTTCTTGGAAATTGTACTTGATCTTGATCAATTAGGGTTTGTTTTTAGAGGATTTTATGAATAATGAATGTAATTTTCCCTTTTGAGAGATTAATTTAGTGTTTTGGCTAACTTGGGTGAGGGTAAAAAGACCTAATTACGCTTGGAAAGTTGGAGTTTTAATGAGAAAAACTACCCCATGACGCGTTTGGAGTCATGCCACGTTGATCGGGTCAATGAGATAGCCAATGCGATGCGTCATGATTGCATTGGCTCACTGGAAATATCACTGAAGGCCTTGCCCAGCAACGCTGCAGCCGATGCAACACGTTGATGGGGTCGATGTGATGACAATGTGCTGCATCGAGGGTGATGTGATGACACCTGGCACTGGTGACAATACTATCGATGTGATGGCCGATGTGTCACACTGAGATTATGTCGACTCATTATTTTGGACATCCAATTAAGCTTCTAATGATGTTTGAATAATCTAAAACTCACCCAAGGTGGCCTATTGACATCTCTGATCATAAATCAACTTAAAAATTTACATTTTAAGGCTGTAAGTATCAAAAATAAGATCGTCCAATTTAGAAAGCTAAAATAATTCTAAGTTTAACACAACTGAATTTTTCTAAGTATGGGACCCCCTTTTGGCATGCTATAAAGGACCTATATGATTAGAATTTGCGGGGTCTTACAGAAGTTTTGGAAAATTCCCAAGGGTCTGTCAACTATTAGTGAAAATGACTTTGACAATGACCCATTTTCAGACACAAGGAGTAATTGTGTAGAGACATTTCCATGACAGTGAAGGATCCCAAGATTCAGCTTAGTGGTGACGAGTCCAAAATATGACTCGTTATTAGTCCAAACGAGTCATTAGGTGGACTTGTCATCACCATAAAAAGAAATCCAGAAATCGAGTCTCTGACCATGACTTCTCCTAACGACCCATGATTAGGCCTAATGAGTCATTAGGAGGGGATTCGATGTCATAGCAGAAAGGACTCAGATCTCAGGACCTCAGGTCACAACTTAGACCACGACCCATGAACAGTCATACTGAGTCATTACTCGAGTCGTGAAAACTGTATCCCACAATTTACTGAACATTTTAAAAGGTTATTTAGTCTTTTACCATTCTATTAAATCTTAACCCACATCGTTTAGGCTTCCCCAAGAGTGGTATATAAGCCTAAATTTCCCTAAATTAACCATTTAGTCATAAAATTAATCCATAATAGTAAAAGAAGTAATTCCCTCATCTCCAAAAATAAGTTATGGTTTCTCAAGAATAAGCTCAAATTCCAAGAATTTCTCTTAGGCTTCCACTTTAGGTATGTGGGATTTCATCAATGGGTTCCTTCCACCTATTGAGTCCTAAAAAGATCTAAATCCTCAATTTTAATTTCCCTCCAAGAATTGAGTTCCATGTCAAATATGAGTTTTTTCTTAAATTCTACGGTTTATTCTTGTAGGAAAACCATGAACAGATGTTTCCTATAAATGAAACATCTTCCCATGTTTTAAGAATCACCAATTCCATGAGTATGATAAGATGACGAGTTCTTGAACTTAAATTAGTAATTTTCATCAAAATGTCCAGTTAGTATTGTCATGTTTAGTTCTAGTGGGTTATGAACATTTGATACCTAGGAATGTAAACATACATCAGTTTACATGTTTTTGAGTATTTAAGATTATGCATGCATTACTATTTTCAGAATGATATCGTGATAAGCAATTCAGTTTATACTTCAGTATCATTTAGTTGGGAGTCATATGTAGCATCGAGTAAATGTAAGGATGATGACTCGCCTATCAGTTAGGTAGAGACCATTAGTAGCAATCCCTAAGCTCCACAACTACAACACCAACGTAGGTTACAAGGTATCCCTCATTAGTTGAGGCATGACACCCTAGTCCTTTAGGACATTAGTTTAGTGGATACACGCCAGCCAGTGTTGGTACCCTTGGCATGGTACTAGCACCCTTTCAACTGGGGTTACAAGTTAGACCTTGATTTACCTAGATTGGGATATGTCGATTATTGTTAGCTCCCATAATCCTCAGTTTATGTTCTATTTAGATTTGCATAACATTGTATTCATCTATACAAATATGCAATTTTTATTTGGTACATTATAATCTTTGGTCTTACATTCAGTTTACCATGATTCATGCATGCATGTTCATCTTATACTAGTTAGTTTTTCCATTTCACATACTCAGTACATCCAAAGTACTGATTGGATACTTTTCTGTGCTATATTGTCTTATAATATAGGTTCAAATGCTCAGTACCTAGACTGCACTTTGCATGTTCTCATACCTCTTAGTAGCAGTCATTAGTGAGTCCTCATCATATGGAGGCTAGATATTAAATATTATTTTTTTAGTCCACTTTCAATTTTAGTCAGTTGGAGTTAGCTGGAGGGTTTTTCTAATATAGCATTATGTTTAGAGGCTTTCAGATAGATGTTTAGATTTTCTGCATGATTGGTTGTTAGATAGTTCTATTTCTAGCTTTGTTAGATATTTAGTTTTACTTTATTATGGTTTCTACCATTTATTTTTAGTTTAGTTTCCACTCAGTGTTTTGTTACTTGATTCCCTATTCTTATGCATGCCAGGACATGGGTTAGCTTAGGGTCACTTGTGACCTTAGGAATTGTGTCAAGACTAGGGGGTAGTCTCGAGTTGTGACACTTTGAAAAAGCTCATCTAAATATAAAGGATCAACTGCAAGATGAAAAGAAAAAGTCTATGGTTTTTAAATCTACAAGTCATGAAGAAGATAATGCGTTAGATGAAGATGAACTTGCTCGCATTACTATAATAGTTGTTGGTAATTATAGGAGGTACAAAAATCAAAGAAGGGAAAAACCAAATTTCTCAAAGTGAAGCAAAATGCTGAACACAACAGGAATAAAGGTAAGTGTTATAATTATGGTAATATGGTAATGTTGCTTATGGTTTTCCAAAACCTAGAAGAGGACCCTCCAAAGAAAATTAAAAGGCTTTAAGCCATTGGAGTGATGAAGAACACTATGACAATGAAAATGATAACATTGGAGGTTGCTGCTTCATGACCACTGGAGAATCTAGTCAGGTAAGAAAAAATGCGTGCGATAAATTTTTAACCTACAAAACATATTAGATCATGCAATAGCTGATTTAAATAAATATTGAGATTTAAAAAGAGCTTTATTAATGGATAGAAGAGATTGGGAAATTAAATTTCTAGATTGTAAAATTAAAAAAGATTTTCTACAAAAAGAAATTGATGAATTAAAATTTAAAATTAACAATTTAAAAAATCTTTCAGTCACAGTATTGTCAGATCTAATCAGTCGACTAGCTCTCTTAAGTTAGATGATAAAAAATTTGACAATGGCAGATCAAAGTATGTTAAAAGATACTATAGCTATGAAGGATCACAATTTCAACTAACTCCAGTAAGTCAACCAAAGGAACCAATCACAGTCATACTACCTATCATACCTATTCAACCACTAAAAAATACTTTCATTATTATTGCTATAAATGTGTTAACCTGGTCATGAATATCATAATTTCAAATTTTGTTCTAGAAATCCTAGAAAATAGATTTGGAAACCCAAAATTGAGTCTACAATCTAAGCACTAACCCTAAAGAACTTGAGAATACTTGGGTACTAAGAAATAGGTGATATATCTATTTTGTAGGAACACCACTCAAATTCTACAGAAGAATGGTATTTTAATAGTGTACGTTCAAATCACATAGAAAGAAACAAAAATATTTTTAAAACTCTAGTTGATTTTGATGGATAAGATATAAGTTTTGGAGACAACTCTAAAGGTAAAGTAATAGGTATTGGTACTATCTCTTCTAATGAATTATGTGATATCAATAATGTTTATTTGGTTAAAATATTTAAGTATAATCTGTTAAGCATAGGTCAGCTATGTAATGCTGGCCTGGAAGAGAGATTCAAAGAAAATGGGTATATAATTGAAAGGTGCGACAAATAACTTCATTCTGAAAATAGACATAGGAATGTAAATGTTCTAAACTCTAATAAAGGGATAAAAGGACATATTTGTCTAGCTTTCATATCTCAAGATCCTTGGATTTGGCTTAAAAAGCTTGGTCATGCAAGTATGAGACAAATTAAAAAGCTAGACAAATATGAGCTTGTTACTAGCCTTCCAATGCTTGATTATGAGACTCACATTTGTGATACTTGTCAACTTAGTAAGATAAACAGAAAATTATTTTCCGTAAAAGACATTGTCTCTACTACTAAACTATTGTAGCTACTTCATATGGATCTACTCAGTCTTACTAATACTGTAAGCATTGGTGGTAAAAGGTATGCTTTTGTGATTATTGGTGATTATTCTCAATTTACTTGGATTATGTTTATTTCTAACAAAGATGATACTTTAAAAAGTTTTAAAGTTTTCTATGAAATGATTAAAAAAGTCAAAAGTTATTATATATCTACTATTAGAAGTGATCATGGAGGAGAATTTGAGAGTAAAGGTTTTGAAACCTTTTATGAAAATCAAGGGTATACTCATAACTTCTCTGCTCCAAGATCTACCCAACAAATTGACGTGGTTGAACCCAAGAATAGAAATCTTAAAGACATGGCAATAACCATGAGTTTCTAAAATTTTCTACCTCATAAGTTCTAAGAAGAAGATATAAGTACTCCATGTCATATTTTGAATAGGTGCCTTATCAGACCTATTCTAAATAAAACTCTTTATGATCTCTGGAATAATAAGAAACATAGTATTGGATACTTTCACTTATTTGGATCCACATGCTTTTTTCATAAAAATAGTAAGGACAATATTGATATGTTTGTTCCTTGAAGTTATTTTGGTATATTTATGGGTTATTCTAACTCTAGTAGATCCTATAGAGTTTTTAACAAAATGTACTCTATGTATTGAAGAATCTAT
The DNA here is from genome assembly GCF_002878395.1 of Capsicum annuum. Classification (NCBI taxonomy): domain Eukaryota; kingdom Viridiplantae; phylum Streptophyta; class Magnoliopsida; order Solanales; family Solanaceae; genus Capsicum; species Capsicum annuum. The sequence goes on from NC_061113.1 coordinate 182,558,474, forward strand.
ACATGTTACTTTTGATGATTCTAACCATATTGTTGGTAACATTAGCAATATAAAAGACAGAGATGAAAAGGAAAAAGCATAAACACTACAACAGTCTACTCTCTATTTGAGCTGACTAGTGCAGAGAACAATCAACCAACTGTTGCTATAAATAAATTTTTCATAGAAAACATTCAAATTAAATAGAGAGGGAACCTAAATATCTAAATAAATTCATTATTGGAGATCCCTAAGTAATAAATGATAACAAGATCCTCCAGCGAAAAAAATGCAAATGTCACTCTCATATCTCAACTTGAACCCAAGAAATTCAATGAAGACTTAAGAAATAAAAGATGGATTAAAGCAATGAACGAAGAACTTGAGCAATTTGATAAAAATAAAGTATGGACTCTGGTTTTTAAGTAAGAAAGCTCCTCAATCATCAAAACAAAATAGGTTTTCAAAAATAAAATTAATGAATCGGGTAAGATAGTTCAAAATAAATCTCTTCTAGTTGCTCAATGCTGCTTAAACAAGAGTCGACTATGATGAAACCTATGCACCGGTGTCAAGGTTAGAATCAATTTGTATCTTACTTGCTTGCACTTCACATAAAGGTTTTAAATTTTTTCAAATGAATATCAAAAGTGCTTTTCTAAATGGTTTCATTGATGAAAAAGACTTTATAAATCAACCTCCTGGATTTGAAAATCTCAATTTCCTTATCATGTTTTAAAATCTTTATAGATCTATGTAATACCCCGTACTGATACCTAGCTTGAAATCGTCCTAAGAATGTTAGAAACTTACTTTAAAAGATGAACCCAATTTTATACACGTGGAATTTTTAAGATTTTCACTTTTTGTCATGTGGGAAATTGAATTAGCTTCCTAATAATACCAATTTCATCAAAATCCGACATCGGAAGAGAAAGTTATGATCGAAATACAGAAAGCAGTCAAACTGCCCTGGTGTAACGGTGAGTGCCGACAGACCGTCGAGCTAGCGATATACCATCGCCCACGCTGTCACAACAAGGCAGTGATACCACCTTCTGTCTAAGAGTGATGACCCAGGCCAACAGATCATTGAGCTAGTGACGGACCGTTGCCCAAGTAGTGGCAGAAGAGGCAGTGAACCCCTATTCTGCCCAGGTGCGACGGTCAGGACCGACGGACCATCGACCCAGTGATGGACCATCGTACCCACCATTGCACATCCCATTCAGTTATTTTAAAGTCATTTTTAAAAAGGGTATTTGGGTCTTTTTCCACCTATTTTAACCTCTAATTATATCAAACCAAAGCTCATAAGTTCATTATTCATACACAACATCAAATTAGGGTTTTCTCTCAAAGATAATCCCCAAGAACAAGATCCAAATTCTCCTTCAGGAAACTAAGGAATTCAAGTTCTTCAAGTCCAATAAATTTAAGAAATTGCTCACCCAGGTATACATAGTGTTCATTCATGGACTCCTTTCATCCATGAAGCCCAAGAATCTCTTTTCAAAGTTCAAGTATATGGATTTTTATGAATTCCATATTGGGTTTGCTTTTGTTCATGTTGATAATGACCAATTGAATTCTAATCCATATTTGGTGATAAATATTAAGTGAAATTAATTATTATAGGTATAGATTCATGTGAACCCACGATTAAACCCTTGAATGATGAAATTAGAATTGAATCATGATGTTTACTTATTGCGTAATGTTGTCTATATATACTATGCTCACTATGTGTTCGATTAATTGCCTATGTAAAGGAAAAATGCCATACTAGCATGAAAATATAAAATTTCCATTCATGCACAAGTTCATGCATGTCAAGTGTTTGATGCAATATCTTAGTAAATGAATTATGGTTTTACGTGTGCAGAAATTGTGGTGCTTTAGAACTGGTACTTCATGAATTCTCTAACGTATTATATTATGGATTGTTGATGTTATTTATGTATTCAAGAAAGTTATGCTCTGTTAGTTTCTTTCCATCGAGTCCTGGGGTACTTCTACCTGACAATTTAGCCATATGCCTAGAGCCAGTGTAATGTTTTCAAGATGCTTTCAGTCAAGCCATGTTCAGTAGAATTTAGCCAGTCTCATGACTTAGGAAAACTTAGTAATCTCAGTAAGTTATCAGATCTCAGTAATATTCTGTTAGTCAATGGAACTCAGTTAACTCAGCCCTGTCAGTTCAGTTAATCATGATTAGGATCTATTCATATTGGAGTAGGAATTAGCATCGAGTGAACCCAAGGATGGGAAATCATCTGTTATATGAGGTTGTGATTCTTAGAAGGGTTCCTTGCATTCCAGAACTACATAGCTAGTGGTATAGATTGAGACATTATAGCCTGCTATATGAGGGTAAATAAGGTGGTTTAACTTGATATGTGAGGGTTCCCATAGTTCACACTAGAGTTACCTGTTATATGAGGGTTACTTATAGATTGTCCTTACCAGTGGCGCGATATTGACACCCTTCCAATTGGTGTTACAGATTGGACCCCAACTCAGCTATATTGCATTATTTGAGGTATGTTGGTTAGGTGACTACTTACCCCAGTTTTAGTTATAGATCTTGACTGTCAGATATAGTTATTCAGTCTCAGTAATAGAACACATATAGTTTTTCAGATTTTAGGACTGTCAGATATAATCAACTCAGATATAGTACGGAACTCAGCTAGTTTCATCAGATTTAGAACTGTCAGATACAATCATTTATGTTATCAGTTATTTTAATTATACAATTATCAGTATCTCATGTTATTAGTACTCAGATTTAGTAATCATGTTATCACAAACTCAGTTACAATTATATGTATTCATGCATGCATTCTTACATTCATGTTATCCAGTCTGTTATTATAGTTCATGCATGTGAACCCTTTGTATTCAGCCTACCTCATATGTATACCAATACATTCAATTGTACTGATGCATTTGTGCTATGGTGTCTTATACCATAGGTTTAGATATACAAGCTCCAGAGCATCAGTAGCATTCCAGCCTCAGCAATCAGAGTTAGCACTGAGTCTTCATCTTTCGAGGATGATATGATTAGTTATTTCATTATTTCAGTACTTAGTTATTTCAGTAGTTGGAGTTAGTTGGGGACATATCCCATTAACTCCTTATTCAGGCAGTCATGTTTTAGAGGTTATTCAGACTATAGTATGTTTAGATAGTTTTGTTTTGTGTATTTATACCCCATCCCAGATGCTATGTCCTATGGTGATTTATTAGTTTTGAACCTTATGGCCTTTCAATTCATATTTCCACATTTATACAGTATATTATGCAGTATTCAGGTATATATATCAGTCATGGGTTAGCTTATGGTCCTCCGAGGTCATAGGTACCGTGTAGCATTTTGGGTACCAGATTTGGAGCATTATAAACTTGGTATCAGAGCCTAAGGTTCAATAGAGTCCTAGGAAGTTTGAAAGCCACATCTAGTAGAGTCTTGTGCATAGGTGTGTTGTGCACCACATTTATGTGCAAGAGACTATAAGATGTTTAGGAATAATTTCCCTTCTTTCAGTATTCATGTCATGCCAGTGAGCATAATCTTAATCTAATATATCAATATAATCCATTCCTCCCTTTCTTCTACAGAACATGCCTCCTAAAAGAAGAAATAGGAATCAGTCAGCGTTGCAGCCCAAAGAACCTTTGGGGGAACATATTTCTCATGCAGAATTCAGAGCTGCATTCACTACTCTTGCTTAGTCAATTGCTACTCAGAATGAATGACCAACTGTCATTCCAGCCAACCCAGTGGCCAATTTAGCTGCAGCCAGAATTTGGGACTTCACCCAAATAAATCCTCTATTCTGTCTCGAGTCTAAGTCAGATAAGGACCCTCAGGAATTCATTGATCAGTTTCAGAAGGTTACAGACATCATGGGGGTTAATCCTAGTGAGAGTGCTGAGCTAGATACATACCAGTTGTAGGATGTTTCTCACTCTTACTACAAGCAGTGGAAATAAAAAAGGCCAGATGATGCAAGGCCTATTGAGTGGGAGGAGTTTGTCGCTGCATCCTTAGAGAAGTTCTTTCCTATAAAGCTGAGAGAAGATAAGGTGTTAGAATTCATCAACCTCAGGTAGGGCAACATGATGTTTAAATATTATTCTCTTAAGTTTACTTAATTAGCCAGATATGCTCCTCATGTAGTTGCAGGTAGCAGGGCCAAGATGAGTAAGTTTGTTTCTGGGGTGAATGATAGTATGGTCAACGAGTGTAGGTATTTGATATTGAATAGTTACATGACTTTATCAAGGCTTATAACTCATGCTTAGAAAGATAGAATATAAAAAGATTAAGATAAGGGAGAAGCAAAATAAGCGAGCAAGGACAGGTGGTTTCAACTTTGCTCAGCCCAAATCAGAAGGAGGAAACCATTCTCAGTTTCATCCTAAGTCATCAGTTCCATGTCCTTCTTCAGCTAGAACTCTAGATCCTAAGTTCAGGGATGGTAATAAAGATAGAGCGCCAGGCTCTAAGTCTTAGGGCAGTGTTAGCAGTGCCCGCACCTATCCTATTTGCTAGACTTATGGCAAGCAAAATCAGGGTATTTGCAGAGCTGGTAGTGGTATTTTTTTAGATGTGTCAAGCCAGGCCACATAGTTAGATATTGTTCTCAGCCAAGTCCTCAGGGTCAGTAGAACCATTCCTCAGCTTAGTCTGGTCGCCCAAATCAGCAGGGTGTCACTTCTAGTGGTACTAGTGGTCAATGTCCAAATAGACTCTATGATCTCCAATCCTGATAAGATCAGGAAAATTCTCCTGATGTGATAATTGGTACGTTATAGATCTTTCATGTACGTGTTTACGCTTTGCTAGATCTAAGAGATACTTTGTCTTTTGTTACTTCCTATATAGCCGTTGATTTCAGAATCAGTCTCGAAATTATAGCAGAGCCCTTTTTAGTCTCTTCCCCAGTGCGTAAAACCATCATAGCCCGGTGGGTATACAGGAACTGCCCGATTATGATATTTCAGAAAGTTACTTTAGTAGTTGAATTAGAGATGACTGATTTTGATTTCATTCTCGACATGGATTAGCTTCATTCCTGCTATGCCACAGTCGACTATATAAATAGAATAGTCCAGTTCCAGTTTTCAAATGAACCCATCCTAGAGTGGAGGGGTCGTACTTTAGCTTTCAGAGGTCAGCTTGTTTCCTACCTTAGGGAAAGAAAAATGATGTCTAAGAGATATGTCTATCATCTTGTTCATGTTAAGGAATCTAGATTCAAAACATCCAGTCTTGATTCAGTCCAGTCATGAATGAATATTTAGATATCTTTTCTGAAGATCTTCTAAGAATTCCTTCCGGAAGGGAAATAGACTTCGGCATTGATTTTCTTCCAGATACTCAGGCTATATCTATTCTTCCATATAGAATGGCACTAGCGGAACTCAAAGAATTGAAAGAGTAGTTGAAGGATCTCTTAGATAAGAGATTCATCAGACCCAGTGTGTCCCCATTGGGTGCACCAGTCTTATTCACGCGCAAGAAAGATGATTCTCTTAGAATGTGTATTGATTACCATCAGCTTAATAATGTCATAGTCAAGAACAAGTATCCACTTCCCAAAATCGATGACTTGTTTGACCAACTTCAGGGTGCCAGCTATTTCCTTAAGATAGACCTCAGATCCGGCTATCATCAACTCGGAGTCAAAGAATGTGACATTCCAAAAATAGCTTTTCGTACTCAGTATGATCACTTCAAATTCTTAGTCATATCCTTTGATATTTCCAATGCCCCAACAGTTTTCATGGACTTAATGAACCATTTGTTCAAGCAGTACTTGGATATGTTTGTCATAGTCTTTATAGATGACATTCTGGTCTATTCCTGCAGTGAGCGTGATTATGCAAACCATCTCAGAATCATACTTCAAACCCTTAGAGATCATTAGTTGTTTGCCAAATTCAGTAAGTATGAGTTTTGGATAAGGTCAATAGCATTCCTTGGCCATATCATTTTCGGTGATGGCATTCGAATAGATCCTCAAAAGACCAAAGTAGTAAGAAACTAGTCACTCATGCTATCAGTGCTTAGTTTTAGGACTATCAGATACAGTTAATCTGACCAGTTCTTTATAATCCAAACTGTTAGAAACAATCATTTATTTATCAGTAAAGCATTATCAATCTCTCAGTATCCAGTAATACAGTATCAGATCCATCACTTATTAGTGATTTACATATCAATATCAGCAAACTCAGTCATCCAATATCTCAGTATCAGTGCACTCATGTTGTCAGTATTCAAACTCAATAGTCAGTATCTCCACGAGTTTAGTTAAGTTACGTATGCATGTATGTATTCTCACATTCATATCAGCCAGTATTGTTTATTCATATAACCTTTTGCATTTAGCCTACCTCACTCGTATACTCAGTACATTCAGATGTACTGATGCATTTGCGCTATGGTGTTTTCTCTTATGTTACACCATAGGTTTAGAGACATGAGATCCAGATCAGCAGTAGCATTCCAATGTTCAGAGTTTGCAGTGAGTCATTTTCATTCAAGGATGATATGATTATTGCTTCATTTGCTGTTTTAGTTCAGTTGCTAGATGGAGTTAGTTGGGGACATTTCTCATCAACTCCTTATTCAGACAATTTAGAGGCTTTCCAGACTATAGTATGTCAGACAGTTATTTTATATTTGTTTTGGTATTTTTATACCATTTTTAGACATTGTCTTATCAGATCTTTATTCAAATTTGAACCTTATGGCCATTTAGTATATGTTTCTGGATTTTCATGTTATATTATGCAGTGTACAGGTACAAATATCAGTCATGGGTTACCTTGTGGTCCTTTGGGGTTATGAGCACCGTGTAGCATTTTGATTTAGAAAATCAGGGTGTTACAAACTTGGTATCAGAGCCTAAGGTTCAATAGAGTCCTAGGAAGTCTGAAAGACGCATCCAATAGAGTCTTGTACATGCGTGTGTTGTGCACCATACTTATGTGTAGGAGGCTATAGGATGTTTTAGGAATAGTTTCCCTTCTTTTATGTCTCAGATCGTGTTATAGCAAGGTTCTCTAAGAAACTCATGTAGATTCTCATCATGCCTCACTTATGTTAATTCCATCTTACTTTCAAGGTAACAAAAACTGTGAAGCTTAAGTCCTAAAAATAGGGCTTTCTCGGACAATATCCCATTAGTTAAATTGTGTTCCAAAGTTGTATGGATCTCATTCCTGATCATGAGAACTCGTTCTCAAACCCAGATTTAGATATGCCATCAGATCCCTTCTCAAAATCCTATGATAGCATGTGACCCAGAGTTAGAAGAATGAACCTAGGAGTCTAGTACTAGACAAGTTGGGATACTATATCCAGATTGAATAGATTATGTATTCATGGGGATAGTTGTGCTAGAATGAATCAATAGGCTTGAACAGTGCGATTTAGAAATTTAAGTTTATTGACTTGAAATTAAACATGAAGGTATGAATGTGATATTAGTAGTATGTGAGGAAATAGAGGCAGATAATATGTTTAGTAAGGCGATCATGTGTTGATCAGAGTGTAAGCATGTGATGATGATTGCAGTTCAGTTCAAAGATTAGTTTACTATTCACAGACTTATGATGATGGCTTTAAGCTAAGGGCAAGATGTTAGATCAAGTAACCTAGTCAGGCTCTCAGATTCTAGTAGTAGAGTCAGTGTGTACAGAAAAGAAGTTAAGGAAGATGATTCCCAACCCATCCCTTATCTCAGCATAAAGTTTTTTACTTCAGTCAACATAATGCCTATGCATGCTTCATGTCTCAGATTCCATGAATACAACTTATGTTCATAAGTATTCCATAGAATCGTGTGCATTTTTAGTTCCCAACATAGGGAGTTCAATTCTAGCTCACTCAGTGTTACGAATCATGTTCCACAAACTCAGAAATTCTAGACTCAGGTCATGCAGCTCATGACTCATGTACACATATCATGCTTTATAGTATACTCAGTTTCTATGACTCATGATACGCCCCCACTGATCAGATAAATTCATACTATATCATGTATATACTCAGTTTAGACCTTTTTGGTAAATCCATCTTATTGATATTCTATTTCTTAGGTTTTAGTCATGTGTCAAGTTCAGTCAGTATCCATTTATGTTTTAGGTTCTTCTAATTTAACCCTTCAGTGAGTTCTCTTTATGAGAATAGTGTAGTGTTGAGAAATTTCTTAGATGGGAGAGAGTTAATGTTTCATGTTAAGAGCAGATTATTGCATGCATGTTTTATACGAGGGTGTATATACGAAGATAGGCTTGAATATCCTATTAGTATGCAAGCAAGGAGGTAGCGAGAGGTAGTACTTAGAAATTAGGAAAATTCAGAGTGTGAATGTATATTCAGATCCTTGACTTATGTCAGCCTTCATTGTGCAACTATCACAACTCAGTTTCTATCTCAGTTACAGTTCAATACTCAGTAATTAGTGTCTAGTCTTAGAATTAAGCACTTCAGTATCAGTTTAAAACTCATTCAATATTCAGTTATCAGGACCCAGCATTTAGATCCAGTATAGTCCCCATTACATTCTTAAGTTATAGTGTCAGCTTTAGATCAATATTCAGTTCAGTTTTAGATTTGCTTGACCATAACATATAGTTATCAGCTACTCAGTTATAGGTATTCCAATACCTCAGTCTATGGAATGTTTCCAAATCATGTAATATGCTTGGTCCTGCATTTTCAGACAATGTAGCTTTCATGAAATCCATGATTAGTTATCTTATGTTACTCAGTCAGTCCCTTCTCATATGCATAATACTTTATGGCCTCAACCCAGCTACTCAGATTAAGTCCAATTCAGTCTTGTATACCCAGCATTCAGTTACCAGTTACTCAGTTAATCAGATAAGTCAGCATTTCTATGCATTCGTGCATCACGCTTCAATTTTAGATCTCAGATAATTAGTCACGATTTCGTACCTAGGTGCCTTGTGCATCGCCTCAACTTCCTCAATATCTCAACAAAGTTAGTCTAGTATTCTTCAAGGGACATAATGTCCCAAGGGGGAGATACACTATAGCCCCCAAACTTCCTTGATTTAAACATGTCATTTTTTTAATAAATCTATCTTGGTGGAAGTGTTACTTATGAGCTGACCCTCTAGCTTCAAAACTCAGCAGTAAGCCATGTACTCAATGGCTCAGTGTATCCATGATACGATACTCTGTCCATGTCACGCATTATAGACTCATTTCAGTTCATGTATCATGTTCCAAACTCAGTTATGTTCTTATGTTTCCTATCATGCATATTGAGCAATAAATCTCAGACTCATCAGTATTTTCAATTCATAGTAGCAGTCTTCTTTGAGCTTACTCATTCTCATGTTTAGATTTCAGTACCAAACTTGGTATTTAGTTTCATGCTCAGTTTTTAGTTCAAACTTGGTATCTTTACCATTACATATTCATGAGTCAGTTCAGTTATGTATTCCTGCATCAGATATATGTGATCAGCTTACCAGTACTTTTAGTTATGTATTCACATATCATATCAGTCATATAATCATGCATCATATATGCATGGATTCAGCTTATCATTTATGCATCAGATATGCATTCTCAGTTTGAGAGACTCAGTTTATTGGAACACTCAGTCCTACATTCATAAATCAGCTACCCATGCATCAGATATGCATGTACAGTATGATATGCTCAGTTTTCAGTCATGTCAGCCATGAAATCATGATCAGTCATTCATGCTATATGTGCATCATTTTATCTTACCTCCTCTCTCAAGCATTCATCATTCGAGGACAAATGTTTCCAAGGGGGAGATATTGTAATACGCTAAGAAATCCAAACTAATATTAGAGCCATGTACCAAGATAATGCATAGTACATCATGGTTATTTCATAGTTTTATGATTAAGTTAGATGTATATTAAGGAGTCAAATAACTTTCAGCAATCAGACGAATCAAAACATTCCTTACCGATTAAATTCTTGAGAAGGATATTGGTATAGTCCACTTCAAATGATAATATCTCTTATTATACTTGGAAATTTTGAGCTCATGAGCTATAAACAGATATATAATTGAATTATCTTTTCAATGATACCAAATTTTTTTAAATTCGATATCGAAGCAAAGAGTTATTCCTTTTACTCCTGCATGTCAGGCTGAAAATAGTGTGACGACATTCGTGGTAGCTTACCACATTTTTGACGCCATGTCACAAATGTCGTCAGCCTTAGGTAGAAAACAGCTCCTAAGTGATGACATTAGTGGTAGCTTACCACACTTTTGATGCCATGTCACAAATATCATCAGCCTTAGGCAGAATCCAGCTTCTGTGTGACGATATTTTTGACGACTTGTCACATTTTTGATGCCATGTCAAAAATGTCGTCAGCCTTAGGCAGAATCCAGCTTTTGTGTGATGATATTTTTGATGGCTTTTCATAGTTTTGATGCCATGTCACAAATGTCGTTAGCCTTAGGCAGAATCCAGCTTTCGTGTGATGACAGTTTTGACATTTTGTCATATTTTTGACGTCATGTCACAAATATCGTCAGACTTTGACAGAAAACATCAATTCCAGCTCCTATGTGATGACATTTTTGACGACTTTTCATATTTTTGAAGCCTTGTCATAAATGTCGTTAGCTATTATTTTTAGCAACTGGGAATTTATTTCATAAGGGTATTTTGGTCTTTTCCCTTCACTTCCCATGACTTATAACCCTAAAGAGGCATAATTTTTCCCATTTTTCTTTAGTTAAGTATCTCAAAAACCCTCTCTTATGCTCTCAACCACAAGATTAGGGTTTCCGTCAAACTCATCTCTCAAAAGCAAGAATTAAGCCTTTTTCTAAGATAATTGAGAATTAAGTTTCCCAAATCCAAGAACTCACCAGTAAATTATCAAGGTTTCCTTTCTAAGGTATGCGTAGTGTTCATCTATGGATCCAATCCATTCATAGAGCTCAAGAACCATGTTTTGAATTCTATTTTGTGAAGTTTTTATGGTGATATAGCATGTACAGGTTGATGATTGTTGTTTAAGTTTCAAGATGATATCTAGAGGTGTTTTCATGGAATATATATGCTTGTTAGTTGAAAACTATGAACCTTAGATGGTGTAAAATCGTGCAACTTATGAAACACTCCTATGCCTTAAAGAATGCATGCAAGGTGTTCGATAAAATGCTTAGGATGCTAGAAATTCATGTTTATATGGTTCCATGATGTCTAAATGACAAGTCCATGTTAGCTATATACATTAATATGAATTCCATGCTTTTTATGTGTTGCTATTGTTGTGGTATGAAGCATGTATGATAATGGAGATATACAATATGAACATGAAATATATCCATGCACTCCCAACCATGCTTAAGATGTTGAGGAACTACATGATGTATAATATCCTCTATTTATGATAATGTGAATTGTGGACTCCAATCTTGTGATCAAGTCAGTCATGTTGTGTCAATTTTCTTCCATCGAGTCATGGGGGTATTCATACCCAAAAAATGTAGCTGTGTTCCTAGAGCCATGTCATGTTATCATGATAATCTCAGTCAAGCCATGATCTATAGAATTTAGTCAGTCATGTGACTCAGGAAAACTCAGTAATCTCAGTAATCTCAGTAGTCTAGTAATCTCAGTGCTCAGTAACCTCAGCAACCTCAGTATTCACAGTGAATCTCAGTAACTTCAGTAGTCTCAACTAGTCCTCATAACTCAGTATATTCCGTCAGTCATCAGAATCCAGTAAACTTAGTTGAGCTCCATCAAACAATACCACTAATATCAGTCTAGTTAATCAGTATCAGTTCAACTAATCAGTTCAGTTTAGTTATTTAATTCAACATAGTTATTCAGTTCAATGTCCTTCAGATGGAGTATAAGTTAGCACGGAGTGAACCCAAGGATGGGAACTCACCTACTAGTTTAGGGTGTGATTCTTAGAAGTCATCCTTGTGTTCCAGAACTATGTAGCCAGCGTAGGTTGAGACATCTTAACCTATCAGATTAGGGTTGATGTGGTGTCTTAACCTACCAGTTTAGGATTCCCACCGTTCTCATTCGAGTACCTGCTAGATAAAGGTCACTCACAGCAGTCCTTACCAGTGGTGCGGTATTGACACCTCTCCAGTTGGGGTAGAGACTGGACCCTACCTTAGCTATATGTGTTATTAGGTCATGTCGGTTAAAAAAAACAACCTCCCACAGTTTCAGTCTCAGTCTCAGGAAAAGAACTTAGATAGTTCTTCAGATTTTAGTATATCTGGACTGTCAGATACAGTCAACTTAGATACAGTACAGAACTTAAATAGTTCTATCAGATTTAGGATTGTCTAATATAGTCACTCATGTTATCAATAATCAGTATTAGGGCTATCAAATATAGTCACTCACTCTATCAGTACTCAGTTTCAGGACTGTCAGATACAGTTAATTAGACCAGTTCTTCATAATGTGAACTATAAAAAATAATCATTTATTTATCAGTAAAGCAATATCAGTCTCTCAGTATCCAGTAATACAGTATCAGATCCATTACTTATTAGTGAATTACATATCAATATCAGTAAACTCAGTTATCCAGTATCTCAGTATCAGTACACTCATGTTATCAGTATTCAGACTCAGTAGTCAGTATGTCCACGAGTTTAGTTACAGTTACGTATTTATGTATGTATTCTCACATTCATATCAGTCAGTATTGTTCATGCATATAAACCTTTGCATTTAACCTACCTCACTCGTATACTCAGTACATTCAGATATATTGACGTATTTGCGTTATGGTTCTTTCTCTTATGTTACACCATAGGTTTAGAGGCACAAGCTCCAGATCAGCAGTAGCATTCTATTTTTCAGAGTTTACAGTGAGTCCTTTTCATTCGAGGATGATATGATTATTTATTCATTTGTTGTTTTAGTTCAGTTGCTAGATGGAGTTAGTTGGGGACATGTCCCATCAACTCCTTATTCAGACGGTTTAGAGACTTTCCAGACTATAGCATGTTAGACAGTTATTTTAGATTTATTTTGGTATTGTTATACCATTTTCAGTCATTGTCTTATCAGATATTTATTCAGATTTGAACCTTATGGTCATTCAGTACATGTTTCTGCATTTTTATGTTATATTATGCAGTGTACAGGTATAGATATTAGTCATGGGTTAGCTTGTGGTCCTTCGGGATCATTAGCACCATGTAGCATTCCGATTCAGAAATTAGGGTGTTACAAGTTCAGCTATTCCTACTTGGAAGTAGGAAGAAGTG